>NW_008349083.1:2116888-2125611 GCF_000622305.1 Nannospalax galili | reverse complement strand
TCATTTAGAGTTTGGAGGTAATCTTTTAAAATTAGTTTGGAGGTAATCTTTTAAAATTTGCATGTGGCTGTTAAAAAATCAGTTTCCCACATTTGTGGATTTAGGTATAATAATTTAGATAACCATTCTGATTGAGAAATATGTAGTTTTAACTGTAAAATGAAATCTATCAAGAGCTTAAAAACTTGACGTATGTTTGACTCTTACAACAGGAAGATGAGATACATTCTAGATGAACTGCTGTGCAGTGTTGCAGCTCCCCAAGCCCTCAGTTGAAGGACCTCCAGCATCATGTCCTGATTTCATTAGGGTCCCACATGCTGTCAATGTTAAAGGTCTCACTAAAGTCTAAAGGAATAGCCAAAAATCAAAGGTGTCTGCCAGCCGAATGTATGACCTCAATCAGAAAAGTAATCCCTCAGCCTCAAGTATGTGCTCAACCACTCCCCCAAGATGCCAGTGTTGTCTGAACTGCTGGACCAAAAGAGAAGTGGGGTAAAGGAGAGTAGCTGAATCGGTGGCCAACTCTGTTTGCCACAGGTCCCAAGAGAATAATGATCTGGGCTTATTTTAGAGTGGTGGGTGAGTTATGAATAGGAGAAGAACCTACACACAGATCAGAGCCACCATCTGTCCCAGGTTGATGAATTCAAGTGAATTTCAAAGACACGGAGCAAAAGCATGGCAAAGTTTTGGAGATTCAGGAGCCAGCCGGAGGATTCACCTTCAACAGTCACTGCCTTTGTTTTAAATGCCTACTTTCATGCCTTCAGATAAAATTTACTAATGAAATTAAATTGTGCTTTTATTTCATTCTGAGATACAGTTGAATCTAATTCAAGGAGTACTTTGGGGCTCTCAATTTATTGAGTTCCAGGCCAGCTGGGGTTATGAGGAGACCCCATTTTAAAAAACAAAACTAAATATATTAGTAAGTATTGAAGCCTTCAGATCATAAGAGTGTGCAAGGAAAAATATTCTAAAGGAGAGAGAGGTTGCTTGGGTTATCTGGACTATCTGTAGGCGGGAACTCAAGGTACTCCTTAAAACTCCACCAACATATACATGAAGCCAAACACTCAGCATCCAACCCATCTGAGAACTCAGTCAGAGACTTTAAGAGAATGTGCCTTGTTTGGTATTCCCTGCAGAGTTTGTGTTCAATAAATGTTCTGTGAAATAAATGATTGTTATGTAGGTTTTTACAACACCAGAAACCAAAAATGTGAGTAAAATTATTTAGTGGTCATGAGCTGCACTCTAACTGTCTTGTTTTTCTTTCTAATAGAAACGGCAGTAAGTTAGCTGTATTGATTTTTTTTTTTAAGAGAGATCTCAGAAATGTTCTTCTGACTATGAAATATCCTTGATTGTAAAGATGACCTGGCAGAGATCTGATGATTTTAGAGACCTCTTTTCTATCATCCTTTCTAGCTCCAAAATTTTTATTGACTTGGACCTGGTGTCATATTTTAGGTTTTTCAAGGGCAGGAGCATACGCTATACCATGTATACAGTTCTGGGGCATAGACATGCGCTAAAGGGGATTCAAGTGAACTGATAAAGGGAACTCAAGTTGAGGGTGAGGATGATGAACTGTAATTTATTGATACAAGATTTCCAGAGGGAAACAAAAGTTGCAATCACTCATAATAATTGTCTATTGTTCATACTCTATTTAATTTTCTCAAGGTTCCCTGGTTCTAAAAAGCAAAGTATAAAAACTTTGGATGTGTTTGAAGTAGGAATGTAGAAAGGCAGGGGATTAAACCCTGGGTCATAAATGAATCATATACGGCCCATTCTCAAGCCAAGTTAATGTGTAACTGCAACACAGGAGTCATTCATTGCCGCCTGTCACAGATGTCAGTCAGGAGAGACAGGAATTGAATCTTTAAAGCTTGTGCTTTAAAACAGTAGATTAACATCCTAGAAATCTGGCTCACATCCCATCTCCAGTCAGCAGGAGAGAGAGAGAGAGAGAGAGAGAGAGAGAGAGAGAGAGAGAGAAATGGGAGCAAAGGCAGTTAGTCTTTGAGAGCTTAGACACAGCTGTCTAGTCACGTGGGCAGTTTTTGAGTGTTGTGATATCTCTACCTCCCTCTTATCATTCCATGACTTCTCATCTCTGATGTCTGGGCTCGGGCCCTTCTTGAAACACTGAGTCCAGTTAACTTGTGCTACTGTCAACCTTGTAGTCCTCCAGGGAATCTAGGCTGGCCAGGGTGTTAATTCAGAATAAACAAGCTGTTACAGTGTGTATGTGCTAAACCAATAATGATATGTACCTGCTGAGTCCTTGCTTCAATATGGAGTGCAAGAGTGTCTTTATAATACAAGATAGGAAGTTCCCCAACCATCTCTCCTGTTCCCTATCAAAAGTATTGCAGTTAGAAATAACAATTCAAAACCCAATGTGGCTCTTACTTTTCTATAGTTTTCAAGAATTGTGCCTGTGCTGGACTTTCCTTATCTGACCAGAAAGTGCTTGACCAAGCTGAGGTTCAGCAAGAGGTCAAGAAGGCAGAAATGCCTATGGTGTAGATGGAGTGCATGTTCATCTCATTTAATTAAGGAGCTTCTTTTTATTTTTAAAATTACATTTATTTATTTCATGTGTATGTGTGCATGTCTGTATGTATGTGAGTGACATATGGACCATTTGGAGGTCAGAGGACAACTTGTTGGAGGCTGGAGTTGGTTTTCTCCTTCTATCAGGTGGGTCCCAGGGATCAAACTCACTCGGGTCTTCAGGTTTGGTAGTAGGCAGCTCCACCTGCTAAGCAATCTCTCAAACCCCAAGAGTGTGTGTATGTGGAACACCCTACATCACTAAGTTGAGATATGGCTGGAGGAAGCGCTGTTGTAGAGGGTCCACATCATGAGGGTTTCAGATGTTTAGCAAGGAGAGGGCTCAGTACAGCAGTTTCTCAGATGATCCAGCATGAAAAGCACATGTGTTTTTAAAGCTGAGGGCGTGGAACACCCTATATCACTAAGTTGGGGTGTGGCTGGAGGAAGTGCTGTTGTCAAGGGTCCACATTATGAGGGTTTCGGGTGTTTAGGAAGGAGAAGGCTGTGTATATGTGTGTGTGTTCATTGTGTGTGTCCATGTGCAACCTTGGGTGCTATTGCTCAGTAGCTTTCCAGCATGTTTTTTAAGACAGGGTTTCTCACTGGCTGGGGCTCACTGATTAGGCTAGGCTGTCTGGTCAGCAAGGCCCAGGGATCCTCCCATCTCTGCCACTCCAGCACTGTGATTGCAAGCGGGCACCATAATGTCTGTCTTTTTTTTCGTAGGTTCTGGGAATTGAACTCAGATCATCGTGGTTGCATGACAAAAACTTTACCAACTGAGTCATCTCCCCAGTTCCTATCTCTGTAATAGATGTTATTGCAGTTAGGTGACAGTTTGTAGATACTAGTCACCTATCCTGGGCTATGCTTAGGAACATAGATTTAGAGTTGTGGTTCTACTAATTGTTTGGGACAAGAATTTGTCTTTTCCTAATTTATAAAATGAAGTGTGGTCACATTACATCACTGTTGAGATCCTGTGTTCTGTTTTTAATTTGGTAACTGTCTTTTCACTGGGTAGGAGCCATAGACCATGTGTTTAACCTGTGTCTAATGATTTCTGTCGTACTTCCATAGATGAATGGAGACCTTGCTTTAGCTGAGTCCACTGGCTGTGCTTGTGGTTATCACTTAATTGTGGCAACATGTTCCAAAGAGCAAATTTTTTTTCTAGCAGCTCATTTGAGGAAGAGCATCCTTACATGGGAGGCTCTGGACTCCCTAGTAGCAATCCTGGCCACTGACACCCTCTGGTAGCTAACACAACGATGATGGGGTGGCAGGTCAATCTTCAGGGATAAATCTTCCATTTGTTCTGCACACAGGCGTGAGGATTGAGGTACAGAAGGTCATTTCTGAGGATGGTCAAGTACCTGCCAACTGAACACATTAGTTCCTCTTCTCTCCTGCTACCTCAGGTGGAAAAGATATGGACCTGGAAGACAGCAATGAAACTATAACTGCAAAATGGTCATATAAAATAGTCTAGGATGGATATTTACTGTGGAAAGATTATAATTCTGGATAGCTCCTTCACTTTCTCTGAATTTTAATGAAAAACGATAAAACTAAGGATGGATGAAAACATTTACCTTAAAAAGCAAATAGGGCTGGGGAGAGGGTGCAGTCAGTGAAATGCTTGCCTTGTAAGCATGAGGACCTGCATTCGGATCCCCAGAGCCCATGTAAAAGCGAGGCATGGGGGTGTGTAATCCCATTGATGGTGAGAATGGAGGTGGGGAATGGGTGAATCCCTGGAAGCTTGCCAGGCAGCTAGCCTAGCCAATTTGGTAGAAATTTCTGACTAATGAGAGGTCATGTCTCAAACAAAAAGTGAAAGTCACCTGAGGAATAACACCCCTGGTTGTCTTCTGACATCACATACATATGCATGTACATATGAGCACTCCCCCATACAATTATACCCCCAAACACATGCTTGTACACACACACACACACACACACACACACACACACACACCACCTTGTTTACCTTAATCAGGAAAGTGCTTGGCAATTTTTCAACTACCTGTTTCATTTGTTACCTACGGCACGGGGAAAAATCCGGTCATTTCAGCAGTATTTATTTCCAGTTACCCCATGGTGGACCTAGTGACCTAGAAATTGATTTGGAAAATATGCCATGTTGCTTTGGCTTTACAACTGGCCACTGTTGGGGAAAGTTGAGAATGTCACACAGCTCTTGATCTTCCACCCTAAAAGAGGTGCATGGATTAGATAGATTTAAAAAAGAACTTGAATATTCCCACAAAACTTCCAATCAACCGTCGTGATTCTTGTCCCTGAACCGTAATCTAATTTATAGAATTTTAAAAAATAAATATGGGACTTGAATGATGGCTCAGCGGGTAACAGCACTTGCTATGTAAGGATGAAGGCCTGAGTTCAAATCCCCCAGCCCCCACTGTAAAAGCTGCATGTGACCATATGTCTGTTTGTAACACTGTTTCTCCCACTGCTGTTAGGAGATGGAGATGGGGGTGAGTGGGGCTTCCTGGGTGCCAGTTAAGTAAGAGACCCTGCTACAAGAAACTAACAAACAATAAAGCAGGCGAAAGGACGTTCTCCTCTGGCCTCTGTGCACACACACTGACACAGGCACCCACACACATGCGCATATACTACACATAACACACTCATACATATATCAACACACACAACAAAATTAAGTTTAAGAAATAATAATTTATAAACCAAATGTGATTTCTAGAAGGTCTTCCAGGGACATGCAAATAAATACCCTTTTGCCCACATGCAGGTTGTACTGTCAGTCTCTGTCATTTTAACTGGAAGCAAATTAAAGTGGGTGTCTTTGGTGCGTTCTGAAGGAGACATGTATTGTGACTCCTGATTCACTCCTGATGAGGTAAACAGCCATGGCTCACACTGATGCTATCTCCAGATTCATTCTGTGGCACCTGACCTTAAAATAATGTAAAAAAGCAATTAGTTTTCAACAGTGGGAGTGCTGTTGGTGGGAAAGAAGAAATTACCTGGAGGGGTGATGCATTTAGTGATGTTTAAGGAGATTATTAAAAATAAAATCTGCACTAAGAGCTGTGATTGTAATTTTTCAAAAACTGACACAGAGCAGTGAATTTATATCAAATGACTCTGTGAATGGTACTGCAAGTCCCTTTGAGTTTGTCCTAGTAAAAGGTGGCCTAGTTCATTTCTCTTTGAGTAGCCAAGCCAATGGCCTTTGCACATGATTTATTAAGTTCTACTCCCTTCTTTGTCATTCCATATTGCAGAAAATACTTATAGTGTCTGTATCATGGTGCGAGCACCTATATAAAAAGCCAGGTATGGCTGTGTGTGCCTGTAACCCTAGTACTGGGTGAGGCAAAGACAGGCAGATCTTGAGAGTGCACTGTCCGATTAGTCTAGCTGAGAGAGACCTGTATGAAAGGATTAAGACAGAGAGATAGAGGAAGACACCCAACACTCTTCTCTGGCCTCTGTATGTGCACACACAGGAGAGTTCAACTGCACACACGTATGCATACACCTCACACACATACAGCATACACAGCACACACATACAATGCAACAGATACATGAAATCAAAAACAATGTTCATGTATATATCCATCCATAAATATAGTTGACACCACACTTTAAGTTAGGAATAGTAAAATATCATTGTATTCCTTTGAAATTCCCTTTCTTTGAAGTTAACAAAAGATAAAATAGGCAACAGTTTTAAATTTTTTAATTCAAACTTGTTCAGGCTAAGGCTATCATTCCATGGCAGAGGTAGAGTACATGCTTAGCATGTGCAGGGTTCTCAGTTCCAACCTCGGATTTAAAAACAACAAGAAGAAACAATCAAATTAGCTGTCTGTGTTATATGTTACTGACATAGAAACAGGGTTGTTTTGCAGAAGAAATGACCTTATTAACATTGCATGTCTGGGCACCATACAAATCCCTTTTTTCTGAAGCTTAGATGTATGATGATCCCCTTACAGATCAAGTCTCAGGTGAAGCTCTGATTTGCAGTTGCTGTCTCATATCTGTAGAGTTCCTGTAGCTTCCCATGTACTTTAATAGTCAATTTAAAAATAAGAACAAGGGACTGGGGAGATGGCTTATTTGGTAGAGAGCTTGCTGCACAATCATGAGGACCTGAGTTCAATCCTCAGGACTCATGTGAACAAGCCAGGCATTATGGCACATGCTTATAATCTCAGCACTGAGGAAGAGGAGACCAGAAGATCCCTAGGGCTCCCTGGCCAGCCAACCTAGATGAATTAGTGAGCTCCAAGTCCATAAGAGACTCTGTCTCAAAAACAAAGTGTATATCCTTACTGAGTTGTGAATCCTGGGAGTTACATTAGCTGGCCTGGCAAGATATGCCCACTGTGTAATAGTGGTACAAATATTATGGGACTAGCCACCCACTTTCTATTTGTATTTAAGGCCTGCTTCATGAGATGGAACTCATACCTGAAAATGATATCAGGCCTAGAAAACAATAACAACAACAATAAACCAAGGTGGACAGCTCTTGAAAAACAATACCCTAGGTTGCCCTCTTGCCTCCGTATGCAAATGAACACATGCACATGCATGCACGCACACGCACAAACATATATATGTACACACAGATGAAAATGTATTAAAATAAAAATAATCCAAATGTTAACAATACCTAGAAATTTCTATGCACTTCTTCAGTACATGGTAGGTGGTCTCCATTTACTCAGATTACTTAATCATTACAATTGGATGAGGAGGTTTCTTTTACTGCCCTCAATTTTCAGGGAATTAGAATGAGATACAGAGAAGTTAAACCTCTGTAAGGTCAAATGTCCAGCAATAAGAGAAGTATTTGGGGGAGACCCTAGCCTTCCAGTTCTCAGTCTCCATTCTTTACCATGGAGCTTGAGGGGCAATGTTAGGATTAGCAACAGCACTCATGATGTATGTGTCATAACTTGGTTAAATATACATAAAGAATCTTAATATAGGCAGAAACAATGAGCTTATCATAATGTGTGTATAGAGGCCAGAGATTGACACTGAACATCTTCCTCAATCACTCTCCACTTTGTTTACTGAGGCAGAGTCTCTTGGTGAACTCACAGCTCACCCATTTAGTTAATCTAGTTAGTCAGCTTGCCCTGGGGATTCCCTGTGTCAGTCTCCTGAGTGCTGGGATTACTTACCCAGCTTATACGTGGATGCTGGGGATTCCGATGCTGGTCCTCAAGTTTGCACTGCAAGTGCCCAGTGGATAACCATGCAGTGGATAACCCTCCCAGTGCCCCCACCATACACTCTTTTGTACAGCACTGAGGGTCTACAGTTGGCCATTCATCCATCCATCCATCCATTCATTCATTCATTCATTCATCCATTCATGGTGCTGAGGACCTAATACTTTTCCATATACTTGCAAAGCAGATACTGTACCACTCAGATATACTTCCAGCCCAACTGGGATTATTAGGATAGCCTCAGGGTTGGGGCACCTCAGTTCTGTGCATGGCTGCCTTCTCTTTATGCTGTCTCATGCTCCACGGTCTTTCCATGTGGACTCTCCCTCTAGCAGGAGATTCTGTGGGCTGAAATGGCACGTGTTTAACACAGTCTTCCTTGCACTGAATACTGTTTATTGCCCTCCAAAGCTTATCTGGATCAATTCACATCAAGGAATTATGTTGTTGAGATTAGTTCCTTATAGCTCAGTAGCTGAGTTCCAGCAAGCAACATCTCACAAGAATATAACCTGCATTATCCCATTGCTGATCCAAAGTCTGCAAGTATCCTGTATATGCATAGCTACTGGACTTAGCAATGTTATAGCCAAGAGCTCCTGAAATAAAGCATGAGTTACAAAGGATGTGGTTCATTTCATGGGACCAATATGTCTGCCTACCAACATGGCAGATGATTTATATGGTAGCCCAAAGTAGAAGCTGAAAGAGCATGCATATGTGACTTCTAATGCCTGGGTATTTTAATTGACTTTTGTTTAGTCATTAATATTGCATTGCGTCTGTATACAGTGTTTAATCTTGAGTGGATTATAGGGTTGAGGAAGTATTCAGAGTTTGCAGAATTCTATGAACACATAATACTCACATGGTTTTTGCAGCCATGGTTTTTATAGATTT
>NW_008349083.1:2086078-2116795 GCF_000622305.1 Nannospalax galili | reverse complement strand
TATATATATTGAAAAAAGTGCATTTTTTGTGCATTTCCTATAATACATCTTAATCACAGCCCCTCACTGGATTTCATGCATTCTGTCATATATGTCAAGGCCTATTGAACCAACTTTGTGTCTCCAGACGTCCCTTGGTGAGTTCATCCACTGGAGCCTGGTCAGCCTATCCAATGTCACTACGAACTCTCCCTCATACAGCAGTGCTCAGCTGCAATAGTTCTTTGGCTAAGTTTATTTTAGAGCCAAGCAGTTCTCAACACCGTAATGTCCAAATCTCTAACAATAAGACAGGAAGCCAACATTTTCAGTCCAGCTGTCATAAAGAGTGAATACTCTTTGGATGTGATTTGTTAATAAACAGAGCAAGACTTCGTATTATTCATCTGTTAGGACGGAAATATTCTGCCTACAATCTACATGGAACTTCTGAGCCTGTAAGTCAGAAGAAAACTGAAAGTATGGTCACACAGCTGTGAGCCTGCTAACAGCTGCCCCTGCCAGAATGCTTGAACCAAGGCAGGCTGGAATCCTTCGGAAGCCGTATCTCCTATATAAGGCTCACTTGGTGTTCCTAGAGTCCTTGACACACACCTGAGTCACCAACTGCCAATATGCAAATTACCTAAAAGCTCCATTAAGCTGGTTTAGGCAAGAAAGACCCATCTGTTGGTTCTCTGACTCTTTCCCCGTTGGATCCTCATATGCTCTTGAGATGCCCAGAGGCTCTCGTTTGCGTCCCTGTCTAGTCCCACTCACCTTGGGCTAGTCTCATTTTCGCTTTCTTTGATTAGCTTCAATATTCGATGTCATTTCTTTGTCCTCCCAAAGAACAAGATTTTAAGGCTAAAATTTAAGTAAAGACTAAGTTTTTAAGAAGAAAATTTTATTTTTTAATGAAAGGGGGCATTTTTTTACATGTAAGAAGATGGACGGGAAAAGCCCTCTACTGTAAAAATTGTAGTACTCAGGAGGTTTTCTGTTCTGCGTGTGAGGGTAGAAGATGACAGGAGAACACAGACAATTTCAAATACCTGGGGCTTGTCTGCTGTCGTTGATGATACTGGAAGACTGGAAAAGACTGCTGTGGGTATTTTAGCAGTCTTTTGTACCAAGAGCATTTAATGAAAGTGGCTTCACAATTCCTTTCTTCTTTCAACAAAGAGAATAGAGTATATGTAAAATATTAGAAAAGGCTGTCTGTTCTACTTTCATTCTGCAGTTGTGATTAAAAACACTTAGACTAAAACAACTCAGGAGAGGAAAGGGTTTATTTGACTTACACTTCCTGGTCACAGTTGATCATTGAGGGAAGTCAGGGCAGGAACTCATGTGTGACCTTGAAGGCGGAAACCAAGGAGGAACACTGATCTCTGGCTCATGGATAGCTATCTTTCTTATACAACCCAGGACCACTTGCCCAGGAAATGGTGCTGTACACACTGGGCTGGGTCTGCCTATAGCAATTAAAACAATCAAGACCATCCCTCACAGACATATGCACAAATCTGATAAGGACAATAACTCAACACTTTTTTCCAGGTGACTCTGGGCTGTATCAAGTTGACAGTTAGTTCTAACTAGGACAAAGTCCAACTTCCCTTCCTTCAGGATTTTCTGAGTATATTTAACTTGATGTTCAGCTCATGCTGAAATCCACAGACACTAGTCAGGAGTAAGTCAGACAAACAGCCATGCCTTTGATAGCTGACATGTGTTCATCATGAATAGATTATTTTCATCTGTCCCCACAACTAATTGAGGATCTGTGCAAGTTCCATTCTGTGTGAAGGAGAACAGGTAACTTCACCACAAGAAGAAAGAAGATGCTAGGGGCCAAAATACAGCTCCTAGAAATATATGCCAAACTTTAATCCAGGATCAGAAAAAAAAAGAACTTTCTCTATTAAAAATTCTTCAGGTTGGTGTTAGATAGATGGCTCGGCAGATGAGAGTGTTTGCTACTCTTGCAGAGGGCCTGGGTTCAGTTCTCAGCACCCACATGTCAGCTCACCACTACTGATAACTCTAGTTCCATGGGATTCAATGCCCTCTCTGGCCTCTACAAGCACTGTATACATGTGGTACACACAGAAACAAGCAGGCACACATGCATATACATAAATGAAAAAAAATAAAATTTAAAAAAGAATCGCCAGATCTATGCCAAACAGTGTAGAGAAGTGTGTGAAAGGTTTCAGATAGTACTGAACAATATTAACATCAGTTCCTGATTCTACAAGATGAGAGTCTTATTTTTAAAAATAAATTAATTGTATGTGTGTACATGCACGCATGCACACATGTACATGCATGTGTGCCACAGTGCACGGGTGGAGGTCAGAGGACAACCTGTGAGAACTGGCTCTCTCCTTCTACCATGTAGTTCCCTGTAAACAAGTTCAGGTCCTCAGGCTTGGGGATGAGCATCTTTACTCAGTAAGCCATCTCTAGCCCTAGAGCCTAATCTCCATTTTTCAGACGCTAATTTGAAAGACATAGAGTTATTATTGACAGGATATTCAAATTAGTTATTAGTTGCTAATAATGTTGTATTAAAAGTAGGAACAGAGTGACTTGCCAGAAAGAGAGAGAGAGAGGGAAAGCAACTCCCATGCCCAGCGGTGTGTGGATGAGCAGGATAATTACACCCTTGTCTACAGCAGCTGCTCCCAGTGTCGCTCTGGTAGTTTCTCTGTTCAGTGCACAGATCATTTCTCTCTGCTAATGTTGGTGGCTATTTGCTACAAATATATTTCTTTTTCAGCAAAGAATAGATCTTTCCCATCATTACTCAGGAGGAGCAACTGAGTTGATTTGCATTTGTTTGTTTCACACACACACACACACACACACACACACACACACACTCATGTCTTATAGGAAGCAATTGGAGATGCAGATGACTGCCCCAACACTAAGGAGGAGGTATTTATGAAAATAGCTGGAATGCTGTATTCACACAAACATATCGATTTACTAAAATCAAGACTTAAAAATGAAATATTAATATTAATAGATAATTTTAAACATTTATATGTTTTGGATGGGCACAGTGTCACACCTTTAATCCCTGCATTTGGGAGGC
The DNA here is from genome assembly GCF_000622305.1 of Nannospalax galili. Taxonomy (NCBI): domain Eukaryota; kingdom Metazoa; phylum Chordata; class Mammalia; order Rodentia; family Spalacidae; genus Nannospalax; species Nannospalax galili. The sequence goes on along the minus strand of NW_008349083.1, from coordinate 2,113,707 downwards.
AGAGGCAGGCTGATCTCTGTGAGACTGAGGCAAACCTGGTCTACATATCAAATTCCAGGTCAGCTGGGGCTACAGGGAGACCCAGTCTCAAAGAAAAAAACAAAACATTATATTTTAAATTTTTATTGTGTGCGTGTGTTTCTCTGTGGGTGCATGCGTGCCCGAGTGTGCATGTGGAACTTAAAGGGCAGTTTGGGGGAGTCAGCTCTCTCCTTCCACCTTGTTTTGAAGCAGGGTCTCTCTTGTTTCTGCCATGCTGTGCTCCAGTCTCATCTCACTGTAGGGGTGGTGGGATTTCAGAGGTGTACCACCACGTCTGACTGATTGTGTGGGTTCTAAGTGTCAAACTTGTGTCATCAGGAAAATGCGTTTTCCTACTTAGCATCTTGAGGGCCCAACATTTTCATTTAAAGGTGCATTTAAAGGAGGAAGTGGACTCCTCACTGTAAACACCTTTAACAGAGAATGCTCGAATGCCTCTGATAGGTTTGATGATGCTTGCTGGCCTTGTTTGAGCAATCATATTACTATTGCTCTCCCCTTGTGGAAAAAGGAGTTGCTGCTAAAAAATCAGAAGGGTAGTATTGTTTACTCTAATAATAAATGGACCTTTATAATATGCATTGCAAAAGTCTTAAGCATTATCTTTGCCTTTCCATTTCTGTAAGAGTCAGTTTATTAATATGTAGTAAAGTACAAAATATGAAGTCTCCTTTTTTTCCAGTTTTAACAGATATCTATGATGGACCTAATTTGAAATACATGTGCGCACTGTCCCTGATCAGAAGCAAGCAGGTGCATTTCCAAACCCAGGTCACTCATGTTCTGTGTTTACTTCTGTAAGCCAGCTGCTCACAGGAGTTTTACTCAGAGAGGAAAGAGGAGAAAAGTGGCTTACTTTCTATGGCTCCACCTTCTGTAGTGCCATAGTAGCCCTTAGCAGTGCTCAAGAAATCTCCATGTTTTAAGAATGCTATAGCACAGCATACATTTATTATTTTACTTGGACAAAACCAAGAATGTCATTGCTTAAAATGCCACATCCCATCTTAGGCAGAATGGAATGTGTAATGTAAGGACGGTCCTTCCCTTCAGGCCAGTTCCCGAAGCAGGACCAGCATCCTCTCTTCCTTTCTTTCACTTAATCCTCCTGCCTACAAGCCACTATCTGCCCTCTCTTCTTTTGCTCCACACGTGTGTATATGTTGGGCTTCTATCTCCTTCCTCTGTTGCTTTTGTGTTTGTTTGTTGTTTGCTTGATCTTTGTGTTGCAAGGTCTCATGTGACCCAGGCTGGCCTAAAACTTTAAATCTAGTAAAAATGACCTCTGCTTCTGATCCTCCTGCCTCCACTTCCCAGGTTCTGGGATTATAGATACACAATACCACACAACTGGTTTATGCAGTGTTAGGGATAGAAAAGAATTTGTGCATGCTAGGCAAGCATTTGACCAACTGAGATAGATTCCTAGCCCTCTACTTCTCTCTTCAGGAATGTACTTATACACTGTAGAAGCTCAACATTGTGTATTATCATCCCTTGGGGGAGGAATCTTTCAAGATCTTCGGATGAGGAATATTGACAGATTACCTCTGTGCCTTTGGCGTGGGGTCTTTTCTGTTGTCTCAGCTCTGCTTCACGTTCCTGTCGACCTGACCAGCAAGGATAGGTTGCTGTAGGTTCTATATCTGTCCTTGTGCTGGTCACATGTAATAATGAAAATTTTGCAAAACCAAAACCCAAAATACATTTAACTGTGAACTCGTAAATAGAGCTATGTAGTGAACAAGTTTAACAAAATATGTAGACAAAAACACGGCATTCTCATCAGGTAAGACCCCAGTTAAGGGCCAGCAAGATGACTCAGAGAGTAAAAATTGTTGTGCCCAAGTGTGATGGCCTGAGTTCAGTCTTTGAGACCCTCATGTAGAAGGAGAGAACTGACTCCTGACAACGGTCCTCTGACCTCCACACACATGCTGTTGCATGTCAGTGCCCAAACTCTCTCTCTCTCTCTCTCTCTCTCTCTCTCTCTCTCTCTCTCTCTCACACACACACACGCACACACACTCACACACACACACACACACACAAATATAATACTCTTTTAAAAAGACTGTTGTCAAGGGATCACCTATTTTCCCACCTTACTTTCTTCTTAGGGTGCTTTCACCCTCTAAAGATAATTACCAAGGATTTTCTGTGGAAAAAAAAATGACTTAGAAACAAAGAGACATTATTCTTCACCAAATAATTTAATTACTGAGAAACGCTTTTTGGCGAAGCATAGTCACCAGCATCTTCCATCTTCCTGCTATCTGGATTACCTCATTCATTAGTTCTGACAAGAGACTGTATTTGCATCCTTGCCTGACAGATGTGTTACATGCTTCCATCTTAAAATATTCCACTCTGAGCTCCGTGCTGCTTACTTGGGAGATGACGTTAAATCAGCCTTGGCAACACACCGCTGTCATCATGCCAAATAACTCAGGGAGAAAATGATAAGGGTATAAAGAGATCAATAAGGCAAGAGACTCCGTGCTTTCAAAAGTAAGGGAAAATATGAGAAAGACTATCTGTCAAGCATTGGGGCGTAAATAAAGCAAGAGTATGCTGTGTTTGGGACACCCTTACGCTATTATTCTGAAAGCAGTAAATTCTCTACGTTTTTCTAACTCCTTTGATGTAGGTCACTCTGAAATATAGCCATGAGATCCACTAGCACATTGATCAGTCTGGCACTGTTCTCCCTTCCCTCCTAATAGAATCAAATGAGGATGTGGCCTATGAATGTTAAGGACAATTCCCAGACCATTTTGATGTGAGTGGTCACACTGGCACGTTCTCCCTGCATAATGAAGATTTGTGTAACTTGCCTCTTTGTAAATATGAATTAGGCAAATACATTTCTGCCCTTTCAGATGATATAAGTCAGCAGGGCACTCATAAATGTCCAGTCATGTTGGATTTTCAGATGGGAAACAAGCAAATTGTAGACGCTGGCCATTTGGAAATTAAATCCTTCAGTGAGTAATAGGTACTCTGAAGCATGTCAGGAAGAATTCCTTTCTATTTTTTTCACCCAAAAGCATCACATTATTGTAAATTTGCAATAATAAATGGAATAGCTTGCAAATCCATGGCAGTAAATTTTATGACCATTCAGAAATAGATATTTATTTCTGTATGCTAATAATGGTCAAAGAGACTGTGGAATTAGTTCAGAGCCCTCAAACTTCAGCTGAATGGAGCTGACCCATAGGCTGTGGAGAGCATCTTGGAGATTTATTTCCAGTGTAGGGATGAAGTATGAAAGGTAACTTTTGTTTTAGGTAGATAAAGGTTACATAGTAGCTAACAGGAGGCTGATCCATTAGAGGGCTTAAGGCTTGAGACTAGGAAACAGTTTGGAGATGATATGAGAACTGATGCACTTAGTCACAATAAAGACAGTTGAAGGAATGAAGAAGGCAGATGTGGTAGGGGCCGAGAAGGAAGCACCCATAAGATGTGGCATCAGGATAAGACAAAGCTATGGACCAAAAAAGTGTATGTATTCAGATTTTAAATATATGTATTTGTTTATTATTTATATGGATGTATACCTGCATGGGTTTATGTGCACTGTGTGTATTCAGGTGCCCATGAAGGCCAGAAGGGGACATCAGATCCCCTAAAACTAGAGTTACCAGTGGTTGTGAGCCACCCAATGTGGCTGCTGGGAGCTGAACCTGGGTCATCTATAAGAGCAGTAAGCAACCTTAACTGCTGAGGCATCATCAATACACAGTATACACAACCATTAAGTCATCAATACATAGTCACTGTAAATCAATTTCCAGGTTCAGTTTGAACTTATGACACAGTATAGAAAACCTCGTTCATACCATCATCTAGGACAACATTTGGAAGCCCCTGTCAATATATAGACCATCAGGAAGTGTCCAGGAAAAGGACACCTGAAATATGGTCTGAAGGGACACTGAACGTAGAAAGAATACATGGAAAGGTGTAGGGACAAACAGGATGTTGCTTCTTGGCAAAACAGAGAGGTAGCATTTCATATCACCTATTGGATAAGAAGAGATGGAAGGTAGACAGGTAGGTGAGGGAGTCAGAGGTGACAGTTTTTCCTAGAAGCTGATGATATTTAGGTACTAGGGGCCCCCTTCCTCTAGCCTTTTCTAAGATCCTATAACTGATCTTTTATCATCATTTTTATACTCTTAAAAATCAATGATCATCTCAGTTGTATAAACTTTAGGCTCCACAAGAGCCACATTCTTGCATCAACTAGGAATGTGTTCATGTGTCCATTTGTGTGTGTATGTGTGTGTGTGTGTGTGTAAAATTTCCAAAAGAGATATTATCCTTACAACCTATGAAGACTCTTGTTTTCTCCACCCCGACTTGCTGTATGTGTATGTTTTATTAGATGGTAATGAGTATGTTGAAAGGTGATGCCCATCTTGTTTTTGAGACAAGGTCTCTTTACTGACCTAAAACTTTTCAAATAGGCTAGGCTGGCTGATCATTGAACCCCAGGGATCTGCCTGTCTCTGCCTCTAAAGCACTGAGATTATAGGTATGTGCTACCATGGGCAGCTTTTATATCAGTTCTGGGGATTGGATCAGGTCCTCATGTCTGCCTGGCTAGTACTTTACCAACTGAACTATTTTCCCAGCCCTATTATTCTGTGTTGCCAATAAAGGATAATCTATAATATTTAGTTTAGGAAAAGACAGGGTACATCAATTGGTCCCTAGAGCTAGCATATCAACTATGAACAAATATTGCTTTTCATTTCATTCACCAACAGAGCTCTGGTTTGCCTGCTAGACACAATAAGCAATTCAGGGAAAGGAAACATACTTTATGATACTCCTTTCAGCATCTAGTCAAGAGAAAGCAAGTACCAGTCATGTTTCTTTTGTCATTTTCCGTGTCTTCACAGGAGATTGCTGATGAGTTCTGCAATAGAAACAGGTGGTTCAGGTTAAACGTATGTCTGTCTGTCTCATACTGTCAGCACTTGACACTAGTTGGCCTCATTAGAAGACTTAGTACTGATTGAAGTTTATGACAGCACAAGTAGAAATAAGTACCAGGAAGTGGGCCTTAGCACATTAAGTAGATAGATTAAGGATTAATGCATGGTCGGAAGCAAAGAATCCTGAGATATTCCAAGCTGTGACTCTTAGCCAGTGGTGGGTGGTAGATCGCATTCTTCTATAGACTTCATCTGGAAGGAGTTAGGCATTAGAAAAACAGCTCTCCATTACAATGCAGTCTGCGCCTTGGAAAACTTTCCTTATCTTTGTTGAAATAGGACATGAACGTGTTCATATAGCGGTATTCACTATCACTGGATAAAATATATCCTTATGCTAAGAAAAAAACGTCTTACTCATTTGCTTTAAAGTTTCTGCACCAGTAAAAATAGTTTCATGTGGTAAGTCCCATCTCTTGTTTTATTTTTATCTAATTTTCAATAAAGTAACTTTCTCTAATTTCTGAAAACCACAAGAAAAAGCTATCAAATCAATTTTTGCTTCCTGTCTTTAAGAACTACAGTTATAAAATTATAAAACGAGACCATTTCACAGCTCTATTTATTATGATAGTTAAAATGATAACTCTGAGTAGTAAAATGCATTGTTATTTAGTTATTATGAAGACTGGCTCACAATATAAGAAACACACATTAGCAGAACTTGGGTATTGGATAAAATCACCTCTTTCCCATATACTCAATTGATCACATTTTGGTTGTAATCAATATCTGCATCTTTCATTTGCTTCCGTTTATGTGATATGTCTTGAGAACCATATTACCCATATCTCCCTAAACTGTTCTATTTTTGTTGCCTTCAGGAATTATTATTTTATCTTTTAAAGTATTTTCTCATAACATTTTTTTTCTATAATATTTCCATTGCATTTATCTGATGAATTCTAATTGTGTGTTCTATTTTACATCTTTGTGACACAGATCAAATTTTCATAGGTTACTGAGAATTAGGAAATATTGCTTTTTGTTATTCCTCCAGCTAGATCCTCCAGTTAAGTCAAATTTCTGGGTGTGTACTCTTAATGGTGGTGCCCTATTTAAGCTGATCTATAGATAAGAAACATTTTCTTTATTTGCAGAAATAGCAACAAAGTAATATATAGCTATACACACAGTATAAAGGACATGTCCTTAATAAAGCAAGCTATAATTCTAGACTGCTTTGCTGTAATATACATGCTTTGTGTCCTAGTTCCCTTTCTGTTGCTGTGATAAAATATCCTGACAAAGGCAGCTTTAAGGAAGTTTATTCAGCTTCCTGCTCCAGGTAATAGTCCATCATTGTAAAGACGCCAAGCAGGAACTGGAAGCAACTGGTCACCTCTACAGTCAAGAGCAGAGAGCGAGAAATGAATGAATGTGTGTTTACTTCTGCTCAGTCACTCTCTGTACTTACAAAGTCCAGGATTCCCCTGCCACAGTGAACTGGATCTTCCCACACCAATTAACACAAGATAATCACTTAGAGATGTGCAACAGGCCAACCTGATCTAGATAATTCTTCACTGAGCCTCTCCTCCCAGGTGATCCTAGGATGTGTCGGGTTGACAATTAAAACTAACCACCACTGTACTCTGTAAACTTGAACATGCTGTTCCCCTATTATTGGCCAAAGAGGATAAATATAAATATTGCTTTCTATATGATGATGGTATAAACAAAGGAAATGGTATAATATTTATATGTATATGTTAGTTAATATATAAAGCAAGCTTATTACAGTGCTTACCTCCACAGGCTGTTAATTTTGACAAGTGCTCTAGATTTAAGAAATAACAACATTGCCTGTGATTTGAAGGAGGACCTGACCTTTGTGTTCTTTGTCAAGAACATATGCATCCTCCCTGCTTTTGTGATCGAAGTTGTCTTGGTTTTGTTTCCTATATTTGTTTCTGTTTTGATTCTGCTTAACACATGATCAAATTCGTGGTGTTGGATGCCCTTTAAAGAGATTAAAGTAGAGCCGAGTGAGGCCAGGATGATGTGAGTAAAGGCAGTTCCCTTGAGGAGCCTTTGTAGGCTAATGAATAGGGAAGCACTCTTGGACTGTCATGTGTCTTCAGGAAATTCCTACAGTAGATGGGCATAGTGGTGCGTGTCTGCAACCCCAGTACTTCGGAGGTGGAGGCAGGAGGATTCTAAATTCCAGGACAGCCTGGACAACATAGCAACAACTTTACTCAAAAAGTGAAAATAAAAACAGGGCTAGGTATAGAGCTCAGTTGATGAAGTACTTTGCTGGCAAGCATGAGAACCTGAATTCTATCTGCAGAACACCTGGCAAATAAAGGCATAAAAGAAAACAAAAACAAATAGGCATGGTTGGGGTTGCTTATAACCTCCGTGCTGGGGAGACAAAGACAGGAAGATACCCAGGGTTCCCTGGCCAGCTAGCCAGCCTAGTCAGTGAGTCTCAAACTAGTGGGAGATCCTGTCCCAAACAAACAAAAAATCAAGTCAACACCACCTGAGGAATGATACCTGAGGTTGACTCCTGACTTCCATATGCATGTACATCCATGATCAAACATAAACATGAGAGAGAGAGAGAGAGAGAGAGAGAGAGAGAGAGAGAGAGAGAGAGACTGAGATTTTCATGACTCCCATCTTTTGCTGTGTTCCATCATGGAGACATGCCAGGTCAGCTGCATACACTGCCCACACACAATCTCTGGTGATACCTTCTGGTCCTCACAGCTGAAGCACGGCCACCGAATATTCTTATTCTGTTGTTTTTTTGGTGCTTGTGGTTGCCTTTCCCAGCACTTTTCTTTGGTGATTTCTGTAAAGGAGATACCAAGTTGTTAGAAACCAATTCACCTCTGCTCACATTTGGGAAACACAGTAGAGAAGCTAGTAGTCAATAAAAGAACTAATGTTGAGGCTGGAGAGATGGCTCAGCGGTTAAGAGCACTGGCTTCTCTTGCAGAAGACCCAGGCTTAATTCCCAGCACCCACATGGCAGCTAACAACTGTCCATAACTCCAGTTCTAGGGTAATCCAGAACCCCCCTCTTACCTCAGTGGACATTGCATGACACTTATGCACTTACATACATGCAGGCAATACACTCATACACATACAATTAAAAAATGATAAAGAGACCAAAAAATAATTTTTAAAAAGAACTGATTTTTACTGTCTTGGTTGTTATTTTTGTCAATGTGAAAAAAGCTAGAATCACCTGGAAAGAGTGGTTCACCTCAATTGATGAATTTCCCCGATCAGATTGGCTTGTGGCCATGTCTGTCGATATTTTCTTAATTAATGATTATTAGGAGGACCCACCCTACTGTGGGTGCTGTCACCACTAGGCAGGTGGTCCTGAGCTACATATTAAAGATAACTGAGCACAGGCCAGAGGCCAGTAATCAGCTCCTCCAGGGTTTCTGTTTCAGCTCCTGCCTTGATTTCCCTCAATGATGGACTGTGATGTGTGTGTGTAAGCCAAGTAAAACCAGTGCTCCCCAGGTTGGTTTTGGTCAGTGTTTTACCATAGATGTAGAAAATAGCCAGGACAGCTACTTTCTTAGGAGTTTTGTGATTGGGTAGATGAACTCTTTATAGTTGAGGATCATCCATATGCTTATATGACAAATGTCAGCAAAGATAACTGTTTTTCCTTTTTTGAGATCTCCCATCCTTAATTTTTAATCTTTTTTTTTGTTTTGAGCCCCACTTCTGCCCACTTGTTAGGCACCCCATGAGGCAAACATGCAGATTTGTTTCTAGGGAAGCAAAGAAATAGTCAAAATTCAAATATTCCTTTAGTGATTTTTTTCTTCAGAAAAAGCTATGTAACTGTTTCCAATTTCCACATAGTATTTTCTAAAGCAAAGCAAAAATGAAACAAAATCCTCCTCCTCAATACTGGACAGTCATTGTAATACTGTGCAATGTAGAAACACTGTACTAATACAATATACTTTGCTTCAGCTACCCTGGGGGCACATATATAATTTTGTTTAAAATTAGGCAGATAATCACTCTGAAGTAAACAGTTTAAGTGACTATTTGTTCCCAAAATATTCTTTCAAATGAATACATTTTTTAAGAGCTAGTTTTCAGTGTTAGGAGCCACACATTTAGTATTTTTAGTTTTCTGGATCTAGAAATCTTTTTAGTTACGGACATGGGCAGTAAGCGTTTGTATGTTATTTAATCTATGACTTTTTTTTTTCTGGCAATAACAACTCTCCTTGTAAGCGTTTACATTTATTGTAAGGAATTCCTTCAAGGGTCTTATTCCCTCGCTGCAGGACACTTAAGAGTCAGTGGCTAGAGTAGAACCGATGGAATCTAAGGTCCTATTCATCAGGGCATTTGATTTGTAATTAAGAGGCTAACTACTAATGTGTTCCTATAGGAAATTATTAGACACTAAATAAAAAATTAGGAGGGTAGTGATGGGAGCAATGGCTCAACAGTTAAGAACAGTGGCTATGCTTGCAGAGAACCTGGGTTCAGTTCCAAGAACCCATAGACAGCTCACAATGTTCATATCTCTAGCTCCAGGGCATCTGACACCCTCTTCTTGCCTCCACAGGCTTTTTTTTTTTTAACAGGAAAAACAAAGGTTGGACAATGTTTGATAGAGAATTTCATATTGTCAAGTATCAATGGGCTTTTTACTTAGTGCTGTAAGATTTTATATATTTTTTTTTATTTTATGTATATCAGCGTTTTATCTACTTGTCTATAAGTGAACCTTATAGGTGTAATGCCCACAGAGGCCAGAAGAGGGCGTTGGATCCCCTGGAATGGAGTTATGAATGGTTGTTAGCTGCTATGTGAGTGCTGGGAACTGAACCTGGGTCCTGTGCAAGAGCACCCAATGCTGTTAGCTGTTGAGGTATTGCTCTGCCCCAGCCCCATGTTGTAAGATTTTAGAGGAGATGTGTTACTTTTTCTCACTGCCTCGACAAAATACCTTATAAAAGAAACTTACGGGAAAGAAGTATTTATTTTGGCTCACAGTTGAGAGTTCAGTTGGTCATGGAAGGGAGGCCATGGTGGTAGGGGTGTGAGGCAGCTGGTCACATTGCATCCACAGAGAGAACACAGAAAGGTGAATCCTGGTGCTCAGCTTTCTTTCTCCTTTTTATTTAATCTTGGACCAAAAACCATGGATGGTGCCACACTCAAGCACATTCAGGGAAAACCGTTTCTCTTCAGTTAAATCTTTTTGTAAACTCCCTCCCAGACATACCCTAAGTGTGCTTCAATGGTGATTCTAAATGCTGTCAAGTGAACAGAGAAAATTAACCATCACATCAGGGAAACAAAGGTTCAGCCTGATGAGTGGATGAACCAGTATGCCTCTGCTTCAAAGTAACATTATTAATCCTGACAATGATAGGCATGGGGAACTTCAAGATTTGCAAAGCACCCACTGTATAGAGTAAAGCTGGTTGTGTGGGTGGGCCAGGCTCTGTCCTTAGAGCTTGTATTAGTTACTTTTCTGTTACTGTAATAAAATAACCTGACAAACAGCAAGTGAGGGAAGGAAATGTTTTCTTTTAGCTTACAGTTCCAGAGGGGATACAGTCCATTATGGTGGGCAGGACCATGAGGCAGTGAAGAAGCAGAGTGATCACATTTCATCCCCTAATAGGAGGCTGAGAGAGAAAACGGAACTGGGGAGAGGCTATAAAATCTCAAAGCTGGACCCCAGTGATGCACTCCTGCAGAAACACTTCATCTCCTAAAGAGTCCATCACCTTCCTAAAACAGTGCCACCAACAAGCGACCAAATGTTCAAACACATGAGCCTTTGATGGATGCTTCACATCAAACCACAGCAGGGCTTCATATACTCATTTGAAATGTTTAACATTCTGATGGTAACTATTCTGTTACAAATGAGGAGACTGCGATCCCAAACAAAGACTGGTGATTTGTCTATGGGATAGGAACTAAGTGGTAAAGCTGAGCAGGACAGGGGCCTGCATGTTGTGCCTTCATCACCTATGTTCTCAGTCCCCAAGCAGCTTTTGGAGAAAAAAACCATTCAAGGGCAAATGCGTCTGTGGGCCAATCTCAGAAGATCTGTCACATTGATGAAAACATGAGCAATTTGGAAAAGGAAAATCAGACCCCTTTTACTATAGGGAGTAGTTCATTCTATACATGAAAAAACCCATCATTGGCATGCAGTCGATGAGTGAAGAAAAGATGCTCTAGAAATTGGAGAGGTTCATGGTATTCTGAGAAAGTCTCTGCAGTACAGGGTGTGTTGACCTACAATGCAGTGAAAAATTACCAGCTTGTAATTATGAAAATAGAAGTTTAAATGTGTAAATCTTGGATAAGTTTTTGGTTATAAAAATGACAGTGAATTTTGAAACAATATAAAATGTCCAGTAGTCATTTTATAATCTCATGATTACCATATCATGACCTACCACCAATAAATATTGGAAATGTTATTCATAGAAAATTATCTAATCAAAAATATCTTTGGGCATGGATTTGATCAAAACACCTTATATGCTTGTATGAAATTCTCAATAAAGTTTTTGTAAAAGTTAAAAAAAATTCCTTTCAATTTTTGTTTTATATTTTAACATGTATCTCTTTAGATATAGGGTCTCAGGTGTCCCTGACTATCCTCAAACTCCATATGTAGGGGCTGGAGAAATGGCTCAGTGGTTAAGAACACTGATTGTTCTTGCACAAGACCCGGGTTCTAATCCCAGCACCCACATGGCAGCTAACAACTGTCTGTAATTCCAGTTCCAGAGGATCCGACAGCCTCTTCTGTCTTCTGTGGGCATTGCACGGGTGCACTTACCTACATGCAGACAATACACTCATAAACATAAAACAAAAGTAATAAAATATTTTTTAAAACCCCCATATGTAGCTGGAAGTGACTTGGAACTTCTGATTTTCCTTCTACCCTCTGAGAGCTGGTGAGAGCTGGGATCACAGGGGTGCACCACCGTGCCTGGTTTATGTGGTGCTAGGGATACAACACTCTACCAACTAAACTGCATCCCCAGACTGTCTGTTTTTATGTTGAAGTAATTCCCCTGTGTTTGGTGTTTTGTGTGTTTATTTTGTACTGGGGATTGAGCCTATGGCCTTCTGCTTGCTCTGCAGGTACTCTACCAATATTCTCAGCTTTTCTCTGTTTCATCTTGAAATAGTATCTAATTAAGTTACCCAAGCTAGCCTTGAACTCATTCTGCAACACATGCAGACCTTGAACTTGTGGCCTTCCTGCCTCAGCCTCCAGAGGAGCTGAGATTCCAAGCCTGTACCACCAGGCCCTGCTTGCTGTCACATTCTTTATTTGTGTTCTAATATTGTTTCCTTTAGGAAATTATTATGTTTTACAGTCCAAATTTCCTAGATTTAGAGCTTTAAAAGCTTGGTTTCTGCTCACATTTAATTTTGTTACATCATTAAAATATGAATGAATTGGCTAATAAAACAACAGAGCTATTTTATGTCATGGAATATAGATTATTGTTTATGGATCTGAAGACTTGCCTGATTTTCTTACTGTAAGGAGGAATCTCTTTTGGGGCTTTTGGTTTGTTTAGAGAGAATTGGGACTAAGAGAATCCTCTGCTGTGTGGAGAGTGGGAGGCACGCAATCTTGTGGATGTTATTGTAAAGCACATTATGTACTATTGAAAATGTCGAGTGGTCCCGGCCAGAAGCCTGCCTGCCAAAGAAATTGACATTAATTCTGTACCAATAGTTCATGTCAACCTCCCTCTTACTCTATCCTCCTCCCCTTTCTCACTCTCTTCCTCGTCCCCCATTTCCCCTCCCACTTTCTCCTCTCTCTTTCTGTAACTCATTAGCTATCAGTAACTAAATCAGCAGTATGAGTTTTTAATATAAAAAATGAGTCAACCAAGTGGGGGGATGGCTCACTGCATCTGTAGCCATGGCTTTCTTGACTGGAGGGGGAAATATTGAGAGTTGATTTAGTGGTAATAAAGTATTTCATCAGTCTGCCTTTGGTGGTACTTTCCAAGCTACATCTATCCATCTTGTTGTTGATATGTAGAGGACAGACATAATAAAGCTAGGAGAATTAATGACTGGTGGTATTGCCATTTGTGACATTAAGGAAATACAGAAAGTATTAGACTATGTTTCATAGGATGCAATTTTAAAAAAGTTATTCAACAATTTAAAAAATTCTACATCTGTTTTATTTCCTTCCATTGTTTTAGTTATCGATGTGAGTGTGTCTCTGCAAGGATATGTGCACATGAGTGCAGGTTGCTGTGAAGGCAAACATATAGTGTCAGATATCCTGGAGCTGGAGTTACAGGTGGTTGTGAGCCCCCTAATGTGGATGCTGTGGACTGAACTTGGGTCCTCTGCAAGAGCAATAGGTTCTCTTAACCACTGGTCCATCTCTCCAGCCCCTATTATTTAACAATTTATAATCAAGATGAAACTTATTTATTTGTTACAAACATATCGAATATATCTTCTCTTTCTATGGACTGTAGTTTACTTTCTGACAATCTCTTTCAATAGCACTGACTTTGGTCAGGGGTCATAACAGTTGAAAGATTTTATATATCAAAGTCTAGACCCTCTCCCTAGTGTTCCTTGAACAAAGAGCAGAGGTTTGGTTCAGGAATGTTGTCCCTGCTAATATTCCTATGGAATGCCCCGAATGCAACTCATACTGCTCATATTGCAAGCTGATATTGTAATCTCAACCAAGGGAATCATTCATGGCTCATTTTTCTACATACACCAATCACAATTGGTATTAGAGTCATGAGCTGTTGGGGATGGAGTAATAATCTGCTTAGGGTCTTTTCAAAGCATAGACATATCCCTTTTAACTAATTCTATAAGCACTGCCAGTTTTGAAATTGGTGTTAATTTTGTTTATTTTTCCTTGAAGAGACAGGAATTGGTCAGATGAAAAGGGGATTTGGGCAAAGACTTGATGCCGCTGGCATTCGGAGCCTTGCCAACCTGTTCAAAAGGCCACGAACACCTCTTACATCAGCCTGGTTTCTCCAGCTTATAGATTTATTAATGAAATTTGCTTAGTGGTCCTTGAACGTCTCAATAACTAGTTTACTTGTGTTTCCAAGTACCATGAATTTGAAAATGTCATTTAATATCTATACCTTTGGATGGAATTCAATGGCTTTCAATGAATTCTATTTGCCAATAGCACAGAACACTATGCAGTGATGCAATCTGCTGAAGTTTTAAGAACTGAGATATAAGCAAAAATGCATCTCATCCTAACAGAATTTTGATTAAAAAACACACCAACACAGTAGTGATTTATGAATACCTTGGAACTAATTAGCCATTCCATTCGACATGATTGTTTCAAAACTGCTCTGCCAATGCATTCTGGTTCTTTATCAAAATGGAAAAGCTCAGTTCTGATGGCTTAATTTCAATTCAAATGCAGTGATTCCCAGGCTTAAAAAAAGAAAAAAATCTAGCTCTCCAATATCCCCCTCAAGGTGAATTAGTCCAACTACATCCCTACATCTGAAAGAGCCATGTTTATGGATCTACACTAGGAGAAAGAAGTATAATTGAAGATGGTGGTAATGATAAAATGAATGGAAAATGCCCAGGGGTTGAATCTTTACCTGGTCCTATGTTATATATCACATATCTTTTGTATATTTTAGGTTCATGAACTGGGGTGATCATAACTCCTCTTTTTTACATGACAGGCATATTGAAGTACCTAGTTACTGATAGGGTTGGTAGACACAGAGAGGGTTGTCCAGAGCTCATAAGCATCAGTTTCTGCTGTTGACAGCAGCTATCACCTGGGCCAGTGGACAGAGGATGTTCACAAGATTTTTTTTTCTTTTTTTTGGTTACCAGTTTCATCTTTTATTGCTCATTTTCATAACTGAAATGTGGTTAGGAAGAGAAGGGCAGGTTTCTACCAAACTGTTATAAAGGGTATAATTGAAGCAATTGTTTTCCACAGTCCTATTCCAGATAATGGAGAGGTAATTGCTTGGCATAAAATCAAAAGACCATAATGCATGTGGTTCATGAAACCATGGCTAAAATTGTAAGGCTCACATTTGAGATTAATTGAGCTACATTTGTTATGGATTGCATGGACTGTATGCACATTTAACCCTTCTTTAGGGTCATTATAGCTATACCAGTGACTGCCCCCTTCCCACTGTGTCCCATTTCTCATGTGTGTCCACACTCACGGAGACGTGTAAAGGCCAAGTCGTGTGGAAATTACCCTGTCTGAGAGAGGAATCCAGCAGCCATTGCAGCACTCTCTATGGAGCAATGCATTGCTTGTGTACGCGGGCTAAATAATGTATGATTTAAGACAGGAATGTGGTCTGTATTCATTTTTTGATAGTAAAAGAGTTGGCATGTCAGTCCCATGGGAGACGTTATCCAGGGCTTTACCCTTGAGTAGATAAAAGAGTACAAATTCTATTGCGCTGGAGATGAATAAAAACAAATTGGGGAGATGATTCGCAGAACAGACTGCTGTGTGATGGAGTCCCTGGCTCCTCCAAACCACCAGACCCACTGCCACCAGGCCCTGCCAGCAACCAGATGCCGACAGTAGACCTGACTACAATTTGGCACTAAGGCCCCATGATTCCAAGCCAAAGGGAATTTGCATGCAAAAAATATTTAACATTCTCTTTGCAAAAAGAGTCGTTTTCAGTCAGAGGGAGAAGTAGGCTTTAGACCTAGTCTGCTGCAAATGAAATGCAGTGTGCTGACATTTTTGTTAGAGACAGTGGAGGTTTAGGGAACAGTGGCACATGTACTTAGGGGTAAGAAGCTGAGCTTTGGTTTGGAGCAGGGTTTTTCCATGAAATAAGTTTTAGTTAGACCAACAATTAGTATCATTTTTCTGCAAGGGGGGATTGTATTGTCTTTTCATGGAAAGGAAGTAGATTTATTTAGCATCATGATTCTGTGCTAGATGAGATTTCCTCCTATCACTCAGAGGACATCTGGCAAACTCAGAACATATTATTGATTGCCATACTTTGTGGAGGGGACAACACATCTAGCTTCTAACAGATAGAGAACAGGGATGGTATTAAATATGCTATAGTGTACAAGACAGCACGTCAAAACAAAGCAATCTCCTTCCTATAATGTTCACAGTGGCAAAGTTGAGATTCCTTCATTTAAAATGTATCAGAACCTGACTTCAGATAAGTATTCAAGGAACATATTTTGACATTGTCTGAAATTTGATTTTTTTCCTCATTATTTTCTTGACTCTGTTGAAGGGTGAACAGCATTTATTGGATACATCAAATACTTTCTGCTAAAGCAATCAGGAACAATACACATTCTTCTCTAATTTACATCCAAAATACTGTGAGGAAAGCACCCAAAGGGCCCTCCCTGCTGTCCTGCTCACACAGTCAGGCATTCTACAAGAAGGTGGGAGGACCCGGCGCTGTAGATTTCAAACTTGAAAAATGAGGCCTGTTAACAAAGCTTACTAAGTGAGTCAGCTATTCAGGGTGATCTACAGGCTCGTTCATTTTCCTGTTTTTCAAATAACAAACTGTGAATCTTGACAAATGAACCCACTTGTTTGACATCGTTTGAAAAACTCATAACGCCTGGTTCTGATGGTGAAGTCTTCTTTGAAATTAAAATTCAAGATGGATTTAATTTACATTCTGATAGAGAGAAGACAGCTCACCTTCTCTTTTACTGTATGTTTTTGACCAACCCCAGCCAGCAGCTCTGTTCCAACTTAGATGCAGGAGAGCTTATACCTGTCTCAGCCTCCACGGCTGATTTAAGGAAGAGACTATGTTTATTGGTGCATATATCCTGAAGATTTGGTGTGTTGGTATGGTTTCTGATGTCAGGCTTCTTGAGATCAAACCTGGGCCTCAGCTCTGTGACCTTGAAAAGGGCGTTTGCTCCTTCTCCACTTTCTGTTTCCTCTTTGGCAACAATAACAACAACAACAAACAAACAAACAAACAAGAAGTTGTTTATCTCACTAGGCTCAGGAAGCGTAACTATCAAATACTTTGGGACCACATAAAAAGTCATCAAAATTCCATTTTAAGAACAGTGTCTTCCAAAATGAACTCATAATTCTATTTAATTTCCTAAAGAAGAAACTGGAATGGATACTCTGATTTGTTGCCCCAGCATATGGTAGCCCATCTCTGTAACCTCTAAGGACTCTCTTCCCACTGTCCTCATTAAGGGACACTGAAGAGAAGTCTGTGAATCTGTGCATATACCAGGTATATGTTGACTCAAGAGAAATCCTCTTTTCCCTTCACTCGGTGTCACCTAAGGCCCAACATCTGAAAAATCCACTTCTGCTTTTAACCGTGCTGACTCTGTGAGTTCATCACAGTCCCTTGCCCTGTCACGGCACAATGATGTAGTATTCAGTAACCTCAGACCATAAGTCCTCCCTGTTCCTAAATAGGATTTATAGAGCATGACTTTGACAATATAACAAAGTCAATTTTATCTAAAAGAAAATATTATTTTAAAAACATTAAAAAGAATCCCTTCCTCTGTGGCTCAAAATGATTTAAAAGCTAATCAATGATAAAATTCCAAATCCAGCAAGGGACAAAGAGCTGAAGCTAACCGGGAGCTGCTTTAATCAGGAAAATGGCTGCTGGGATCCATTAACCCCGGAGATTATTGACACTCCCCCCACCTTTCCTTTTATAAGATGCTTTAGTCTTATCATCTGTCTTTGGCAGCCAGAGCATACAAAATTGCTCTTGGTTCTCACAAATTAATTCATTTAGGCTGTGCATTTATCAGGCATTCCGGGAACCTTCTGCCAACTTTATGTTGATGAAAAGATGAGATTTTGAAAATGGGTGGAAGAAGGAATTTATAATTCTCAAAACCAGAGTATGATTTACAGTGTTCATCTCGACCTGAATCATGGAGCATTGTCAACAGATAAATGAAATATTAGGGTTTAGGAAGAGTCTCCATACTGGGTGTTTAATCCATAGACTGACTGGCCCCACAAGACAATTCTTCCTCTTTCAGTAGTATGCCTAGACTTCTCAACCAGCATTTGACAGAAACCTACCTGGACCCTCTGCATACACACACACACACACACACACACACACACACACACATACACACGTGTGTGTTTGACACAGGGACAGGGTGTCCTTACTATGGAGACCAGCCAGGTTGGTCTCAGCCTCACAGAGATTCATCTGCCTCTGCCTCCCAAGTGCTGGGATTAAAGATGTGTGCCACCAAGCTTAGCATTGCATATTTATAAAGTACATAAATATGTTTGGCTGGGGACATGGTTCTCCTGGTAAAGTGCTTGTCACTTAAACATGAGAACCCACAGAAAATGTTGGACATGTGGCACATGCCTGTAACTCAAACTCTTGGGGTAGGGGAGGAAGAAGTAGGCTGATTTTTGAGCTTATTGACCAGCCAGCCTGGCTGAATTGATGGACTTTATATTAGGTGAGAGACTTTGTCTCAAGAAATAAAGATGGGGAGGGGAGGCCCTGGAGAGCGGGCTCTGCACTTGCTCTTGCAGAGGACCTGGGTCCATTTCCCAGCACCAACATTGGGTAGCTCACAACTCCCTGTAGTTCCAGTTCCAGGGGAATCCTACACCCTCTTCTTGCCTCTTTGGATAATGTATACGTATGATGCACATACAGACAAATAAGCACACACACACACACACACACACATAAATAAAAAGTAAATACAGTTGGGCTGTGTGTGGTGGCCCACGCCTTTAGTCCCAGCACTTGGGAGGCAGAGGCAGGCAGATCTCTGTGAGTTCAAGGCCAGCCTGGTCTACATAGTGAGTTCCAGGACAGCTGGGGCTGCAGGGAGACCCTGTCTCAAAAAGACAAAAAAAAAAAAAAAAAAAGTAAATACAGTTTTAAAAAATAAAGGAGGGATAGTCAAGGAAGATACTCAATGTTGATTCTGGCCTCCACATACAGACACACACCATGCATTAGCACATGTGCCAGCATGCACATGTGCCCACATTGACAAGTATATCCATAACACAACACTCAAATGTGCAAAGCATGTGTGCACGTGCGTGCCTGCGCACATGTGTGCACACACACATACACACACGCACAGTACATATTCCCATGCATAAAGTTCCTTGTCCTCTCAACTCCGGATTGCTTTAGGCTTTCTCTTCCAGTGGGTGCCGTGGGCTTGTTGGAGGGGACATTGATTGTTCTAATCATCATGCAATGTGCTGAACTGTGTTCTGGTTATGGAAATGCCTGCAAAGAGCCCCGGGGGGAGCAGAAGAATTAAGTAAACACATAGCCATCACACAGTGTCTGCTGCCTTCTTATTTGATCATTCCAGGGCTCCTTCTGAACTGGCCCCCTTTATCTGGGAGACAGAAAGCTGGGGACATTTTTTTTTTTTTTTGGCTCCCTGGTGGTTTTAAAGCCTAAGCAACAGCAAGAACTGCTTTAAACAAAGTCTCATTTTAAAAGAAACCCCAGTATAGGATGGAATTCAAAGAATCTGGAGAGAGGGGAGGTGAAAGTGGTAACAGACAGCTTTGAAAACAGCCCTGGGATTTTAAGACAGTAAAACACTTAATAAGGCAATTAAAAGATAAATGTGATCTGACCTAAAGAGACCAGGAGGCCACTTTAGCAAGAGCCAAGAGACCCTACTGTGTGCAAGGCTTATAAAAGAGGAAAATCTTGAATGTTGATGGGCATTTAAAGAGTGATAGAGAGTGCTTTCATTCAGGAAGCTAGCCATAGATTTTTATATGAGCAGAAAAGTTCCAGTGTTCTGCACGTTTAAACTCCAAGACAATGGACTGAATGCAAACACACACAAAAAGTATACTTCTGTGTAATTCTACATTAAACACATTAGCACAGTAACAGTGCTAATACTGCATTAGGTAGAACTAAAGAAATGGTTGAGAAAATGTTTTTGGGGGGAGAGGGTGGCTCCAAACTGCTCCTGTGGCATTTGCTCTCTCTCTTCCCCATTCTTTCATTCTTGGCCAGTCTCAGCTTGCATTTTAGAATTCTGTGCTGTCCTCCCGGTGCCCCTCACCCGTCCTGTGAGTCAGAGGCCTTTGTTAGGAGGCAGGAGTGAAGGAAGCCCAGCTAGGAAGCTTAAAGACTGAATATAATACCAGATGGCACAGGCTCTGTCCTGGAGAAATACTGGGAATTCATGGGAATTGGGGGGCAGGCTATACTCTGAGATCTGTGAGGAACAGATGAAGCCAATGCAACGTTCTCCAGCTTTGAAGGTGAAGAATGACAACAGGGTTAAAATAAATGGGTTCATGGCGATGGGTGATGGATGTGGGGAGCCAGGGGAGGAAAAACAGTGCAGTGAGCTGCACTTTGAGACACAGAATCTAAGAAGCATTATCCATCCTATAGCCACTGGGAAGCAGGGACTAGGGCCAATTTGAAATCTTGGGAGGTGTAAGGTAGATATTCGAGCAGGAAACAAAGCTGAGCACAGCTGAAACTCACCCTCCTGTCTCTTCAATACTATTTTTATTAGATTTTTATTGTGAGAGATGTAGCCTAAAAATTTATTAGGAAACTTTTGTTTATCAGACACTAGACTATGTGATCTTCTATAACAGGTGACACATGTTTTGCCCCAAGGAAACATCCAGATTTGTGCTAGAGGTAGGCAGGCTTTAGGTCAGTAAGCCAAATACACACAGATAAGGACCAAATATGACAAGAGCTAAAAGAGGAAGCAGCAGTGTTGTGATGTTGGTGCTTAATTTGAAGTCAGATGCATCAGTAAGAGCTAATCAGGCAGGACTGGGAGCAGAAAGGGCGGGAGCTTCCTAGTGTGATGGAGTCTGGCCAGGAAGGAAATGGAGAGGTTGAAAAGAATCAAGTGGGGTTTTTAGGATGACTAAGTACATGTGGGTTTGGCCCAGTGGAATGGGTGCAGGATGTCAATGATGTCAACTGACTATAGTCAAAGCCATGCTCAATTCTAGTTCCAGGATGCCTCCCCCTATACCTGTCCATTTGGGCATGTTTACAATGGGTTTATTTATGTTTTTTTAAATGAGCGAGATCATAAAGACACAGAGTACAGTTTATCTTCCTTTTTTCCCGTCAGTGGTTAAATTAGCTCTTTGCTTTGGTCCAGGACCAGCACAAAGTGTTGAGTAGGCAGACACTGTCTGTATTAATTACTTTTCTCACTGCTGTGATAAAGTGCCTGAGAAGAGCAACACCAGGAAGGAAGGGTTTGTTTTGGCTCAGGGCTCAGAGGATACAGTTCATTTCATCATGGTGGGGAGTCACCGCAGCAGGAATGTGAGGCAGCTGGTCACACGGCATCCGCAGTCGGGAAGCACAGAGCGATGAATACCAGTGCTCAGCTCACTTTCTCCTTTCCATTTTGTTCTGGATTCCAGTCCACATTCAGGGTGAGTTAACTCAGTCTAGAAATTCCTTCATGGTTATGCCAGAGGCTCATTTTCTAGGTGATTTTGGATCCTGTCAAGTTGACAATCATTTTTAAAATCACATCATTTTGATATATATGTTTCTGCTATTAAGCCTCAAGCTTGCTGTCTGATAATTACTAACCTCCAACCCCATAGCTCACTGTTGTAAGCATTCAGCATGAGGGTGCAAGTTTTGGAGTGGGGAAAAGAGCTGAGATGAATGCATTCGTTGATTCAAGAGCTGAGGTGGATGCATTCATTGATTCACTCATTAGTTCATTCATAGCAGCCCTGTGCCAGAATGGTCCTATGTATTGGGAGCTGTGTTAAATGATATTGGGGGAGAAAACGATGGGGAATTTCTTTAGAAAAAAGGAAAGAACAAAAGAGTAGAGGCAAGACAAAGATGGCGGATTATTAGAGACAAGGTAGGGTGCCATGACTGAGCAGTTGGGGGCAGCACAGAGGTAGATGGCATGCTAATATATAGGTGCAAAGAGAGCCAGTGTGGTGAGGGACAAAGTCAGAAGCTGAAACTTTCCACCAGAAGCACCTGCTGTCTTCCTTCTCTGCCATTAATGACTGACTGATGAAGATCCGAATGTTGGGTCGGAGGGGGAAAAGCTAGCGGTGTTATCCGAAGCAGCACTGAACACGGTGTTGGTGTGTGTGAGTGTGGACTAGAGAGAGCGAAGAGTTTGCACTGCATTCGGTGAATGCTGCTGGCCTGTGAACAGGTGCACTGGCTTCTGTTTTACCAGTAACAGCTTTTTCTGTTTGCAGCAGTCCTATGCACCAGCTCCCCACCCCATGGCTCCTCCC
Organism: Nannospalax galili; assembly: GCF_000622305.1. Classification (NCBI taxonomy): domain Eukaryota; kingdom Metazoa; phylum Chordata; class Mammalia; order Rodentia; family Spalacidae; genus Nannospalax; species Nannospalax galili. The sequence continues at coordinate 2,091,366 of NW_008349083.1, read as the reverse complement.
AGCCCCAGCACAAACAGCAGCAGCAACAGCAGCGGGGAACAGTTGAGTAAAACGAACCTGTACATTCGAGGTCTTCCACCAGGCACCACCGACCAGGACCTCATCAAGCTATGTCAACCGTAAGTGTCCTGGCTCTTGGGGCCGGCTCCAATGCGTGCACCGCCTGTAGGGACAGCTCATGGCTGTACCAATGGCCTGTTCACTGCAATCTCAGTTCACTGCAATCTCACGAAGGCTCAGGTGCATAAGTGGGCATTAAATTTGGGATTTCATTCCACCTTCATTCAGGGACTGGGGATTGGTGCATGGCTGTGGAGGTGGACGTTTTTGAGCAGAGAGATGGGGCAGTGCTGGCCAAGCCACGTGTATTAATCTTAAAGAGAGTAACAACTATGAGATAATCTCAACCCATGTAAGGAGGAGAGGGTTTGATGATGGGTGACAGTGCTTATGGAAGAAGCTACTTTTCCCGACAGATGTCAGGAATGTTGCCCACCTGGGTACCAAAGCTTTTCTGACCATACTTGGTAAATGTAGGTTCAATCAAGACCAAGTTATTAGAGAATCTTAAGGTTCTTTAGCTATTCCCAAGGTCTGTGAATTTGCTTCATAGCAAAGCCACAAACCCTCTGATTGAGTCATTCAATATTTCCAGGAAGGGTAGAAATAATGAAATCCTTGTCTAAAAAATGTTTTCAGTAATCCATTATCTGCAGATATCCTATCAACACTCTCATGCCTATGCAAATATGTTAAACCTGCTTAAATTTTCCCTCCAAATAACCTCAGTAATGAATCATGAATTAAGAATCAAAGGCTGAGATTTTCAGATTTCTTTCCTGTTATTTTCAAAATACTGTCAGTGCAAGTAATTCTGATTTGTCCCATAGCTGGGCATTTTTAACTTAGGGGAATCGATTACTAAATTGTTCCTTTTCTCTTTTGTAATGCTGTTCTAAGAAAGTCAAGAAATATATTTTTGTAAACTTTCCAAATTCTAAAATATTGGAAGAGGAAACCACCACAGGCTTTATTTATTTGCCTTCATTGTGGGTTTTAAGGTTGGGAATTCATGTCAAGACAACAGTTATTAGTAGACAAACCAATAAACCAACACACACACACACACACACACACACACACACACACAAATCGTAACTAGATGGCAGGACATCATATGAATTTGGATAAAGACATTGTGTTACTAACTGACTGCCTTGATTGGTATAAGCTGTAAGATGGAACCATGCAACATAAATATTTATTTAGAGGGCATTAAAGTTTTTTCAATGTAAAGAATGCCATAGATAAGAGATATGAATATTTGTTAAGTTTTAGTCTGTAAAATATACTGGGGTTGAAAATTCAAAGGTAAATAAAGTTAGTAAAATATGATTTGTTTTGAAAGGTAAGGTCTTTGAAACTGTGAAAAATTGTTGGCTTCATGACAGAAGTTGTAGATGAATAGCTCATTCTAGAATATTATTCAGAAGGAACATTTGTGGATGCTAAGTCAAGATCCTGTTCCACTGTTCTACATGAATCCTGCTGTCCTGAGCCTTCTGCCTTACCAAGTCTTGAGCAGAACCCAAGGGACCAGTGTTCCTCACAGGCTCCCTGGTGTGGTGGATTCTGCTGGTCTTCTGAGAAGCACTTGTGTCCATGGTCACATGAGAACCACTTACTGGTTTCACTAGGTTGAAGAGGACATTGGAGGTGGAATCTTGGATGCTCATTCTTATTTAGAGTGTGATCTTGAGGCAAATGTCTGTCCTTTAAACCACAGTTTCTTCACATAAATTTTAAGTGTGTGTTGAGGACTGGGGAGATGGCTCAGTCAGTGAACTGCTTGTTTTGCAAGCATGAGGGCCTATTTGATCCCCCAGAACCCATGTAAAAAGTGAGGCACGGTGGTGCCTGCTTGTAATCCAGCACTGGGAAGGAGGAGACAGGAGGATCCCTAGGGTTTTCTGTCCACTTCTTCAGCTACTTGGCAAGCACCAGTTCAGTAAGAGACCTTGTTTCAAGAAGAAAGTTGGAGGACTGGAGAGATGGCTCAGTGGTTAGGAGCACTGGCTGCTCTTACAGAAGACCTGAGTCTGATTCCCATCACCCACATGGCAGCTAACACTGCCTGTAACTCCGGGTCCAAGGGAATCTGATGTCCTCTTCTGACCTCTGCAGGCATTGCACAACATGGGTGCACTTAGTGCACTTACAGACATCCAGGCAATACACTCAAATACAAAATATAAAAATAACAAATAAATTTTTAAAAAGAAGAAAGTTGGATGATGCCTGAGGGGTGAAACCTGAAGTTAACCTCTTACCTCCACACACACACGCACACATATACGTACATGCACCCTGAACACACACATGCCCATGTGAATATGCATGCACAGTGAGCTGAGTTGTTTTTTCCTTTTTCTAAATTTTTCATGTAGTGACAGGGTTGTACTGAAGATATCTCTGAGTTGCAAGAGGCTTCTGTTAAATGTTATGGAATCCTGGGAGACCCTTGTTACAGATTTGGTAGCTTGGCTCAACTTGTGTTTGAGAATATAACACAGGAATCAGCAAATCTTACACGTTAGAACTTTCTGGAAATTTTACTTTACTAGAGAGCTGGTTTATGAACATACCACCGGTTCAGCATCATACCATGAATCTCTCTGCCAACTTCCATTTCTGCAGAGTTGCCAGTGTTTTATAAGTGGAAAGTATTACCTAAAAGCTTATGTTGGCTGGGAAGATGTGCTAGCCGGAAACATTGTAATGGAGCATAGAAGTCTGTTTGATGCTTCTTACATGCATTTGAGAATTTTAAATTCTCAAAGTGATGTTTTACCTTGCACATTAATAATTGCTAGCCAATAAGACTTAGCCCATTGTCAGGTCACTATAAAACATGTGCGTGTTCTGCAGTTACTGAAGTCATCAAGACCTGGTGTTTATTGCTTATATTACCTGTCCCACACAATCTTAGAGGATCAATGTGATTGGGAAAAAATGATGCAGTGGAAAGATTTGTGGGTGAAGATACCTGGTTTTCAGTCCTGTCTGTGCCATCTGGTTTAACAGAGTTTTTATTCTGATGCGCAAAATAAATGTGAATTAAGTAATTATGTTATTTGTTGTAAAAATGTAACTATAGGTTCATAAAAGGAGCATGGCATGTCTTCGTGTATAACTTGCCTTTAGAGCTGTTATTTCTGAGGAAATGACAGTTGGGCTAAGATGAGATGGATGAGTAAACTTGACTGAGTGAGGAAGGAAGGGAGGGGCATCCTGGGAGGAGGGAACATCTGATGCACCGAACTGACGTCTGCCTGGAGCCGCCCAATGACTGGGAAGGTCGATGTGGCCGTAACTAAGAAGGGCAGCAGGACCCAGAACCAAGTGAACTGGGAGCCCAGGAATGCAGAGAGGGTCCAGAGGAGCGCTTGGTAGATGAAGCTAAGTGTTTTGTTGTGTCTGGAGAGCAATGTGGGAAACCACTGACTTGTCATAAAGAGGGGAAGGTGTCACTGCATTTTAGAATGAAAACTAACTCTAGATACACAGCCAAGAGAAAGGATCCCATAGACCACGAACCTTCAGAGCAGGGGAAGTTGTAAAGACAGTTGGAAGAAAAAAATGACTTGAATCCAGAGGAGAGAGTGCAAGACTGAATAACCATGGAGGTAGAACACTTCTGTGTGAAAAGAAGGGATTTTCAGATTTGTTCTTTCTGATCCTTGGGAATGAACTTCTTGTCTCCGTATACGTGAGGTGAGGCAAGCACTCTATCACTGAGCTATTTACCCAGCCCCTCTTTATTCAGCAACAGGCAGGCTCTTGCTAAGTTGCCCAGCCTGGCTTTCAACTCTCTCTGTAGCCCAGACAGGTCTTGAACTTGCAGTCCTCCTGCCTCAGGCTTCTGAGTGGCCGGGATTATGGATTAGTGGGCTCGACTACATTCATATTTTTTCATTAAAAAACAAGAACTTGAGAGATAATCAAATAACTTCCAAAGAAACAGCAACGTAGAACACAAGAAACTCAAATCATTTGATCTTTATTCAATTCCTATTTCTTACCCATTACAAATGGGTACACGATATATGATTAAATATTCAGTAACTATTATATTGAAGGCACTCAAGGCAGACACAGTCAAGACTAATGTAACACAGAGTAAGATTGATTAAGATCAGGAGCCCTCAAAGTTTGGTACATGTTAGAATTACCTGAGCAATTTACTCTACAGATATACTCTCATGGGGTGTGCAACCAGTAAAGTCACAGGTAGGCATTTTGATCATGTATCTTTTCTGTTTATCATAAGATAAACAGAAGTGACAGAAGACAAATTTGGTCACAAAGAGAGAGAGCTGTAGCGTTTGTGTACCAAATAAACATTAGTAATGTGATTTTCAGTTGTTAATTTTAATTTCCTCCTTCAAAGTTAATCTCTCTCCCTTCCTCCCTCTCTTCCTCCCTCCCCTTCTCTCTCTCTCTGCCTCCCTTCCTTTTTCTTTTCCTCTTTCTGCATTGTGGGTTTCAGTGCCAGGCCTTGTATATACTAATCACTCTACCTCTGCAATATATCCCAGTCCTGCAATTCATAACGTCTGGTATATAATTGCAATCATATGTTTGAAATACATCTGAATTACTCTTAAAAAATAAAATTAAATATAAATTTCAATGGGAAGAAATCATTAATGTATTTTCTATGTCCATCATATCTTTATATAACCATTCAGGTAGCTTTTGCATTTATTTTTATTTGTTTAAATTTTTGTGTATGAGTGTTATGCTTGCATACATGTAAGTGCACCCTTGTCATGCAATATCCTTGGAGGCCTGAAGAAGGAGATCCCCTGCGACTGGAGTTATGAACAGTTGTTAGCTGCCATGTGGGTGTTGGAATTCCAACCTGGATCTTCTGCAAGAACAGCCAGTGTTAAGAGCCAGTGCTCCTAACCCCTGAGCCATCTCTCCAGTCCTGTGACTTTTACATTTTAATTGAGTCAATGACTTCAGAAAGTCCTGGACAAGAGCTGGGTGTGATGGAATATACCTGTAATTCCAACACTGGAGAGGCTGAGGCAGGAGGATCTCCATGAGTTCAAAATTAGCCTGAGCGTATATAATGAGACCATATCTCAAAACATCATAAAACAAGAGCAAATACACAATAAAAACAAAGATAAGCCTGGCCAATCGTCCCCGACTTCCCTCTGGGTAGCTCATCCTGCTTTAATTGAAATACTGCCGAGGAACTCTGGATGTTTCTTCTG
>NW_008349083.1:2071919-2086039 GCF_000622305.1 Nannospalax galili | reverse complement strand
GGGAGGGAGGGAGGGAGAAGGGGAGGGAGGGAACACTCTCAGGTGCACAGATTTCCAAGCATCTCCAGGCAGGGAAGAAAGCCAACCCTGCCCCTCCTTCCCTCCCATAAATGTTCTCCAAGCTCAAGTTACGACACTCTAAAATCATCTCCTTTAAAAGGAGACTACTGTGAATGTCACCTTCACATTTAACAAGAGAGGAGAAACACCCACCCCCAAAAGCCCATGGAACAAAGTAAGTCCACCCAAGCTAATCTTGCTGACTTTTACCCTGCCCTGTTGCCTGCCTCGTTATGGTGCGTGCTGAACACTGAATACTAAGAGCACATGAAGTGCCATCCGGGCTCCAGTGCAGAGTCCATTACACACGGTGTCAGACAGTTTTGACAAATGCGCCGACACAATCAAACCTTTTATCAATTTAAAAGTAACCTTGTCAGAGTAATCTGTCAAACTGTTCAGATACAACTAAAGGAAAACAAGTCATCCTGAGCTCGGGGGTAACCGAGTAAATAAGAAAGATGTGACTGGAAATTTCTTGACTTCTTTTTTTCCCTGTGTCATTGAAGATTTACAAGTTCCTTCTAATAAGAGTAGAGGAAATTTATTAGGAGCTTTTTTCTGCAAGTCACACTCAAATTACATAGCTGCTTTTGAGGTATCATAAATCTGTAGGGTGGCAGGTGTGAGTGGGAAGTGAATTTTAGAATCTTCAAGCACTGCCTGTGTTTTATAAAGAGTGCCCTAAAGACTCAAGCTGGGGATTTGAATTGTATGAGATCTGACACTTGGCTACATATATATTAGTTCAGCTTTAGGAAGAATTATAGTTAACGATTAACTGTTGTAAACTAGATACGCTATCTGATTAGTAGTTAATAGCTAATTGGCATTAATTATGCATTACTGTAATTATATATCTATTCAGAACATTAATTGTGGTGCTAGGGACTTAGTTTAGTCAGTGAAGTACTTGCTATGTAAGCATGATGACCCATGTTTGCTTGGTCTCCAGAACACATGCAAAATAGCCAGACATGGTGGCATGCACTTATAATCCCATCACTGTGGAGGCAGAAGCAAGAGATTCCCTGGGCTGGCCAACCAGCTGAGCTGACATGGTGAGCTCCAGGACAGGGAGAGTTTATGTCTGGAAAGCCAAGGTGGGCAGTGCCAGAGAAACAATGCCTGAGATTGTCATCTGGCATCCATAGGCATGTACACACACACACGTACCTGCATACTCACATGTGTGTGCACATACAAATACACACACATAAATATGCATACACAAATAAAATGACGTTAATTGTATGAGCATGCCATATTCTGTATCCTTCTAAATATTTATTTAAATTGTGTTATGGAATTCTCAGAACAACCCTGTGGTGTGGAAAGAAATTATGAAGAATTGCGCCAATTGAGGCTTACAAAGGTTAAGAAAGCTGAACAAGTTTATGGAGCCACCAGGATTCAGAATCTGACTCTCACTTCACAGTCCTTATTCACAATATCTAAAGCATTCATGCATTAAGAACATAATTCACAGGTTCTCAGCCGCATGACTGCCCATGAGAATCCTGAGCGAGCTTTGCAAACCTAGGAGGTCTGGAACTTGTCATCCTGGGACTGACTTGGCAAGTGTGGGATCAGTTGATTTATGAAAACCTGCTCAGATAATTCATTCTCTCTCTCTCTCTCTCTCTCTCTCTCTCTCTCTCTCTCTCCCCCCATTGAATTTTTATGCATACAGAACATCTCAAACAATCTTGATCATTTTTATACCTCCATCCCTACTGGCACCCTCCCATAGCGCCCCCCACTGGAGCCCATATACTCTTCCATCCCTGTTAAGGCCCACAGGGTTGTCAGTGTCCCCAGCCGTTCTCCAGTGCAAGTCCGTACACTGAGTCTAGTCAGCCTATCTAGAGTCCCTTGTTTTAAAAAGATCAGCTCTTCTTCATTTAGCAGCAATCAGTTGTTAAAATTTCTTCAGATAACATTGAGCTCTGCTATTCATTTCCCAGTTCTATGCTGGGTTATTGTCTGCCTGAGTTTGCATGGGACTTGTCTATGCTGAAACCATTGTCATAGAATCATATGAGCAGGTTCCTAGGAGCTTGTAGGACTCTATTTCCATATGGTCATGCACCTCCTCCATGGCTCTTACAGTCTTTCTTCCCCCTCTTTCTTGATGATCTCTGAGCCTTGGGTGGGTGAAATTTAATAAAGGGATCCTGTCCGAGGACCATCTTTCATCAGACTCTTGATCTCTATATTTTGACCATTTGTGACCTTTTGTGTTCCTGGCCCTCCACAGCATTAGGGAGCTTCATTATTGAGAACTGAGGATTCATTAATGTCCTCTTCTTTATCTCTGTTGTATGTTCCATGAGCCTTAGGTATGCAGAGGTTGCATTGTAGATGTGTCCCTTAGTCTGGGCAATTCAGAGACAATGTCCATGTGTGACTAGCTGAGGTACTTGGTAATAGTCTCTGACTGGTGCAAAATGAGCTTCTTTGATGAATGGTCACTGGGATATTTGTCTGCAAAATGTAAGGATGCATATTTTGCGTGCAGTAAGAACTCACATTAGTCTAGTGATGTGACAGTCTTGGGGTTTCCTTTAAGATCTATGGCCACTCCAGCTATGTGTATTAGGTTATATTTGCATTACCACACTTGAGTTTCCTCCCTTTGAGTGGGCATTTAGTCAAGTTAGTTAGCTGTGTTGATTGCCCCCAAGATAAGAGTGCCACTAATGTACCAATGATGTATGCTGTGCTGGCCGTTGGTATGGATATTTGGTCTTGAAGCTGGTGTTGGATCATCCACTCATGTTTTCTCTTGGCACTTTCATAACATTCTCCAAAGCTATGAGAGCTCACCTTCAGGGGAAGTTGTTGCAGGTCAGTTGCAGCTCTATTGTTCCAAATCCTGTGTCAGAAGTATCTTTTGTCTTCAGCACTAGGGTCTTACCTTCAGGTTCTGGGAGGTCATCAAGATCTGTGGCTGTAGCCTGAGTAATTTGGGAGTCTCTTGGACTACGCTGGTCAACAACTCAAAGGAAGGTATCTCCTGTCTAGCACTGTTTCTTGTTATGTAGCCTTTAGCTATACATATGGGGTCATGTACAGATAATGTATATATAATTTGTCAGTAGGTTGTTGACTAATACGGTTCCCTCTTTTCAAAAATATTTTATTTATTTTATGTGTATGAGTGCATTGCCTCCATGTATGTGAGTGCACCTGTGTTGTGCAATGCCATGGAGGCCAGAAGAGGGCTTCGGATTCCCCTGGAACTGGAGTTAAGGACGGTTTGTAGCCACCACATGGGTGCTGGGAATCAATCCTCTGCAAGAGCAGTGGTGCTCTTAATCGCTGAGCCACCTCTACAGCCCCTTCCCTCTGTTTTTTTAAAACTAGCTAGCGGATATCTCCTCTCTCTCTCTCTCTCTCTCTCTCTCTCACACCCTTCTACCATGGTTTCCCCATTTAAAGTGCCCCCATTCTCCTCATTTCTCTCTTGATAATACCCATCACCTGTGGTCCCACCTCTCTTGATTTCCTTCTTTCCCTTTATCCCCAGGGTTCCTTGTATAACCCTCCCTCTGCCCTCCCATTTAAATAACCCCATTTTTATGCATATCTCCTTTAGTAACACCTGTCTCCTATTGTTCTTCTCCCTCAGGTTCTTTCTTTTCCTTTACCTCCCTGGTTCCTTTTCATTATCCTGGTTCCTGTAGTTATGTCTGGATACATACTCATTAGAATTTGGTGCTAGGATCCACAGATGAGGGAGAACATATGTTGTTTGTTTTTCTGAGTCTGTGTTACTTCACTTAGTATAACAGTTTCTAGCTCCATCCATATACCTCAAATTTTCATGATTTCATCTTTCTTTACCACAGAGTAGACCTCCATTGTGTAAATGTACCACATTTTTATTATCCACTAATCAGTTGAGGGACACTTAGGTTGCTTCCATCTCTTAGCTATTGTGAAAAGAGCAACAACAAACATGGATGTACAAGTGTCTCTGCAATAGGATGAGTCCTTTGGGTATATGCCAAGGAGTTGTATAACTGGGTCAAATGGTAGGTTCATTTGTAGTTTTTTAAGGGTTCTCCACACTTCTTCCCATAGGGGTTGCACAAGTTTGCAATCCCACCAACATTGGATGCTGCTCAGATAATTCTAAAGTGGAGGAAAGTGGAAACTTCTGGAGTTAATAGTGCCCATAGTAATCAGAAAACATAATTCATTTTTTGCATGTAAATACTTTGTATATAGGTGTGTTTTATGCATATATGTGCACATGCAATTTCATAAAGTCAGAGGTTGAATGCTTCCTCTATCCCTCTCCACCTTATTTCTTGAAACAGGGTCTCTCACTGTACCTGAGTCTTATTGTTGGGTTTAGAGTGGCTGACCAGCAAGCCCGAAGGATCTTCCTGCCTCTACCTCCCTAGCTCTAGAATCATAGGCCAGCACTGCCTCCCCCACATTTTTGTGTGGTGCTGAGCATCCAATCTCAGGTCCTCATGCTTATACAGAAAGGACTTTATCCACTGAGTCAACTCCCCAGTGCTAACTTCTATGTTGACTTAAGTTTCTATATGTATTCACCTTTTCTTTGCTAACCATAGTTCTGTGAAGAAAGGTCTGTGATTCCAAAAATACCATCTACATCATCCAGAATTCTCGGGACATGCTAGGAACCATTGCTATATTGATCATCCATTGTTGTTTCAATTAATTTGAGGAGCATGTTCTTATGTTCCATTGAGTGCTCTCTGTTTTTGAGACAGGATCTCACACTGTATCCCAGGCTGATTAGAACTCACAAAGTAGCCCAGCCTGGCCTCAAACTTATGACAATCTTCCTGTCTCAGCCTCTCAAATTCTGGGATAACACACACTCTTTACTAATCTGTATGAAAATACGTTTCTTTAAGTTGTCTACAGCTGATAATGAATGTCATTCCCCATGTAAGAAGGGAAATACAGTAATGGATCCTTGAAATATAGTAATGGATTCTTTTGTGGCAATGGCTCACAAAAGATGGGGGCATAGAGGATGTGCTCAAAAGCTTCAGTTGTCAACTTGACACCCTTGAGAAAAGGGAACCTCGACTGAGGAATTTTCTTCATCAGATTAGCCTGTGGGAATGTCTGTGAGGCATTTTCTTGATTATTGAGTGATGTGGGCGAGTTCAACCCACTGTGGGTGGTACCACCTCTGGCCAGGTAGTCCTTAGTTGTATAAGAAAGCAGGCTGAGCACAGGCCAGAGGAACAAGCCAGTAAGTACTGTTCCTCTGTGGTCTCTGCCTCATCTCCTGCCTCCAGGTTCCTACCTAGAGCTCCTTCCCTGACTTTCCTCAATGATAGACAATCCTTTGGAAGATAAAAGATGAAATAAACCTTTCCCTCCACAAGTTGGTGTTGGTGAGTACTTTTATGACAGCAATAGAAAGTTAGCTAGGGTGGAGGGTATGGTCTTCTCTTTCTGGGTATGTCAAAGGAACCATTGAAACTTGAGGGAAGGTAGAATTCTAGGTAGACACTGGACGACCTTGAGGCGCAAGGGCAGAAATGTGACATGTTCAGGTGGATCCTGGTTTTTAGTTTGCCAAAACATTGTTTAGTTGACAAATACAAATACTCAGTCCTTATTTCATTTGGTCTGTCACATGGCCCTGTTGACTTTTCTTTAGTCTTAAATGCACTTCTTCCATAACTATCTCACCCTTCTATCCTGGACCACTTTCTACCCTCTCTTTTGCCTTCCCTTCCTATATCTGTATAGTGGAGTCTTCCAGGAGTCCTGCATCTCCATCTCCAATGCTCACTCTATAGCTGTCCTCCCTACTCAAATATAAACTCCAGTTCTCTTGATGATCATTAAACTCACCCATCTGACCTTCGAGGTCTATTTACATACCTGCCTCTCTGTCTTGTTATTCTCTCCACAATGTCAGCTTGACATTCTAGAAGTTACTGAACTCATCATCCAATGAGGTTTCATTCTCGACACATTCCTTCTGTACTCTTGGCGTAGCACAGTGAAAGAGTGCTACTGTTCACTTTCTCTGTGAATGACACCACTATCCATCCAACCATACAACCATTCAAATGACAAATCTCTTCTCCAAACTACAATCATTTTCCAAGGTATGCAGTTTTCATTGCTCACTGTCTGTGATGTAAACTGCCATGTCTGCTTCACTACTGTAGGAAATTTATTCAGTTATTTATATGCACTTATTGAATGGCATGTGTATACCAAGCCCTGCTGGTACATCAAGAGCAAAAACACATCTCTCCATAGAACCTGTATTCTCATAGGGAATTGATACATGGATAAAGGAATGATTAAGGAAAACAAACATATGCCCTGGAAAGTTGGTCATGCATGATGAAAAAGAGGTTAGCACAGATTAAGTTTCTTGTTTAAGGTGTATTCTAGTTCAGTTTCTGTTTCTGAGATAAAACACTGACTGAAAGCAACTTGGGGGAGAAAGGGTTTGGTTGGCTTACGGGTTATAGTCCATCATCAAGGGAAGCTAAGGCAAGAACTCAAGGATGGCAAAGAAGCAGGGACCACAGAGAAACACTGCTTACTGGCTTGCTTCCCATGGCTTGCTCGACACATTTTTTAACAGCTTAGGCCCACCTGCCCAGGAATGTGCTGCCCTCAGTGGACTGGGCCTTCCTTCATAAACTAGCAATCCAGAAAATGCCCCATAGATGTGTCCATAGGCCAATCTGATGGAGGAAATTCCTCAGTTGAGGCTCCCTCTTCTCAGGTATGATAAGGTTGTGTCAGGGTGACAAAGAATAATCAGCTCCAGGTGAGGGATGGATTTATTTTTCATTGTATTTATTATTATTTATTGTATTTTTTATTATGTGTGTGTCCATGCATGTCATGGTATGAACATGGAAGTCAAAGAACAACTAGCAGGAGTTAGTTCACCTTCCATTTGGCCCTGGGGATCAAACTCTAGTCATCAGGTTCAGCAGTAAGTGTCCTTACCCACTGAGTCATCTCACTGGCCCCTGTTTCAAGGAGAAACCAGGCATGTGATATCCACAAAGAAGGAAATCTGGATGAGTTTGAACAAATCTAGAAAGTGGACATGAACTTTTAGTCTCCCATAGAGCATTGTTTCGTGGTGTGAAGGAGAAGCAAGGCCCTGAGTGAGGAGCCAATTTTGTAAGGAGTGATTGCTCAAGCAGGATAGAAGGTGGAGGAGGTTAAATATGTTGGATGTAGGATATATTTTAGAAATAGTTTTGATAGAGTTAACTGAAGAATTCAACAGGATAATAGGACTAAAGGAAAAAAAATATAGGGATAATATCTCAAATTTGAGCTTGGACAACTAATAAAACTATAGAGCCGTTTATTAAAATGAGGATTATGGAAGGATTAAGCATTCTCCTGTCTTGTTATTTTTGAGATTCCTTCAAATCAAAAAAGATTTCTTTATTCAACCAATTACTCCAGGGGATACAAGATAAGAGACTGCTAACCAAAAAAAAAATAAAGCAACATGTGTGTTCAACAATGTGATTTAAAATTCTTATTTATAGTCAAAGATAGAGAATGGGAGTCTTAAAATTTATAATGGCCTTTAAGCCCATCATACTGATGAAATGATAATGTAGGACCCAATAGCTGCTATGCAATATTCTACATGTGTTGCATGTAAATACTTCATATTATATGTATTGGTTTAGATTTACAGCTCATGAAAACCCTCATTTTATAGTTGAAATTAGAGTGCATCAAACATATCAACTGACTTTCTGAATATTATATGCCTGGCATCTAACAAGTCAAGGTTTATTTTTTTATTTATTGATATAGGCTCATGTAGCCCAGGCTTACCTTGAAATTGCTAGTTAGCTCAGGGTATCTTGAACTCCTGATCCTTCTGCCTTCCTATCTGAAGTGCTGGAATTACACATGAGGACCACCACATCTAGTTTATGTAAGATTTAAAAGCGCTAAAGCCCTCTATCTCTTAGCCTGATTTATACCCAGGGAAGGGTATGAAGAAAGAAAAGAAAATGACCACAGTCCTCAGTATTCCAAGGCTCTGAGAGGAAGCGAAGGCATAGAAAGTGTTGGTAAAGGAATAGTTAGTGGTGTGAAGGAAAACTAGGAGGTCAGGAGAGTGCTACACAGGAGAAGCTGGGAGAAGGAAGTATTTCTGGAAGGTGGAGTGACTACACGTGTCTAGCACTAATGGGAAATCAAGAATTCTACCAAGAGAGAAGTTGTGTTTGGACTTGGCATCTTCAGCAAACTTGGCTGAGGAAATCTTTGCAGAGTCAGAAGCCAAACACCCTTGGAACAGCTCTGTCTCCAAAGTTACTGCCTGACAGCCCTTTAAGTGCAAATGCCTGCTTCTTCTTTTCTCTCGGTGTTTAAACAGTCCTGTTTTCTAGCTTTTTCCATTGACTCTCTGGTTGTCTTTGCCATCTCTGTCTATCTGTGTCTCTCCATCCATGGCTTATTCTGTTTGTGTCTCTGTGTCTCTGTCCTCTTTCCCTCTTTCTGCTCCTCCTCCTCCCCTATCAATTTCCACTCTTTCATTATACTCTCTAAAGGATTAATTCTGTCACTGTTGCATCCCCAGTTCCCAGTACACTGTCAGGTATTCAAGAGAAAACTGGTAAATATTTCATGACCTAATAAAGCCCAAGCTCATCAGGTATATGAAAATGATTTTATTGGACTTGTAAAATTTGTTGTAGGGCAGCTTTGACTTGATAGTGGGAGGTGGAGGTAATAGCATTTTATGTTTGACATGACATCCAACACAGTTCCACTGGAGTCAAAGAAGACAGATATTGAATGGGAATCCCTTTTTACTGTGTAGATATCAGTGAGAGTTTGGGAGGGAAGCCCCAGGGTACTCGAAATCACATGTATTCAGAGTCAAATAAAGATGAATCCCTCCCTCATTCACTAGCTCACTCACTCATGTGAATGCCAAGACAATGAATAAAATTTGTTCTTGCTGGAGCCACCAGGTTTCAGCTGTCAAGTATCTTGCCCCCGACCACTGATGGCTCCTACTATAACCAGTGCAAAGTAAGGCAGTCTCAACTTACCACTTTCTTTCGGTCCTGCCATCTTCCTCCAGATTTCTCTTTGCCACTAATGGTTATGTGAGCATGCCATAAAACAAAATTGAAGAAGGAACATACAACACATCCCTGTGTATCTGGTATGTTAAAAATGACAAACTGTTATCTGAAACATGGCAGTTCCATGATCTAGAGACTTTGTTTCATTATAGGACTGAGAATAAATGATAGGTACAAGTCACTCTTTAAAACTCTTTTTGCTTCTTATCTGTTAACATATTCATTATATCTCTAATACTAGTAACTCTTTGAGAAATATAAACAATTTAAGCAGCAATGCTTCTAGAATCGCATCAAGTAGATTTCCTGTGTTAGCAGGACTAGAGAGATAGATTAGTGGTTAATAGCACTTACTGCTTTTGCAGAGGACCTGAGTTCTGTTTCTAGCACCCGCATAGCAACTCATAACCACATGTAACTCCAGTTCCAGGGGTTTCAGTGCTCTCTTCTGGTCTTCATGGGCTTCTACGTGTTTGTAATGTACATAAACTTACACAAGCTACCAAAGGGACATATAAATAAAATACGCATATGAATAAATCTTTTAGTCTGGAACTTAGTATGCCCTCTGGGCTGACCTGAAACGTGCCATCCTCCCACCCAGCTTCCTAATTTCTAGCTGCTTGTTGCATAGTTTAAACCAACATTATTGACGAGTAAAATTAAAAGCATGTACTTACTGTAAGTGCAGAATTTGATCAGTTTTGACAAATAAGTGCACCTATGTAACCACTATGGCAATCAAGACATAAAATATTTCTATCAGTTCAAAATCTTAAAAAAAATATGCTTGTTTGTTCACAGTTTGAAGTCATCCTAACTAAGAAACCGAGGAGGCAGCCTGACACCATTAGGGTGGCCTAATTGTGATTCATATATGGGCTCCCATTAAGCATTTACTAGCTGTAAAACTTGACCAAGACCTTAGACATTGTAAACCCAATAATGAGTGGGATATGCCTAGCGTTTAATAAATGCTAGCTCATGCTGTTCACTTACACAATGGAAAATTCTTGATTATAATTCACAATTTTATATATCAGGATTTAGTAAAGCTTACCTGCAATTGGAACGGTTCTCTAGTCAAACAAAGCAGATGATTTGATTTTGATATTGCCCTACTGATTAACTAAGACTTTTCACACATGAGAACCATGGATCCTTATATTGCATCATAGTGCCTTGTAACATCAGTGCTATCCAATATGTGTATTTTCTATTTCAGACTGTGAATATTTGCAGAATCAGGAAGGTTTCACTTGAATGAATAAAATTCAAATAGAGAACAAAATAGGGTGAGCACGATGGCTCAGTAAGCAGCAAAGTACTTGCCTTGGAATCCTGATTGTGAGTTCAATCCTCCAAAGCCATGTTAAAGTGTTAGAAGGAGAGAACTGACTTCACAAAGTTGTCTTCAGACCTCCACACATGTGCATGGCATACCTACTCCCTACATGATATATATATAGATAGATAGATAGATATGTAATTTGGCACAAAGAAAAATTCAAAATACTTATAATTGCAATGCATAAATCATAAATGTATCATAGTAATATAATTTAAAAATTAAAATGGGTGTTTTGACCCCAAAGTAGCAAATATTTCAGTTCTTTAGTAAAATAAATTAAGTTAAAATACATCTGACCATCATAGTTAATATGTATCACTAATTTAAATTTGACTTTAAATTGAATCTGGATTTTGGTTTTTGTCTTACAATATTTTGGATAATGAGGACTGAGCTCAGAGCCTCGTGCATGCTAGACAATCGCTCTACTGCTTAGATTCAAGCATCCTAAGTCCCAGGTATTTATCTATCTATCTATTTATATATTATTTATTTATTTATTTATTTATTTATTTATTTATTTTTGGGAGTGCAAGAAATTGAGTCCTGACCCTTATGTATGCTAGGCTGTCTCTGTTTTCTCTATGTCATTCCCAGATTCACTCTGGCACCAAAACACATAGTATTAGCTCTTAAGGTAATCATTTATTAGCTGTGTGACTTGGGGTGAGTCTGTATTCGTGTCTTTCTATAAAGCAAATATTAAAAATATACCTTTTTCAAGTAGTTGACAGAATTAAATGAATTAATATAAAGCAAATATTTAAACAAGGCCCAACAGGGAGTAAGTACCTAGTGAGTTTTATGATTATGGGAACATTCTTAATATAAACTTATTTCCAGATTGAGATTTCATTATAAAATGAGTAGTCATTTTGTTCAAGAGATACATCACCATTAGACATGCTGTCCAAAATCCTTTCTGATTCTGGTGTCCTAAGATTTTTTATTTCCAGACCTTAAGTACATAAACACAAATACCTTTATTATTCAAGATCTGTACCTTGAGTATAGTGAATTCTTTCACCCAAGAGTTTTCAAAGGCAGGCAGCCTAATAGGAATTTGTCTGTTGTACAACTGAACCTTGCTGACTGTTACACAGGAATATTGGGAAAGCAACAAAGTTTGAGATAAGAGCCTGACCTGCTCCACTGATTCTAGTTTCCCCATCACAGACCAAGGCAGTGGCAACTGCTCTAGTCACTGGGGCATCTGGGCATAGAATGGTGGTGGGATTACCCACCCAAATCACCGAGGGCTACACTTACCCACATGTTCTGAGGACACACTCTTAACAATGAACTGAATATAGACAACATGTAGTTCATGTGAGGCTTAGAAATGAGCTGGACCAGGAACTATGAAAGGTGTCCTCGACTTCCAACATTTACGCAAAGGATCATCCTATACCACTGATGAAGGCATCCTCTGAGGGTCAAGAAGGGGGAGGCTTCCCAGGAAGCACTTCTGTGCTGCTGTCATTTTGTGTGAATGGAAAGTGAGTACCCTAGCTTCCTTTACGGTGCTGTGGTAAAACACCAAACAGACAAATAAAACAACTCAGAGGAAAAAGAAAAACAACTTAGCTCACAATTCCAAGTTACAGTCCATCTCTGCAGGCAAGTCATAGCAGTAGGAGCCTGAGACAGCTAATCACTTCACATCCACAGCAAAGAGCAGAAGGAGGGGCCGGAGAGATGACTCAGTGGCTAA
This sequence comes from Nannospalax galili, assembly GCF_000622305.1. Taxonomy (NCBI): domain Eukaryota; kingdom Metazoa; phylum Chordata; class Mammalia; order Rodentia; family Spalacidae; genus Nannospalax; species Nannospalax galili. The sequence continues at coordinate 2,073,804 of NW_008349083.1, read as the reverse complement.
GAGCCCTGGCTGTTCTTGCAAAGGACATGAGTTCTATTCCTAGCACCCATGTGATGGTTAAAAATCATCTGTAACTCCAGTTCCAGGGGTCCATCTCCCTCTTCTACTTCTGCAGGTATTGTATGACATGTGTGCACTTACACATACATGCAGGCAATACACTCATACACAGAAAATAAACAGCAGAGAGAAATGAATAGACGCATGCTTAGTGCTCAGCTCAGCTTCTCCAGTCTTCCACAGTCCAGGGCCCCATACCACGGAATGGTGCAGTCCACTTTTAGGCTAAGATTTCCCATGTCAATTACAGTAATCAAGACAACCTCCCATAGCCACCCCAGTATAGACAATCCCTCATTGAGGCTGTCTTCTGAGGTGATTCTAGGTTGTGGCAAGTTGACCATTGACGCTAGTCATCACAGTGGTTTTCTGAGGACCTTTAAAAACACACTTTGTTCTTGATTCCCTTCTTCTCCAGGTGACTTTATTTTCTAACTGTAAAGCCCAGGAGGGAGATTTATTGTAATAAATCAGACTGATTCTGTGAAAGATGAATGTATTTGTGTTCATTTCACATTGAATCCTCCTGGAAAGGACTTGTGAGAATGGACTTTCCAGTGACTGCTTAACACCAGGATTTGTACCAGGACTTTACAGGGAGATGGACCAGCTCTTCCTGCATGCTTAGGAGTGTCCCAAGTATAGTATGTGTGTCCTTTGTACTGGGAAACCTTCAGTCCCGGGCAAACCAGCATTCTATTGACAAGTACTATATAATTTAATTATCAAGTCTCCCATTCCCATTAGATGTGATTATTCTGTCTGGAACTGAGATGCTGTAAGGTTAAGTAATCTTTAGAAGTTATGAAATTTACAGACACCTCCCAGAGGTATGAATGAGACCTGGAACCCAGGTGTTGGGTCTTCTCTCTGGCCCTCTCCTTGGTCTTGACAACTGCAAGAAAAACTGAATTTGTTGAACTGGGCTTGCCTACCTGAGTTCTTGATGCACTAAGAGACTTCAATCCTGTATATGTGTCAAGAGGCAGAAAGTCTTTTCTGTACCATTTGTCGGTATATTAGAAACTTTCCCCATAGTTATGAATGATTATCTGACAAAAAATAACTTAATGAAAGAGGGGTCTATGTTGGCTTGCAGTTTGAATGATGGAGGGAGGCATGAAACAGCTGTTCACATTGCATCTGCAGTCAGGAAGCAGAGAGTGATGGGAAGTGAATCTGGGCTATTGAACCTCCAAGTCTACTCACTTAGTGACCCACTTTCTAAAGTGAGGCTCCAAGTCTTAAATGTTTCACAACCTTCCCAAACAAAATAAATCTTTTAAACAAACAAACTCTCCAAGCTCACCCTCAGTGACCTGCTCTTCCAGTGAGACTCTGCCTACTAATTATCCCAGAACCTTTCCAAATCATTGGCATCAGTGGGGAGCAAATTATCAAACACACAAGCTTATGGGGGTTGGGGTGGGAAGATATTTCACATTCAAACCAGAACAGTTGGGGGACACTGAACTACAGTGTAAATGCCAGTTTCAGAAATGCTTATCCATAGCCATGAACCAATGTCTTTCTGAGTGAGCCATGACTAGGAAATTAATTACTTGAAATATCCTGGCTAAAGAATTTGTAGTTGGATGGTACTTTGCATAATAACCTGTTAGAAGACAATGTTGAAGGTCTACATTGGAGAAAAAAATAAAACTTCATCAAAATGTGTTTTGTTTGTGTTAATGTTCTTTTTTACAAAGAGCTCAAGAAATCTATTCAGAGAAATTATAATAAAACATCCACAAATTGAAATCATGTTTCAAATGGAAGCTACAATATCCTGGTTATTGTGATGATAAGAATGCCTGTGGAGACA
>NW_008349083.1:2053077-2071884 GCF_000622305.1 Nannospalax galili | reverse complement strand
TGTATGTGAGTGCACCTGTGTTGTGCAATGCTGTGGAGGTCAGAAGATGGCGTTGGATTCCCCGGAACTGGCATTAAGGACGGTTCGTAGCTGCCATGTGGGTGCTGGGAATTGAACCCGGGTCCTCTGCAAGAGCAGTCAGTGCTCTTAACCACTGAGCCATCTCTCCAACCCCAGTTACATTTTTTCTATCACTCACTGTCTGCATGAGCATCCCCATGTTCTAAGAAAGGTACTAAAGTAATTCTCAGACTTTTGAATTGAGAAAAGCAATAAAATTGTGGAATAAAGGGAATGGAGTCAACTTGGAATTTCCGTTTTTTTCCACAATGACACTAAAATGAAATGTCTGCTGTTATTTATTAGCCTGTGGATTAAAGAATGTAAATCTGCCACTAAAACATAATTTTTTAGTTTGTTTTGTCAGCAAAAGAGCCACCATTTTAGCATCATGGACAAGAAAGGTAAAGAGCTTCCCAACATGTTTCAAAAATAGGGGTTATTTTGCGAAACCATCTGGGCCCTGGGGTTACGTCAAATGTCAAATGCTCTAGTCCTTGGGTGCTTTTCTGGTAGTTTGAGATGCTGTGTTCAATGCAACAGTTCCTGAAGCTTGTACTTCAGAACTTTCATTTCTCTTTCTCCATGTTTTAAAAATTTTAAACCACAGTCACTGTAGAATTTTAGTTTCACATCAGCGTGTTGACAGATACGGGAGTCATGCGTTTCATGCAATTTCACTCCATTGAGAGTTTTCTGGCAAAACTTGGAGAAGCCAAAGAATCACAGTTCCCAAACTAGTGCCAAGAAGAAAATCAGCCACAGCAGCTGTCCCATTGGGATGGTGTGCCCAAAGAACGGGGAATTCTCAGCTCAGGAATGCTCCCATACCTGGAGCCCAGAGCTTGACCTTGAATGCCCTGACTTGGAATTTGGTGATCTGATATTTCTTCCAGCTCAGCCACCTGAAGATTTAGTGGCCCAGCAAGTCCCGTTCCCTGCTCAAGTGTCAGTTGTTCTGATGAGTTCATGATCTCCCAGGCTCTTTCTGATATTGAACACACAATCATTCAATTACCTGTTCTCTGAGATCCCTGCTCACTAGTAGAGAACAGTGCTCACTACAGTATAAAGTAGCCTTAGTAGATTCATCTTTCCAAGCAAAGCATTAAATTTTGCCCAGATTTTAGTGATAGAAGTTTCAGCTACATGTAAAACTAGTGCTGCTCTTGTGTGTGGCACTGTCTGATGCTGTTGAATAATTGCTAAGTCACTGAATGCGCTGCCAGCCTACTACTTGTCTTTTGTCCTTGAGTGACTCGCTCATAGGAGTCACTTTGGAACCTGATGAAAGGTAAATGAACCAGGCTTGGACCAGATTCTGATTTAAGTAGAAAACAAACAAAGATAAAGAAGCAGATCTGGAAGGATTAAGAATGGTATGGATTCAATGTCCCCCAAATGGTGGGGTGGACTGAGAAGCTGTGGTTCGTATTCTAAAGCAAGTGTTACAGTCGATACTGATCACACACGTACACACATGCGTAGGTATGTATACTCTTATACACACATACATATACATATCATGCATGCACATACATACCTACATATCATACGCACAATTCACACATACGCACATGCACATATATACACAGTGCATACACATCACACAGACATACGCAAACATCATATACACATGCTCACACACAAACATTCTACACTCACATCACATAAACATATGCAAACATCATATATACACACTCATACACAAGCATCCTACACTCACATCACACATACACAGTTAAGGAAGTTATTAGCAGTTTATAGGTGGGTCTATAATCTTCCTAGGGCAGCAATGGCCTCCTCTTCATTTTCATCTGCCCGACATTACACTCCACACCTGTTCATGTCACAGGCTCAGCAATCATTTCTCAAGAAATGTTATTGGCTATTGGAACAGACCCAGTGAAGAATTCTTCTATCATAAACTCTTCCCATTTTCCCCTCATAGAATAGGTTGGAAAGAAATCACATTCTACAGATCCAGGAGGTTACAGAATAACCAATTTGTGTTCATATTCCTTTATGAACTCAATTTCAAACTGCTCAGTCCAGTAGTGTTGAAGGTCCAGATGAAGGTGTTCAAACTGCTCAGTTCAGTCATCTTGAAGGTCCAGATGAAGGTGAAAGTCAAACAAGAGATGTTCTTACAGAGTATTGAATAGATACTTATAAAAACCAGTGCCAGTGCCCCTCCCTGAGGATTTTTAAATGAAGATGGAATGGTTGGAGTATAGCTCAACTGCTTGTCTATCATGTGAGGGGGCTTGGGTTCAATCCCCAGCTCAATAAATCCAACTAAACAACTGGTAAAGCTGAACTTTCTCTTTTCTCTGCTGATTCTCTCTACAAGGAAAAGAATCGGCAGAGAAAAGAGCACTCTACAGGCATTCCCCACTATAAATTTAAACAATATTCAGTATTTTCTACAATGCCTAATTTTCCCCACCTCCCTCAGGTAATATCTGTTCCCTACCATCTCCCTTTCAGGTTGTCTTTTTTCCTTTACCTCCTATGTCCTCTCCCTTTTCCTGGCTCCTGGTGTTACATCAGAATCCCATATACTCACATATCAGGGATTGGTGCTGCAATACACAAATGAGGGAGAACATATATTCTCAAGCTTCCTCTATGCAACTTTGGGTTTTGTTTTCTCTCTAGCTATTGAAATAGATCAGGACCCTTCACACTAAGAGGCATGTGTTCTGGTTTGGTGATGTGTTTAAACACCTGGCTCTCAGGTGAGGCTATGTTGGGAGTTTGTGGAAACTTTGGGTGGTGGGGCCTAGATGGAAGAAGTAGAGGGTGGTGTGAAGGGTGTGGCAGGCAGATAGGAGTGGGGGACGGTTTGAGGTATATAGCCCAGGCCTACTTCCTGTCTTACCTCTGCTTCCTGATCAACCCACATGCGACCAAGCAGTTTCATACACTCACCAATGCCTTTCGCGCCTTGCTAGACAATACTAGTATTAGTATATTTCCACTGCAATGATAAAACACCCTGACCAAAGATAGCTTATAGATGTAAGAATTTATTTTGGCTTATCGTTCTGGTGGGATGAGTGTCCATTGTGGCAAGGAGATGTGGCAGCAAGCAGTGGGCAGGGCAGCAGGAGTTGGAAGCTGAGTGATCACATCTTCAACTGTAAACAGGAAGCAGACAGTGAACTGAAAATGAACAAGGCCATATACGCTCAAATCCCCACCCCCAGTGGCATACTTCTTCCGGCAAGGGCACACATCCTAAGCCTCCGCAGGCAGCACCACCAGCTTGGGACCACTTGTTCAAATACCTGAGTCTATATAGAACATCTTTCATTCAAACCACCACGGTACTTACAAATCATATGCTAAGTAAATCCTCCCTTAATTTGTTCCTTGTTAGAGTTTTGGTCATAGGGATGAGAAAACTAATTCACACCACAGGCCTAGAAGGTTTAGCCCAAACTTCCTGGGGACGGAATAGTGCTGACGCTTTCTTTTCTCCTGGGATTGGGACTGGTAGAAGTGTTCTGTCCCACATGCCTGCATCACATCATTTGAGATGGGATAACATACAGGCATCTGACTGTTCTCTACAGAGAACTCAGTCAGTAGACAACTGATATTTTCTCCCTGGAATACTGTGAACACCCCAGGTTGACTCTGTTACAGCATGCCCTGTGTGAATGGTTGGATCAACATTGGTGTAACTTACATGCAGTCACACAGTTTTCTGATTCCCTTTGTTTATTAGGAAACATGAAAATAAAGCCATTGCATAATGAGTGTTATGAGGGATGTTTGGGGCAATCAAAGACAAAGTAAGCCATGGGTCTTTCACAGCAGATGTTCTCTGAATCCAGATGTGTTCATTAAATGTGCAGGATGTCAAGTTATGCATTAGAGAATGATGTCAGATACTGGAATTTTCCCCTGTGAAGAACTCATAGCCTTTGACTGCAATGTGTACAATATTTACTTTCCTTTTGGGAAATCTTTCTCCCAGTTGAGTCTTAGTTTACTTGCCTTGTGATATATCCCAGTTATGGCCAGGTGTGTGGGGATCACTTTTAAAGAAAGGATAGACAAGCTTTAGAGTAAGCATAGACAAACTTTCTTGCCATCTGGACCAATGGAAACATAAAAGTTGAGCTAAATCAATGTGTTTTCTTAGCTGTCTCCCACTTCTGAAGCCCTTGCCGAGGATACAATTATGGACAGCCTTGTGTATTACTCTGAGATGTGAAATCAACAGATTTATCTACAAAATCTATAACAAAGACTGGATTTCTTGAATGGTAAAAGAGAGCTTTGTGGTTCCAAAAGCCATCAAGATGAACAATTAAATTATTAAGATAGCTTGAGTGCTCATAATTCAATATTACTAACACAAAGAATCAGTATATTTTAAGTGATATCTTAAATTTTTAAAACTTTATTATTTATTGTATGTGTTTGTGTGTATGATGTATATATGTGGCATGGATGCCTAGCACACATGTGGAGTCATCATTCTCCTTTCATCTTTATGCTGGTTCTGGAGATCAAATTTAGGTCATCAGGTTTACAGAACAAGCCTTTACCTGCTTTACCTTATTTACCTGCTGAGCCGGATCATCAAATGTTTAGTTCACTTTGTGCAAAGAATTAAATCCAGAAATTAAATGAGAAACTGAGACAGATCTAGGTTCTTAACTATGAGTCTGGAGACCCACTAGAATTATATGCGCAATTTTGAAAATATATTAGTATACATTTTTCAAAACTTTTTATTCTCTTTGTGTGTGTGTGTGTGTGTGTGTGTGTGTGTGTGTGTGTGTGTGTGTGTGTGTGTGTGTATGTGTGCTTGTGCATTCGCCATGGCACATGAGTGGAGGTCAGAGACAAGTCACAGAATCAGTTCTCTCCTTCCACCTTGTGGGTCTCAGGGATTGAACTGAGATCACCGGGCTTGGCTATAGGCACCTTTACCCATTGAACCATTCATCTTAATGGCTCTGAATGTATGTTTCGCTGGGACAACTTAAAATAGTCTAAATATTTTAGAAATTGGTGGAAATTTAAATGGATTTTTGATATAAAACAACCACATACATGTAACCTGGTATTGATGTGTAGAAAAGAAGAGGAAATCTCATGGCCACTGAGTTCACAGTGCAAGCCCTTTGACTCTCCATGCATTTCTAGCAAGCAAGTAGAACAGCACTTGCTGTTTCTAGGGTACCAAATTTAGCTGATCTTGCATGCTGTGCACTGAGCCCATTTGGAAGGGCTGCTCCTACAAACCATTTACTTCTCAGCCATTTTCCCTGGGATGCTTTTGCTCCACTTAAGCAAAGACTTAAGGCTTCCACAGAAAACAGATACCACGGGACTGGATTCTAGTCAGAGAAGTGCTCTGTATCTCTGATTTGGCATAGGCTGGTAAAAACCATTGAACTGTAGCCTTTCAGACATGGTGCCAGCTCAATGGCTAAGTGCCAAAATTGCTATTTGGCATCCAAAGACCAGACAAGCAGCTGGTTATTACTGCGAATCTCAGCAGTACGCTTGGGGCCAGGTCTTTGGTGCCAGATCCTCCAACCCAGTTAGCAGCCATACCCTGGAGGCCTTTACTGGCTCTGTTCCTTTCTGCCTAGTATGTGTGTATGTGGGGGGGGGGAGTTATGTGAGGGTGCTTTGGCAACGATGGTCTAAGCAGGTTGTCCTGCCTGGTCCTTAGCTGAGGCATCTGGTTGCAGATGGATGTTTCTAGACCCCTTAAAGTTGCGGGAATACTTGGCAGCCGTGACTGACTCTGTAGGGATGCTGGCCGTAGCAGGCATGCACTAGAGGCTGACTGGGATAGGGCAGAATTAATATGAGCTGCTGGGACTCCACTTCAGCCAGGGACAGAGGAGTGACAGCCTGTTGGCATCTGCCTTTGGCCCCATTGGCATTTATTTTGTGCTGTTCTTTCTTTGTGAAAAGTTCTAAGCCAGAGAGGCCTGGTGAGCAAACTTGTTAAGAGGAAACACACAGGAGGAGGTGAAAGAAGAAACACTGACCCATAACCAGAGCATAATGATATTAACTGTGGGTGAACAAGATCTCATTGAATTATCTCCTTCAAAAGTTGGGGAATGGGCTGGTGAGATGGCTCAGTGGATAAAAGCACTTTCTGTGCAAGTCTGATGACCTGAGTTTGATTCCCAGATACCATGGTGGAGGGAGAGAGCCAACTCCTGAGAGTTCTCCTCTGACCTCCCCACATATATTGTGGCACGCGCATGTCCACACTCACATGCGTGCCCTAGGCACATATATATAATAATCATAATACATACTTTTTAAGTGTTATAAAAAAATCTCCCTGGGAATTATAAGCCCTCCCTCAAGCTAGAACTTCTGGACCTTGAGAATAACTTGGTATTTGGCTTTGGAAGAGAGATTGTCCAGCTTTTTAGGAGACCTGGATTCCCTGCAGATGTTCCCCTCCCAGGACCTGGCACCAACTATAAGTTGGCCTCAGCTGTTGATGAATTTAAATTGAGTTAGCAGGCACTGGGTACAGCCAATATGGAAAGCATTCCCCACTTCTTTTGTTGAGTGGGAGTCAAGAGAAGGGGTGCTGGTAGGATCATTTCTCCTTCTGTTCTCTAACATAAATTGTCAACCAGTTTCTAGCACTCTGCCCTCCAAGCTCAGTGCCTGGAATTAGAGAGCTATTCAGAAGGCTTCAAAATGCAGGCTGACAATTGAACATAGCCATCGGGCAATTCTTAGCATCTTTCAAAGGATGCCTGTGATTTCTCCCGGGGAAAGTTGAAGTATATTACAATGGGGGATCTATTAAAAATATTGGCACAGAAGAACAACAACTCTATTGTCTTCAGTTTCTGAGTTTCCCGCCTTGCTACCCTGCACAAGCAGCAACAGGACACTTTCTATGAAATGCGTCTTTTATTCTTAAATGAGATCGCTTTTCAGAAGTGGGAGTCTAACAATCCTTCCTTCTCACTTTACATGGAGTAAATAAATAAAATGGGAATATGGTTTCAGTGCTGTAATGAACTCCACAACATTTTTGCTTGCTTTTTGTGTGTGATTTTTTTTTTAATTTTTTAATTTTTTTTGTTTATGAGACATGGCCTCATGTAGCCGAGGCCAGTCTTGAACTCTTGATGTTTCTGGCTCCACCTCCCAAGTGCTGGGCTTACAGGTGTGTAACACCATGCTCAATCTCACTTGCTGCTTTTGATCAGTGACACTGACATTCATTTACTTCCTTTGGTCATTTCTCTAAGCAGCCTTATACTTGTAACCCATGTTACAACAATCTTCATGGCTGTGTGGGTCACAGATACAGCAGACTCATATATACACAGTGCCTGGAGGATAAATCTGCTAGTAGTTTAATCAATATTTCACCCAAAAATAATTTCACGATGTTAGAGCTGAGCTGTGTTTCTTACATACTGATGCTTTCCAATAATAACACTTTGGCAGTTGGCATTTTTGTTCGACAAATCATAGTTGGGTAATTTCTGTCTAAACCTTCATTTACTGCATGTCTTTCTCTGTTTGTCTGTGGAGCACTCTTACCTAGGAAGCGAACTGCCATACATTGCAGAATGCAGTTCACCTTCTTTGTTTAACTTTGGCAGAGTCTCTGTTTCCGTTTCATTTTATATCTTTCTTATCTCAACTATCACACTTTTTACTTGAATTCCAGTTCATTTTTTGCGTACTTCTGTCTTTCATATGTCCAACCTGTGGCCCATGGTGCCCTGGGATAGCTAGGAGCCCAACACAAAATTAGAGTCTTATTTAAAACATTACAATAAATTTTTCGTAATTTTTGTTTTTTTGTAACTCCTTTGTGTGGTTCTTGAGTGTGAACTTTGTAGATGACAGCATCCTGTAGCAATGTCAGAAGACTGGTTATGCCTGCCAAGAGGGTAATAAGCATTCTGAAAGCACCAATTGCTATGTTCGGTATACTTGTGTATACTGTAATTTCAGGGAAACTCAATTATAGAGTGAAGGGAAATTAACGCCATTTACAGCGAGAACTTCTTTCACTTCCAAATACCGAGGTACAGTTGATTCTTTCTATTCATGAAGTTATTTTTATGAAATCATTATGAACCCTGAATTAGTAAATATTTTAGCCAGAGCTCTGTGGGAAATACAGGGTTAAAGTTTGGCTAACTTAGTCCAGTATTTTCATCAACAGATTGGTTCACAGCTTGTTTTATGTGTGTTTCTGTTTAAGACACCTATTTTTCTATATATTATTCGTTAACACTGACCTCCCAGCAGTAGAAACCTTATTTTCAAAGGATTACACATCACACTTACCTTCCCTGTGAGACCTGGTGTAGCCTTCTTAATCTTAGGCACACTAGAGAGGGTTTCAGCACTTAATTAGGAGATTATTTTAAACAAACTTTCTCCCACAAAAAAATGAGAAATTTATGCCACCAACCAACCCCCAAGAACACTTACAGTATGAGAGCTCAAATAAGGTGGGAAATCCTTGCCTTGTTCCACAGCAGTTGAGATTTTTTTTTGGTGTGTGTGTGTGTGTGTGTGTGTGTGTGTGTGTGTGTGTGTGTGTATGTGTGTATGTGTGTGTGACTGGTTGAATGTTTCAACAGATATGCAAATAACTAGGAGCAGAAAATACTGATTTTGGAGTTACAAAGAAAGTTTAGCAAGTAGGCAGAACTGCGAATCCAGAATCAGTGAGCAATGAGGATCAACTGCATTATGTGTTACTGATATCTAATATGATAATAACCATCTCATTTAATCCCAATTGGACATGTCATGGATATAAAATTAGAAAACCCAGTTTTGGTGGGATGTTTTGGAAAACACGACTGAGAACATTTCCTTTGAGATGGAATTTATTTTCAAACTCTGTGATCAGCAATGCATTCCTAATTTATCTTGACTGTTTAATTCAGAAAAATGAAACAGTTGAAGGCACACATTTTCAGACAATGGTTTACACCCCTAGAAATTGCTGTAATGTAGAAGTTAATGCAGTTATTTTACTAAAAATATAGTATGAAATTCATAAAGTCATATACCAAGAACAAAATGTCTGCAGACTACATTTTCAGGAGCAGCAATGCAATTGACTCTGAATGGAACTCAGATCAGCATGTATTATTGATGATAACTCACTCTGGGGAACTTCTGTCTGCAATGTGTCCAATCCACTGTGTACAGCTGGAGATGTCATATTCAAGCTTTTATTCATCCTATGTGGGATTGTGAACGATATCAGAAAGATCCATTTATTAAGACTCATAGGAAACTAACGGCCACTTTTACAGTAATTGATTTTTTTTCTAATAGGGAAAAAATGTGTACAGTGCTTCCAAGATATTATTCAAATATGTGTGCACTGGGAACTTACTCTTATGAACTCACAGCCATGATAACAGTATGCACCAGACCCACGCAGGCACAGAAGTGGGGCAGTGAGGAAGAAGCCCCAAAGTTACCTAAGGAACTATTGGCAACTGGTAGCTGCTGGGAGAGGGAGAGTCTTTTTTTCTTTAAGAGGATGATGCTAGATGCTAGATATGTTAACCAGACTCCAGTCGATGGACCCACACTGAAGGACATTTGGGGACACTAATTTGACTTGGTAGGCCTTAATTTATATGACAGAGTACATGAAATCCGATGGAGTGGGGCTGAATAAGAGGAATGCAGATGGGGAGGGACTCTAAATATAATTAAAAGATATTGAATGAAATTCAAAAAAATCCAAAACAAAAAAGAAAAATTAAAAATTGCAAAAATGCACGCACACATATTTGAGGAGACTCAAAAATTAAACTCGCTCATCTTTAAATATTTGTATTTAATTAAAGAATCAAGTGTTTGTGTGTGTGATGTAAGAAATGCATGGTAAGTCATAAGTCCTGAGTGTATGCGAGGAAAGAAGGCACCAGGTAGGGATTGGACAAATGTATGAGAGCATTCACTTGGATCATGTTTACAAAGTGACCCAGTGAAGCCATATGGATTGTCAGAAGGGCTGTACAGTTCTTTTGAGGTGGGTTTTGTGGAAGCAGTAGTGTTGTGATGAGGCACCCAGGAAAGCATTGACCGTATGAGGAGTAGGACAGTACAGGACATGCCCAGAGTCAGACATCAGTACAGACTCAAGGGTGCAGAGCAGTTGGCATCAACAGGCATGTAATAACATTGGCTCTCTCGCATCACACACTGGGCAGGCATCTTTCCTCCTTTCTCTCTCTATCCCTGCAGTCAATCAGTTGCCAAATTAGCTTCTTAAATGTCTCCTGGGAATGTTCATCCTTCGTTCCCTCTCCTATCTAACCAGTACCTCCCAGGTCCTCACTGTCTCTCTTTGCAAAGAGCTCTCTTTATAATCCTTGCTGACTCTCACAAAAGCCCTTGAGCCTGCATTTTATATTGTACCTAGAACCAGCTTCCCAACATGTCAACCATATATTGTCATCTCTAGACCTAAAGTCCTTCCAGGGCCCCATAGTCCCTGTGTGCTATGCAATCAAATGGGCTATTTCCTTCCCAACCTTGCCTGTTATCATTCTCACTTTTTACTTTCTATTTTAACATTCAGAAAGTCCCCTCACACCCCTATGACGACCATGCTGTCTTTTGCCTGAGGACTTTATACTTTGGACTCTTCTTTAGCAAGGACAGCCTAACTTCTCCGGTTCTCCTCCTCTTACCTGATACCCACACATCTGTGCAGATATCATTATATCCTCTAGGAAGCCCTTTCTCATTCCTCCCAAATTGAATTGGAAGGAATAGCCCTCTGAATTTCCCACCTAGTACCACGCACTTACTCCAGTAGCATTAATCCAGAGATTTGAAGCTTCATAGTTTAATTGTTGGTCTCCTCTCCAAGGAGACTGGGAGCAACTTGCAGATGAGATTTGTGCCTTAGTTTCCACTATATATTTTTCTTTGTAAAAAGAAGTAACATACCAGGCGTGGTGGCACACGCCAGTAGTCCCAGCACTCGGGATGCAAAGGCAGGCAGATCTCTGTGAGTTCAAGGTCAGTCTGGTCTATATAGTGAGTTCCAGGCCAGCTGGGGCTACAAGGAGACCCTGTCTCAAAAAGACCAAAAAAAGAAGTAACGTAGCAACTAGCATACAGGCTAATGAAGACACATCTACATACACACACAAAGTGCGTGTGCATAGATGAGTATATGGAAGTATATATGTATATATACATGTGTTTATATGTATGTATGCACATATATAAGCTATATGTATACACACAGACACAGGCACACACACACAAACACATACACACACATAAGTTATTTAGAGGAAATGCCTTCAGTTTTCCATGTTTAGTATACATATATTTCCACGTTAGCTATAGGTATGTCATAAACAGACAGAAGATATGTTCCTTCTTTCCTGATTACTCTTGAAAAAGTAGGCTGAAAATAGACATCTAAAGATAAACATTATTTATCCATATTTTACATTTCCATGTACACATGATCTATAGGTATAATTACATTGGAATTATATTTCATTCTGAATATCCTTAAAGGACAAATGGAATAGCAGTTGTTTAAGTTGTGTTTTAAAATAGTCACATCAAATTTTACAAATCGCCCATGTACTTTTCATATTTGGACTGAATTAGGAGAAACATCCTCTCGGCCATCTAATCACATTAGGTAACTTCTATACATTTGTGGCTAAGTTTTCTTTTAATTGCTCAAATCATCATTTTTCCTCTGTGATTAGTTAATCATCCTACTTTATCATGATGCCAGTGTGACTGCATGGGGCTACGAGCAGTAGAGTAGCAATCAGGACACTTTGCTCTAGTGGATGGCAGCTGATGCCATCAGTAGCTCAGACCTTGGAAGAGATTCAAACTGTACCTCCAGCTAAATAATAAATTTGTTTATTTATATTTTATGTGTGTGTTTGCTACATGTATGTGTGCTACATGCATACAGTGCCTGCATAGGCCAGAAGAGGACACAGAATCCCCAAACCTGGAGTTATGGGTGGTTGAGAGCACCTTGTAGGTGCTGGGGACAGAATACTGGTCCTCTGCAAGAGCATCCAGTGCTGTAAAGTGCTGAGCCATCTCTGCAGCCCCAGATGTGAGGCACTTTTAAGGCCTCTGAACATCATTTCACTTTACAAAATAAATTCGCAAGCTGACTTTGCTTGGCTTAAATTTCAGCCGTCCTGCCATTCTGCCACCTTGTCGGTTTTACAGTCCAGCTGTGGATGTTGTCATGAAAAGCTGGGAGACAGAACAGACCAACCTTAGTGGCATCAGATAGAATACCAGGAGAATTTGAAAACCCTATTTGTATTGTCTTTTTGTTCTACAGTCAGCTGAACAATTGCCTACGTATGTAATGATCATCTAAAAAATTCAGAATGACATTATTTATTATCCGCCTGTTTAGGATGCCATAAAGACAAATTGTCCTCTTATAAATTGCCTTCTGTTCCCTGGGCATTGGTGCTTTTCATGATGAGAGATACTTGTTCAACCAGTTTTCTCTCCATTTAGCAAACCCTTATTAATTGCTGACTGTTTTTAAACCTCTTTGATAGGAACTAGGTATAAAAAGGGAAAAGAGCAAAGATTTCTAACTTTACAGGACTTTCTGTAATGCCAGTCTTTTTGTTAAGTGCAACATGGAGAATTTAGGGCAGTGATAGTGTAACATGAAGCAAGAATTTATAACTGAGCCAAACAGAAAGTCAGAGTTAGAGCACACACTGAAACATGTACAGTTTCAACTATTTTTGGAAGCCTGCGGTCACATTTAAATCCCAGGTGCCAGTTGGATCCCTGGCTTGGACCAAACACTTATGAGAAGACAGTCTTCCCTCCACCTTTGATGTATTTCACGGTACCATTGATATTGTTGCTTATAAAGTATTTTCTACCTACATCTCAAAATTTATCTTTTCATACAAAGCAAAGCTACTTTTTCTTGAGCGTAAATACCAGGCTAATCCATCAAGGTACTTGTAAGTGACCTTGGCTCTTTCTCTGGTGTAATAGTGGTATAACATTGATAGAGATTTGTCCATCATTCTAATGTCCTTTACGAAAATATAGAATAGAATAGAGTTTTCCAGTGTGCCAATTGCAGTAGGTGAATGATGAGATCACTCAGTCCAGTGGATGTGATTTAGAATAGAGTAAGATAAAATGCATACCATCATTGTGCTTTATTTATGGTGAACTTGAATACTCTTTCATGAAATGCCTGTTTCAGGAGTGTGTTCTTGCCTATGTTTCTGTTCATACTGCCTCCAAAGATAAAATTCATTTCTCAGTGTGGGCTATGATAAATAAAATTTTAAAGATAACAAAACAAAGGACTACTAACATGGGCCAAAGTACCATGGGAGACTGCGTTCCTTAAAAATGTGCTTCTGCAAAGTCAGAGTATGTGTGTACCACCTGGAGAGTGCACCATAAAACAGATCACATAATGCATTACCCAAACCATTTATCTGAATTCTGATTTGGCATCAGGGTAGGGACTATATTATGCATGTTTAACAATATATAGGTCTGGTGACCGTGACCTGTACAGTTCACCCTGAATGCTCTATGTGACAGGTGTTGAGCTTCCATGAATTGGACACATGTACCAATTTGTACATGGACTGAATGTTCATAACTTAGTGAATTAGTAATGTTTCATTGCTTTATGTGTATATAATTATGTATATATGTGTATGTGTGTTGTGTTTATATGGGTGTGTGCATATGTATGTGTTGGTTGGTGTGGAGGCCAGAAATCAACTTCAGATTTTAATATTTAGGTATGAGACACCTCTTATTGAGAAAGGATTTCTCTTTGGTTTGGAGCTTACAAAGTCGATGATATTGGCTCTGTTGTATGACCTAGAGATTCATGTGTGTCCATCAGTTGTGGGATTACAAGTGTCTGCTACCACACCCAGTGGTTTGTTGTTGTTGTTGTTGTTTTTTGTTTGTTTTGTTTTTTTAAAATATTTTATTTATTATTATTTTATGTGCATGAGTGTATTGCCTGCATGTATGTGAGCGCACCCATGTCATGCAGTGACGCGGAGGTCAAAAGAGGGCTTCGGATTCCCCTGGAACTGGAGTTAAGGACAGTTCACTGCTGCCATGTGGGTGCTGGGAATCAAACCCGGGTCCTCTGCAAGAGTAGTCAGTTTTCTTAACTGCTGAGCCATCTCTCCAGCCCCACACCCAGTGTTTTTTTACATAGGTTCTAGAAATCAAACTTAAGTCTTTGTATTTGTAAGGCAAGCATCATACTTAGTTATTTCCCCAGCTCTTGGTTTCTTAATATTTATAAATCAAACTAAGTACAAGTGGAATTTATTTTTTCACACAGGGTCTCCTGTATCCCAGGCTGGCCATGAACTTGACACATACTAAGAATGACCTTGACTTCTGATCCTCCTGCCTCTACTTCAGCAGGTCCTAGGATTAGGGATGTGCCCCGTTCCATCTGACTTTGGGGATAGAGAATAAACCCAGGATTTGTGTATGTTAGGCAAGCAGTCTACCAACTGAGCTACATACAGTTCCAGCCCAACAATTAGAATTTTCATGATTTTCCTCATAGCCTAAGCTGGAGTTGGTTAGAGGCTTGTAGGCAGTGATTTCAGGAGAGATACAATTCTGAGAACTCTCAGAGAGCAGTGTCTGATTCCAGAGGGCCATGCATTTGTATTTTGGGCTTCAGGGACTGTCTGTCCTGTCTGAAACTTCTTATTTGTGCTCCCTCAATGTCCTTTTCGTTAGTTCTAGGGAGAATTATAGTCAGTTATCTTTTCTATTTTATCATTTCGTCCTCAGTTCCATTGATTTCCTCTGACCCATAGATGATTTCTTTTATAGAAAATTTAATGCATTTAGGAAATACTTGTCTCAGTGCTTCTGCATGATACAAGCACATATTTGCTGACAGTTAAAGCATTTTTTGGCAGCTGGACATAGTCAGTGCTTACACACAGAGTCTGTGAGTACATAAACCCCTATCAGCTTCCAATTAGCCAAGAAAAACTCTGTTGCTGCCATTTCACAGCCCTACCTGCTGGGAAATGTCTTTCTAACAACACTGACTTGAATGCCTGTGAATCTAGTTGTGAAGGTAGTTGCAATTCAGATAAGTGTGCATATGTTTGTATGAACATATGTGTGTATGAGCATATGTGTGTATGTGGGTGGCTATGTGTGGCAATGTGTGTGTATGTGTAGATCTGTGTATTTGTATATATGTGTGTATATAGGTATAGGTATGTGTATATGTATTTGTGTATATATGTGTGTGTATGTGTGGCTATGTGCTTGTGTGTGTGTATGTGTGTAGCTATGTGCTTGTGTGTGTGTGTGTGTGTGTGTGTGTATGTGTGTGTGTGGCTATGTGATAGTGCAGGTGGTATTAGGATTGGACCTAGGGCCTCAAAAATAACAGGCAATCAGTCTGCCACTAAACTATAACCCCAGCCCCATGTGTCTCTTGAATAGGTTTATGACCCATTTCTTCTCAGGTCTAAATCTTCCCACTGCCCCCTTTCCAGCAGTGCCACGTCCTGTCAATATGATTGTTTGGGAATCATTTGGTTTCCTAAAGATTATAGGGCTGCTTATCAAAATATCAGGACTTCAGGATATTGGAACTGTGGGTAAAGGTCAGTACAAAAGCATAAATGCTCTTTATTCAAAGAGGGAGGGCACTGTGATGCTGGTCTAAGTCTTAGCCAGCTGAGTGAAGTGTTGGGGTGATGAACAGGAGTGAGTATGCTCATCGCCGAGGAGCCCTCTGGGGTTGGAGGCTGGTGGTGTTCTCTGTGTTCCTCCTTTACTTCCTAACCTAAGCCACACTACACTGTGCGTTCTATTAACTCCTGGAGATTAACATATTCAGTGGAAGAAAAGCAAGTATCACCTTGCTGCTTTATCTATTCTTGGATGGCTGGGAACTGCCTGCCTTACATTATACATTTCACAATATTCAAGTCAGGATTGACAGCTATCCAGACCCCCACAGTCACCAGCAAGCAGGACATTTTCTACACAGTGCATACTAGTGGTCTGTGAGCCCTTCAGGATCTGTGGTGATCACATTTCTCATTGGGCATTGACAACTCTTACATAACTTGTGTGAAAACTGACCGCAACTCAGTGGAAAGCCAGCCTGGCCACAACCCAGGGCCCTCAGGGTTCCTAGAAACTAAAGAAATGTAAGATGAAGAAATTAGGAGCAGTTTGGAAGCCATGAGGGTTGGAGCTAGGAGTGAGGGCCCAGGAGGCACTTTCAGAAGCCTCTTCCCATGGGTATGAGGCAGCAAGCCAGTCAGTGTGTTAATGTTGTTTCAGTAGTCTCACAAGAGCCATGTGCTTTAGACCTCCAGGAGGTAGACTGCAGGCCATTGTCATTTGCCATTCAGCACCCCCACCTCCTTTAAAATATCAAAGTTGAGTTGGAAGGGGAAACAAAATTTTACCAACAATAGCTTTCAAAGGCATTGTTCAAACCATGGGTAAGTTATCTAAAGTAGAAGCAATTTAAAAACCAGGACCATTTCCCTTCTTCTGTAATGCTCTCTCTTCTTTCTCCTCTCTCCTCTCTCCTTTATCTCTCCTTCATATATACATACCATTCACATAGCTACAGATAGATGTCTATTAGATAGATGATTGATAAATAGATAGACAGATGATAGATAATAGACAACAGATTCAGATATAGTTCTATACATGGAGAGATGATGATAGATGAATAGATGATAGATATGGATAGATATACAGCAAATATATGATAGGTAATAGAAGAGTTGATAAATATATAATAGATAGGTGGTTCATAGATGATAGACTGATAGATAGATGATAGATGATACACTGATAGATGAGCACATGGATAGATACAGATGATTGACGGATAACTAGATGACAGATAAATGATTGATAGATAGTAGATTGTTTGATTGACAGATGCATAGATAAGTAGATACATCTTCTAATTGTTGCACTTATCATGTACCAAAGAAACTTGGAAGATGGAATGTTCTCTGTGTGACTGTCAGTGGCCATAGGCTATTGATAATATCACAGGTTAGTGGTTTCATGAAGAGGATAAAGTGTACACCTTTAAGACTTAGATCAATGGCTGTTTTTCCTCTGGAGAGCCTTTGAGATTTGTCTTTTTGGTACCCCACCCTTCTTCTTCCTCCTGTCTTTATTCTTTCATAAAGTCTCACCCAGTATACTTGAATCACGGCTGCTCTACACCATTAGTGCCATACTGGACAGATTTACTGTGATCCTGCATTAGTTGGTAAACATGGGAGAGGGCAGAACTCATGTCTGATAAAGCTTCATATTCCAAAGACAATGACTGCATCATCTCTACTCTGGATACTCAAATGAATGGTAAATAATAAATTTAACAGTGTGAAGCATTCATTCATCTTTTCTCACTTCCAAGTCATTTCTCTAAGAGTACAAGGTCTGCAATAAATGGTAGTTACACCAGGGGCTTTCAAACGCCCAAGTGGGAAATGTGCATCTGATGGGCATGGACATGCCACAGTGGAAGTCATGTGTCTAAGCACATAAATATCAGAAAATGGATTTATTAACTGTGCTGGCCTTGTGGTAAGGCTTGGACATTAGTTAGGCAGTGCATTTTAATGACTTCTTCTGAACTACAAGCATATATTTAAAGAAGGTAACGCCATAGTGCTTAAATAGTTAATGACAAATAATTGAAGTGCTTCCCCAGAAAAAAACGGCTCCTATTTTGTCTGGCCTATTGGGTGGCCTCTGCTTATCTTTGTAAAAGGCTCTACGATTTGGGTCCTCACCTTAGAAACGTTTTTGTTCTTTGTGTTGGTAGCACCCTTCCAGCCCCAAGTTCTTTCACATGGTTTGTATTTACAGATTCACATGTCTATACAAGTGAAAAATCTCTTTAATCTCTTTAATTGGAATACTGGACATCAAGTCCCGGTAAAGAATGTTTTCCATGACAGAAATCACTCCTAGTCAAGAGGGTTATTTTTTGTGCAAAATGAACTTGCATTAATTTTTAGTGTACCCGAGTTTTCTTTCAGTTATGAAAATTCTAAGGTCACTTGAAGGGTGCCTTATGCTTACGCCTTGTTGACTTTGTTATGCATTTCCTTACATCCCATCCTCATTTCAGTCTGCGTCTATGTCTATTAGGGTGGAATTGCCACTCTGGTTTGCCACTGGCCAGCTTAACAGCTGAGTCAGCAACAGATCCTGTGTGTAGCTTATCGGTGACTTCTGGATGTGATTCAGGGGTCAGGGTGACCCCACTCCGGGACCTTCTTCCGTTCCAGTCGCTGCTGCCTTGTGGTCATTCTGGAAGTCACAACTTAACTTAATGAATCTGGAGATAAGTCCTCTTCTGATGCTGTTATTATGCCTGTTTGTGTGCACTGATGTCAGTTAAACTACAAACGAGTACCAAGCAGGAAAGCACTGCAGAAGCAGCTGAATTACGCTACCTGCCATGACATTTACCCGGAAGCTGCTTTCTCCACAAGAAGCTGCTGAGTTCTACTTCCGGTGTGTTACTGTTCTGTTCATTGCCCTCTGTATGACCTCCTCAGATGCGTTAATTTAAAAAGAATCACTGTGAACTCATGGACCTGGTATCTGTTACATGATTTTGTTGGCTTTCCTTGGAAGATTAAGTATTTAAAAAAAAATATTTAGATCACG
>NW_008349083.1:2023649-2052982 GCF_000622305.1 Nannospalax galili | reverse complement strand
GGAAGATTAAGTATTTAAAAAAAATATTTAGATCACGTATTTGCGCAGTTTTTGAACCCTTTTGAAATTAAATTGCTCTCAGTGAAGCATCTGAAAACACGAGCAAACACTGAACACAGAGTTCTCCAGAATAATGCTTCTATTGTTAAGTGATTGAATGCTTGGGAGATTAATATCATGGTATACTGGCATGTTGGTTGATTCTAGCCATAATTTAACAGTGAAACCTACTTTAAGAAGCAGGAGGCTGAACGGTATGTCAGACACAGGGCACCTACACAGAGCACTCAACACAATAACAGATTAAGCACTGTTTATATACAGGCATGGTTGGCCTTATTTTACCCTTAATCTGTGATTTAGGTAATAACTGCACTGTAATTTTAACTCTCTGTACAGTTGGAATGTTTGCTTAATGATTTTATTACCATTGTATTCATGGGTATGGGTACAGAGTGCCAGTGAAATTTGGCTCTGGGTCCTCATATCTTTATTTATATAAGACTGCCATTGGTTTAGACTTCTCAATGTGTATCATATTTCTACTAGATTATTCTAAAATTGTTTGACCAAAGGTTATGGAGAAATTTTAGGCCAAGTAAAAATATATAATTAAATTTGTGAAGAGTTCTCACATTCTCTAAGCTAAGGTTGGCTTTTTCTTGCATATTTTATAGAATTCCCCAGGTGAGATCAAAGTGCCTTTGGCTCTCATTTTAGCCTGCCATGAAATGTCTGCATGTATTAGTAATTGACTGTGTGAACACGCCAGTTGAAAGCTGTACAAAATCTTGCAGAACGGAAGGAAAACAAGAGTCTCACATAAAGTTCAAATGTATGTTTTAGCTCCTTGACATTGCTAAATGTAGAGTTTAACTTCAAAAGTTATATTCAGCCTGGGAAGATGGCTTCATGGCTAAAAACACTTGCCACAAGAGCCTAACAATGTGAGTTCAGATTTCCAGATCCCTTGTGAAAAGCCGGGTGCAGTAGCACACACCTTTGATCCCAGTGCTCCTAAGGTGAGGTTGGAGGTGGAAATAGAATCATCTAGAAGCTCACAGGTCGGCTAGCCAGGAGTGCTGGGAAGTTGCAGAAACAAAGAGGGCTCGAAACAAGGTGGAAGGCCAGAGCTGACCCTTAAAAGCTGTTCTGTGAACTGCACACATTGACCACAGACTGTGCACATCCATACTCACACAAACATCATGCACATAGTACACACACACACACACACACACACACACTCACACTATATCTGACTTTTAATAGAGAAGTAAATTTTTCTAGTTCAAAATCCAAAATTGTACAAAATTGGCAGGGCTGGAGGCTAGAGGTCAGAGAAACTCCTCTGGTGTGCCTCCTCTGTTGCCTTGCGGGGTCTCCTTGGCCTGGAGCTCACCAAGTACACAAGGCTAGCTGACTAGCAAGCCTCAGGGTTCTGTCTCTACCCCATCAGCACTCAGATTACTAGCATGTGTCACCATACCTGGCTTTTTCTTACATAGGTTCTGGGGGTCAATCCCAGGTCCTCATGCTTGCATAGCAAGCACTTACTGAGTGAACTTTCCCCCAGCCATTATCTTCTAGCTTTTATGCCTAACAAAAATGTGTGGGATTGTATAACATGAGGATGGCTATTTGTGTGTACACAAGCATGATACAGAGCAGTGCATTTATGCAGAGGTATGCATGAGAAATTTTCAGAGATCTGATCCATTGGATTCTGATTTAGCCAGCCTGAATTTTCCAGACACTTATGGTAATATCAGTTGTACTGCCCAGCAGACAGCACTTGAAGCAGAAAGTTCATCAGCATAAGAAATAAGCCTGTCACCTCTGTTGGGAGCGCTACTTGACTTTCCAAAAAATATGTAAGACATGCTATTAATATGAAGAAACGGGTCTATGCTAGGACTTGTTTCCAAGTAGATCACTACATCCTGTTTGACTTCTTACTATTTGAGCTAAACTTTTTAAAGAACACTGTTGACATCTAGGTGGTTTGAATTGCTTACATTAATGATATCATTTATGTATAATAGAATTATAAGACAGTGGATCAGGAAACCTCCCATAAACTGGGTTGTTCTCATTGATTTTTATGTTTTTGTTTAACTTTATTTTTTTTGAGACTTTCATACATGAGTATTATATTTGCATTATTTTCATCCCTCCCAGTCTCCCTCCAACTCTTCCCATGCCCCTCACACTCTCTCTCAACTTCTTGTCCTCTTCTTTGATTATTATTGTTACACTTATATATACATATGTATATGCATATGTAATGCACTGCATGCATTTAATGGTGCTCATACGTACTTGTATTTACCATTGCCTGGTTGCCTTCTTGGGATTAGATAACCTCTCAGGGACATGCTGAGGTAAATAGGGGAAATTTTACAGGCTCCTACCTCAAGATAAAGAGCCACAGGCAACCAATGAATGTGAGGGATAGATTTTTATATATTTTAAATGAACAGAAGAATTTGCCAGCAGACTCCTTGTCAAACTATCTATGTTCTTAAATTTTTTTATTCCTCAAAATTCCTTTCAATTCCCAGGTGAAGCAGATCATGGTGTCCTCTGATTTTTGTGGCTGCAGATCCTCCAAAAGACTTGTGGTTTGGTGGAACCTGAGCTTGTTTAGGTAACTCTGCATGATACCTGGATGTCACTTCCAGAAAACACTCAGCTCTTAGTTCAGCTGTTGCTCTCAGAAAAAGAGCATCTGGCTTCAGCCTAATCATGAGTAAGTGAGGTGGCTTATCCTGAGTACTTAGTAACAAGTACTACAGTAAACTCGTAGGTCTCAGGTGTGAGAACTTTCTCATTTAGAACGTCTGGAACAGCTTCCATAGTATTTAAGAAATAAATTGAATTATGTTGAACATTCAGTTCATCTTCTGATTTTGTCTCAGTGGTAATACCAGAAAATAGTTTAATTTTTACTGTTAAACGTTTATTTGAAATTTCAAAACTCATAATAAATTTGTTTCATATGAAATCTGTTTTCCAAGCTAGAAGCATCTTGTCCAGATATAATATAAACTGCCTCGAATGGACCAAAGTCTTATAGAGACAGACCTAAAGAACAAAAACTGGGAAACAAAAATGTTCTTTGGCTAAAGTTATTCATAGTTAGTAGTTTTGTCTAGTACATTCAAAGATACACACACACTCAAGAGACTTCCTCTAAGCGCAGTGAAGGAGCGAAACCAAGAGACATGACATTACAAGTATTTGCCTTCTCTAAAACAGACCATAATTGGAACCATGTCTCGGCTCAATTGTTAGAGTTTACCTCTCCTACATAGCATGGATGGGTGTTGACACGATGGAGAAGCTGTGATTCTCTCATTCAAACAATCATTTGGAACAACTGGTGTTCTGCCTGCTGCTCCAACCTCATTCCTGAGCCTAGCCGTAATAGAAGTTTTGCACATTTTAACAGCAAATAGTAATGAGGGGGAAATGGGTGGAGATGTGGCTAAATCTAAATGAAACGTACACGTTGCGTGAGAAGTTACGATTTACTTGTTTAATCCAACTCTGGATCTCCATGAAAAGAAAAAGAATAGCATAATCAAAGCCCCTTACAGCATTTTGTTGATTTGTGTTTTAAATGATAAGTAAATAAACAAGTTATATGAAAACACATGAGCTTTGATTCATTTGAAGAAAATGCTGAGAAAGGTAAAACAAAGCAAAATGTACCATATGTGTAGACGAGAGGACACGGAAAACAAAGACTGTCTTATGATAGAACACAGGAAAGCTGTTGACCATTGGGGAAAATTCAGGAAATAGAGCTGGATAGATGTATGTAGGGCATCTTACAACTGTGAGATAATGTGCTTCTTAATTGCCATCTTCATTTACATTTATATATAATGAATAAGTTTTCATTCATTCATTATGAACATAGAAATATTCGTATAATTATATTAATTAATATATAATTTAATGTATAATGAAAATGTATAAAGATAAATGAGTATGATAGCTATATTTAATTTGAATTATAATAACTATGACAGATAAAAAAGATAGTGGCTGGACATAATTAAATTATAATTTTCAAAAAAATTCCCATAACTCTAAACTTTTACTGTTTGTATGTGTTAAATAAAATGATTTTGGAAGGCAGTACAATGAATATTTAAAATTTCTTTGAATGTCTATCTTTCAAATGCAATTTGAGTGTTTTAAAATGCCCAGCAGCTATCCAGCATGAAAGTGAAGTTCTTTAGGTTCAACGGTACCTTCCAGAAGGCAAGCCATGCCTTGTATAATTAATTAATCCTTTCAGCATATTAGCAATTTTAAATCGAGACGTTAGTTATTTCTCAAGAAAGGTTCAATCTAACCACTTAGTGACCTCAATATGGAAACTTTAAGAAAATGCCCTGCTATACCTCCCACCACACATAGACATCTGTTCTTTCAGATGATATTTTTCTGAAAAGCATGTTATTTCCACAGCACTATAGAAATTTAACTTAACCTGGACTGGAAAGAAGGATCAGTGGTTAAGAACAATTGGTACTCTTGCAGAGGACCTATGTTCAGTTCTCAGTGTTCATGTGATAGGTCATGACCATCTATAACTCCAGTTTCAGGAGATCTGATATCCTCTTCTGGCCTCCATGGGCACTGCAGGCACATGATACACATACCCACAGGAAAGCAAAACACTTATACACAGAGCAGACATGCAACACACACACACACACACACACACACACACACATCAAAACATTTTCAAGTTAGCTTAAAAGATACTATCACAATTATCAAAACATTGGTACCAGCAGAAAACGCATTGTCTTTTTCTGTGTGTTTGTGATGTGTGTGTGTGTGTGTGTGTGTGTGTGTGTATGCATGTGTATGTGTGCATGTTCCTGTGCCCAAGTATGCATATGCCTTGGAGGCCAGAGGTTGCAGTTGTGTGCCTTTTATCTATTTTTCTCCCTCAGTGAATCTGGAGCTCATTGATTGCCTAGACTGGCTTGCCAGCCAGCTCTAAGGGTCCACCTATCTCTCTTCTTCTTACCCCCTCAGAGCCTCTACCCCCGTATGAGGCATGTTCCACTCTGCCTGACTTTTGAATGACTGCTGGGAATGTAAACCCAAGCTCTCATGCTTATGAAGCAGGTGCTGTACCCACTCAGCAAACTCCCCAGCTCTTCTAATGGCCTTCTGAAATGTCTTGGCACAGTAAGGTACTTGGAGTGATATGCTGCATTGTTAAACTGCAGTCGGGTCTGTGTATAAAGGATTGTTCTTCAACATGGTGCTATTGGGAGGGGGTGAAACCTTTTGGAAGTGGGGCTTAAG
Source organism: Nannospalax galili (assembly GCF_000622305.1). Taxonomy (NCBI): domain Eukaryota; kingdom Metazoa; phylum Chordata; class Mammalia; order Rodentia; family Spalacidae; genus Nannospalax; species Nannospalax galili. The sequence continues at coordinate 2,047,642 of NW_008349083.1, read as the reverse complement.
GGGAGGAAGTTAAATCAATGGGAACATAGTTTTGAAGGGGTATATTATAACCCCAATCCCATTCAGTATGTCTCTTTGCTTCCCAGATGCCAAGAGGTGAGGAGCTTCCTTTACCACACACCCCTGCCCTGATGGACCCCTCACCACAGGCCCCAAAGCAAAGGGGTCAATTGACCATGAATTGGAACTCATAAACCAGGAACAAAATAAACCTTTCCCCCTTCTATGGTTTGTCTTAGGTATTGTTGTTTGTGTTGTTTTGTTTTGTTTTCACAGCAATGCAATGTAGACCAATACTCAATTATGATATACCAAAATTTTGTATTAATTAAATTTGCTCTTAGATAATTCTACACATGTATACAACACATACTGACCACTCTGACCCCTACCCCTTCCCATCTCCTTACCACCCAATCCACACTAACCCTCTCTCTCTCATATTCATGTCTGTTTTGTTTTGTGAACCACCAAGTTTAGCCAGGGCTATCTGTGTGACTATGAGTCTGGAGCTATTTGTGGGTACGTAGTAAGGCCCTATGGCAAACTCCACCCCTCCACCCCCATGATTGTTAGTTTTCATCAATTTGACAAAAAGTAGAGTTGTCCGGGAAGAGTGACCTCAACTGAGGGATTCACTCTATCAGATTGGCCTGTAAGCATGTCTGTAAAACAATTTCTTAATTGATAGTTTACAAAAGAGGGTCCAGCCCACTGTAGTTGGTGACATCCCTAGGCAGGTGGACCTGGGTTGTATATGAAAGGTAGCTGAGTAAGCTGTGGGAACCAGCCAATTAGCAACACCCCTCTGTGGTCTATGCTTCAGTTCATGACTTCAGTTCCTGCCTTGAGTTCCTGCCTTGACTTCCCTCAATGATAGAGTATCACTTGAAAGTGTAAGATGTAATAGCCCTCCCCAAGATGCTTTTGGTCAGTCTTCTTATCAAAGTAATAGAAAGGAAACCAGAACATCCATCTTCTATAACTATTGACAGGGCCAGTTTCTGGTGGGCCCAATGCAGGTAACCACAGTTGTGAGTTAATCATCACAATGACTGTATGAGTCTAGAAGGTGTTATTTCACAGCCGTTTCCCATGTCTTCCACACTTCCCATCCCTCTCCTGTCATGATTCCTAAGCCTAAGAAGAAGAGAGGTGCTAAAGGAGTCCTTATGTATATGGTTCTGAGGATATTTTTTACCGTTTACTATTATTCACTAAACAGACAAATAATAAATATGTAATGATAGCAAGAAATATACTCTTTATTTTATCAATGGTAAACAACCCATCGAGAATCATTGCTCACTTCTTAATATGCTTGGCTTACTCCATTAAAAAATTTTAATATACCTCATTCACAATATTGCCTTCTTGTCTGGGCGTGGTGTTGCATGCCTTTAATCCCAGTACTTGGAAGGCAGAGACAAGTAGATATCTGTGAGTTGGATGCCAGCCTGGCCTACATATGAATTCTAGGACAGCCAGGGCTGAGACCCTATCTCAAAAACACCAACATAATAGTAATAATAGTGATAATAATAATAATATTACCTTCTATCATATCCAATTATATGACTAAGTTTACATAAATAAAATCATGCAGCCTGTGCTTTTGGTTGAGTTGTTTAGACTTAAGTCATGCAGAATGCTATTTAACTTGACACTTAGAAAATTATTTATGTGAAATGACTACAACTGTATCAAAGTGACAGACAACAGAAATTATAAGCAGAAAAGGCAGTTAAACAGCATAGCAAGTATGAGGTGAGAATTATGAAAAATTGCTATATTTCTATTTCTTGTCTGATCTAACAAAATATATTCCTGATATATAATAAAAAATAGTATAATGTCAGTTTTCAAATGAGGAGTAGGACGAAGACAGCAATTTTCAACCTTATGGGCTTGAAATGTAGCTTTTCATTCTAGTTAGTGTAATGGAAATTAGAACCATTTCTGTTCCCATGTTGTGTGAAAAGAGTGTTCTCTCTCAATATCTGTTTGCACTGTGGATTCCCCATCGTGAAAATTAAAGTGAGTGAGGCAGAAGCAAATTCATTAGTGAATGCATCTTTCAGGTGGTGGATCCCATCGCATGTCGCACATTTGTGACCAGAACACAGTGAAAACCGTGAACATCCCATCGCAAGAAATGGTGCTGACTCAAACGAGCACACCTGACTGCTGTGTCAGGTTCATTTAAAAGGAATGCTATATTTATAGACACTCAGATGAAATACCATTCACTTCTCAGAACTACTATTTTCATTGCCGTGATTAGATTTATATCAGTGGGGGCTCAGTTATGTTTTTCATAATTACCATCTCTTATAAAGCTAATAGTCTCTTTAACAAATCAAATCCAATATGTTGTTTGAAGATTTTCACTTATCTTTCTTTTATGCTTTTGTGTCCAACCATTCTGAATTAAAAATCTGAAAGAGTTTAAGCTGAGGAAAACACCCCGAGAGAATAGATAGAAAGTATTTCTTCTTTCTGTATGGCTCAGTCAGAAAATCACTGGCTGTGCAAACAGGAGGACTTGAGTTTGCGCCCCCAGACTCCATGTGAAAAACCTGGATGTGGTGGAGAGTGCTTGTAATCCCAAGCGGGAGACGCAAGACTGGAGGCTCCCTGGGGCTCACCAGGCAGCTAGCTTAGACTAATTGGTGAATTCCAGGCCAACTTGACACAATGTACAATCACCTGATATGGGAGTCTCAATAAAGGATTGTCAAGATTGGCTTGGCCTGTGGGAATGTGGGAGATCCCGATTGTCTTAATTAATCAATGCAGGAAGACCCAGCCCACTATGGGCAGCACCATTCCCTGGGCAGGAGGTCCTGAACTGGACAAGAGTACAGAAAGCGAGCTAAGTACAAATACGCAAGCAGGTAAGCTTATATGCATTCATTTTCTCTGCTCTTGACTGTGGATGTGATGTGACAAGCTGTTGGGGGTTCCTGACTTGACTTCCCCTCAGTGATGGACTGGAACCTAGAATTAAGGTGGAATAAACTCTTTCTCCCCTAAATTGCTTTTTGTATGGTATATTATTATAGCCACAGGAATGAAACTAGAACACTCTATCTCAGAAGAACAGATTGATACTCCTGAGAAATGACATCTAAAGTTGACTACTGACTTTCATACACATGCGTATCTATGTGAATGTGCACCTGCTTGCAGTCATGTGTCCCCCCAACATGCACACACACATACACAAGCACACACACACACAATTAGTTTCTGCCATCCATGTTGTCATCATCTAGGTGCTTTATTGAAATTCAGCAGATGTTAGGACAGTGTAGGACTTGGTCTACAGTTTGGTGTATTTTCACAAACTGAGTATACCCAGTGGACAAATCTTGAGAGGCTGTAACCATGTGGCAACAACTCCTCCAATTCCTGACCACTTACAAGAGAAATTTCTAGCTTCCCTTCCAATATATTAATTTATATAAGTAAAGAGACACAACATATACTTTTTGTTTGTCAGAGGTCCTGTTCAACATCATTCAACCATTTACCTACAGTGCTGTTTGAAATTCTGGTTTGCTGTTTAGTCACAGCATGGTATTCCATTGTTTGAATAATTCAGCATATCTATCCATCCCATTTATGATAAGCACTTGTATAGTCTGCAGCTTTAGACACTTGGTGAATATCTTATATTTTTACTAGAAGTCATTAATTCATGGTAAAGACCATAGCTTCTCTAATGATTTTATGTTGTGGATGTAGCAAAATAAATGTTTGTTTTAAGTTTTCTTTCACTTCTTCATTTCTTATCTCTCTATTCTTTCTTCCTTCACTCCTCCCTCCTTCCCTCCCTCCTTCCCTCCCTCCTTCCCTCCCTCCTTCCCTCCCTCCTTTCCTTCTTTCCTCCTTCCTTCCTTCCTTACCTCACTCCCCCTCCCTCCCTCCCTCCCTTCCTTCCTTCTTTCCTTCCTTCTTTCATTTCTTTCTCAGATACTCCTTGTGTCTCTGAAGTTGACCTGGAATTATGTAGTTCAGAGTGGCCTTGAATTCACCACCTTCCTTCCTGGGCTTCCAAAGCATAGGAATTACATGCATGAGTCACAAAACATAGCTCTGTGTTTTTTACTTTTTTTTCATCATTAAAAAAATATTTTGTTTATTATTATTATTTTTCAGAAGAATCATTTCATTACATCTTTAACATACTCAATAACAGTTTCCAGAGCAAAGATACATCTCTTTCAAAAGTGGCTATAACATTTTTTAGGTTCGCTATTGAATTAATACAGTTATGCAATATTAAACTTAGTATAAGCCCTGTAAGACATAAAATTGAATGAGTTTTAAGTTTTAAAAAGGATCTCCATTTCATTTTAAAATATACTGTTTCTTAAGGAAAGACTCATTGTTTTTGCTAATCACACTGAGATGTTGGCACATGCATCTCTAATCTGTATGTATCTGATTATTACTAGTCATAATCCGTTGCACTTGGATCCTTGGTGCCTATGGATGTCTATAAAGTCATCGGGTAGATTTCAATGGTAATGTTTATCACCTCTACTAATTGGCATGATGTAAATTTTTATGCTTCCTCCTCAAATATAATTCTTTTTTAAAATTTGTTGATTTGCGTGTGTGTGTCTGTATATCACACAGAACATCCCAAATCATCTTATTCAACTATACACCCAATTCCCAGATGGCACCCTCCCATAGCCTCCCTCCCCCAACTAGAGCCCTTACACTCTGTTATCCCTGCTACTGTCCGCTGTGTTGTCGGCACCCCCAGCCATTCCCCACTACTTGTCCATCTGGTGAATCTAGTCAGCCTATCTAGATAAAAATTGGGTTAGTTTAAGGGAGGGGGGAGGGAAGTGTATACAAGGAACCTAGGGGATAAAGGGAAAGAAGGAGCTCAAGAGAGGTAGGACCATAGGAGAAGGGTACTTAAGGTAGAAAGGGGAAAAATGGGGACACCTTAATTGGGGAAACCATGATGGAGTGTTGATACAATGAGAGAGGTAAATAATGCCTAGCTAGTTTTAAAAACCAGAGGGAACAATATTAGTCCAACAACCTAATGACAAATTATACATACCAGATCAAGAAATAAATGTCTAGGCAAGGTTTATCTGAGAACAATTGGTCTTTGCCCAAGATTTATCTACATGGCACACAGTGATTAAAAGTACCAGACTGGTGGTATTAACCTTCTTGGATGTTTAACAGACATAGTTTGAGGCCTATAATAATTTGGTCAGAGGGACATAAAGAACAGTTTTTGCTCCTTGCTCTCCTAGGTCAACTAGTTCCAGGGGACTATGACTATCTCTCAAAATGTCCTGTAATTGTGGTGGGTCTCCTGTCCTCTGGATCAAGGAGGCCGAGGAGACCCCACAAGATGGACTTGAACCAGTGTCCAGTCTACAAAGAGGAGGGTCAACACAGAGGAATCACTTCCTCCATGCTTCCAAACAAAGCCAGCCATGGTCGAGCAGGACCTTTGACTTATCTTCACATAGGCAGAACTGGTAAAAGAAAGGAGCCAGGGGTTCCTCCCAAGCCCATGTGACCCCTGAGGAACAGATCCTCAAATGGCCTTAAGAGCAAAAATAAATTAGTTTTTCTGGACCAACTTAATGGCCTTAAACACTCAAAAGGAAAGTATAACCAAAGATTAAAGGGGCCAATATAATTTTTTAAGAGTCCATATGTATAGCTAAAGGCTACATAACAAGCAACAATGCCAGATAGGAGATACCTTCTTTTGAGTTGTTGGCCAGGGTGGCCCAATGAACTCCCAGATAGTAACCCAGCATAGAACTGGGAAAATGAACAGCAAACCCCAATCTTATCTAAAGGAATATTGACAACCAATTGCTGCTAGATGAGGAACAGCTGGCCTTCCTAAAACAAAGACCTCTAGATAGGGTGTTTATAACTTTTTAATTATTTATTTTATGTGTTTTGTCTGCATGTATATAAGTGCAGCCATGTTATGCAATGCCTGTGAAGGCCAGAAGAAAGAGTAGGATCCCCTGGAACTGGAGTTATGGACTTGTTAGCCACCATCTGAGTACTGGGAACCAAACCCTCGTTATTTGGAAGAACAGCCAATGCTCTTAATTGCTGAACCATCTCCCCAGCCCCTCTATTTTTTAATTGATTATTTGATTAATTTCTTGCATTGCCATCCTTGTCTCTGTCTAGTTAACTACTCTTGTGAACACCTATTCTGAGTGGTGGTCTATGTAACAATTGAATAATACAATCAAGGAAGCACAGTTTATGTATTCAAGCAACTCTTAGGATTAAATCTGTGCTAACCTTATAGTGTGCTCAGTGCTGGTAACTCTGAAGATTAAATCTGTGCTTACCTTATAGTGTGTTCAGTGCTTTGATGGAGGTAGCACTGGGCACTAGGGAAATAAATAGCTAGCAATTCTGCTGAAAGAAAGATACTGTGTGAAAATATCTCTGGAGGAAGCAGACTGATATTAGGCAAAGAAGGTTATGAGTAGAGAGTCAGGAAGAAAATTTGGGACTGATGGAATTACATTAGAGCAAGGAGCATTCTGAGAAACTTCTAATAATCAAATTTGGTTAGACTCAGAGGCTCAACACTGAGGAGTGATGGGAATAGAGAAAGAGAAACTGAGCTTAGCATCTCCTGATTGATACAGTATAAATAAGACATAAAACATCCTGAAGGGCCAAAGGTCTATTACAACACAGAGGTATTCTTGCAATTTTCACTGACAGGATATTGCAACCGAACTGAGCAGTGATACTGAGGAGTTTATCATGGTGTGAATAGTGCCTGGGATGAACTACTAAGGCACAACTAAGTAGAAAATTTCAGGATAATGAATGAAAAACAACACGTGTCATTAAGAGATCAGTTTCCAAAAATCTTCCCTATTAACTCCAGCTAAAAACAACTGGTCTTATTGGTCCAGGCAGAACATTAACACATCAAATGTTGCTTGAGTTTTAAGGGGTTTGGATTACTGTATGCACTGTAAATATGCATAATCCCTGGAGTCTCCTCACTGTTGAGCATTGATAGGGTATGCCTGGAGATAGTGGTTCATAGTCATAGTTCTTTCATAAAGTAGACAAGCAGAGGTTTGGGTTGTGAGAGTAAAGGTATCGTATCCAAAGCTTCACATGAGCCTTGGGGAAGTTTGAACCATGCTTAAGTGTATTTAAATAAGTAAGAATTGGTCAGGTAAGAGAATCTACAAGACCTTCTGTTCTTCCTGGTGTGGGGAACAACTGAATTTGCCTTGCCTTTTCCCTTAGGTTCATGACCCTCTCAAATTGCACTGTCTAGGGAGTGTTTTGCCATGCAGAATCCCCAGCACAAATGAAAGGAATGCATGTTGGGGGTGCAGGGAGGGAGGGGTGTCTGCAGTCACAGTAGAAAGGATTAAAGCAAACAAGCCAGAAGTCTCTAATGCTGGTGTTGAGAAAGCCTTATATGAATTTTGCAATTTACTCTTTTCTTTTTATTTATCTGTATGTGTGTATATTTGTATTTGTGTTTATGGTGTGTGTGTGTGTGTGTGTGTGTGTGTAACTTGTGTGAGGGTTCCTGTGGAGGCCAGAAGAGGATGTCAGATCTCCTGGAGCTGGAGCTACAGGGGGTTGTGAGCCATGTGATGTGGGTGCTGGGAACAGAACTCAGGTCCTCTGGAAGAACACCAAGTACTCTTACTAAGCCACCTCCCCAGCCCCCATGTACTTTTCTTAACTATACAGAATCCAATTATACCATCATCATCCTGAATTTTTTTTAATTAGGCAATGAGTATTACCCCCCAAAAACTACCGGTTTTTGGATGAATATTCACCAGAAGCTTATTTTTGGTCAAGAATGCCTACAACTTACCTCTTACCTGCTTATTAATCTATCTACCTAGTGAGGTAGTTACATATATTTTCCTTAGAAGTTTAAATATTCTGTATATAGTACAGAAAGTCTATGAAGGCAATCAGTTCACACGGGGGATTGAACTGCACCATTGATATATGTTATTTTGAATTGTTTGAATATACACCAGACTGGCTTTCTGGTGCAACTCTACAACTACTGATTGGGGAGATGCATAGCATCTTTATCAAGCATGTCTCTCCCAATATAATACAAAAAGATGTATTGTCAAAAGTGTTCATGTTATCTTCCAATTTAATATCTTTGTTTTGTGTGTCTATGGAAGAAGACACGGTGAAGACCACCAACCAGGCAAGACCATGGGGGGCGGGCAGCAGTTTATTTAAGAGCAAACAGACCGCTGGGCAGCCTCTCCGCCGGGAGCAGGGAAACAGCAGTAGATAAAGGACAGTGAGTAGGGGGAATCAGACATCTTTTATAGGCAGTTAGGTGGTTGGGCAGCTTTCCATGACGTAGGCTAGGCAGTTCAACTCAGGATTGGTTTGTCCCACAGTGAGCAGCAGGACTTGTCTGAGGCTAGGATTGAACCTGCTGTTTTGGAATACTGCGAGTTGTGCTGCCTTTTTAGGGGCCTGCCAGGAACCAAACGTATGGGTGATGTGTGAATTTGTGTGTGTGTGTGTGTGTGTGTGTGTGTCTGTGTGTGATTACATATGCTCATGTCTATGTGGGTGGAGGCAAACATGTGCTACAACATGCATGTGGAAGTCAGAGGACAACCTTCAGTTGTCAGGCCTTGTTTTTCTACTTAACTAGATACAGAGTCTCTTCACCATAGCATTATGCAGGCTCTCTCACAGGCTGCTGGAGAGTCTCCTGTCTCTACATCTCATTTGCCTTGTCCACACATGCTTGAAGTACATTAGTTTGCCCATTGGCTTTTACATGGTATATTAGTTACTTTTCTGTTGATGTGATAAAACACCATGACCAAAGGCAAATTATAGAAGACAGAGTTGGCACTGGAGAAATGGCTCAGAAATTAAGATCACTGGCTGCTCTTGCAAAGGACCTGGGTTCAATTTTTCAGTACCCACATGGTGGCTAACAACCGTCTTTATCTGGTTTCTGGGGAATCCAACATTCTTTTCTGGCATCTGTGGGCATTGCACAACATGGATGCCATTACATACATGCAGGCAATACACTCATACACACACACACACACACACAAATAATAGTAGTAAAGAAGAGAGTGTTTCTTTTGGTTTAAGGTTCCAGGGGGATTAGAGTCCTTCATGGTGGGGAGGCATGGCAACAAGCAGCAGATGTGGTAACAGGAGCCGAGAGCCAAGAGAGAGTGTCTTCAAGGGCAAACAGGAAGCAGAGAGAACTGCAAGTGGGGTGAGGCTATGAACTCTCGGAGCTCACCCTCAGTGAGATGCTTCTTTCAGCAAGGCCACACCTCCTAAATTTTCCACAACCTCCCCTAAACCATGCCACCAACCGAGGACCCAGTGTTCAAATAGTTGAGCTTTATGAGGCACACTTCTCATTCAAAGTACAGCATATGGTTTCTGGAGATCCAAGCTAGGGATATCAGGCTTATGAGGCAAGCACTTTGACCACTGAATCATCTCCCCGGCCTCTGTTTTATACATTTTTCTTTGTAATTAAGGGAAAATGGAGTTATATTAAACTGTAGTTGGTTTGCATGTCCTCTTTTCTGCTTTCTGTATTACCTTTAATACCAAAAAGAAAGTGATCCTGATGGTACGTCTTTCTACATCCTATAGCTCTGTCTATTTTGCCCCCTGTGGATTCTGAATTTTTCAAATGGAGCACTTGCATCCTTGTATAACTTAATATCAGAATCGTGTTTTTAAATGTTACCAATCTCAGAAAGAGTCCACAGATGGCTCCAGGCAATCAGGGTCTTATAGATAAATCTCCCTGGAAAATCTGCCCTTGAGTTCTTTGAGCTGGACATTCATTTCAATGGTGAAAGTTGCGTCTGTACTCTAGAGCTCACAGCAGCTGCTATACTGAAAGAAAAATTTCTTTTGTATATTACCTCAGTGGCATTTGTCTGTCTTTGTAGACTTAACATGAGTTTATAAAGCATTTTACAATAAAAACTTTAAAACTCTCAGTTGGATAGATGGCTCAGTGGTTAAGAGTGTGCACTACTCTTCCAGAGGACCCAAGTTCTATTCCCAGCACCCATGTTAGGCAGCTTACAGTTGCCTGCAACTCCACCTCCCGGGGATCTGATACCCTCTTCTGGCCTCTCAGGGCACTGCACTCATGTGAAGATACACAGACACACACAAGCATAATTCCAAAAGTACAGTAAAATCTTGACAAAAACACTCCAGTTGGCTCTTGCATGCATGATGTTGTGCCTCTCCCTTGGGTGAAATGAAGTAAATGAGCCAAGCATCAGATATAAGGAAGTATATGTCACCATTCGTAGCATATCCACTTGGCTATTTGCAAAATGGGAATCAATCTTTTTCTGCATATAGCTGAATCTCATTGCCATCCTAATCCCATTGTCTGGAGTTAGAGGTTTGATAAGTGGTATTCATCCATTCAACACACATTTGCTATACCCTGTGGGTATGGTCAGGGATAAAACAAAAAATAAGAGTTAGGCTATTCCCCTGAAGAAGTCTTCAATGTCAGCATAAGAAATGGTTTAACTCAGTGTGGTGTCACATGCTTTTAGTCCCAGCACTTGGGAGGCAAAGGCAGGCAGATCCCTGTGAGATCAAGACCAGCCTGGTCTACATAGTCAGTGCCAGCCCTCCTGGAGCTACAGGGAGAATCTGTCTCAAAAAAAAGAGAGAAAGAAATGGCACAATATAGTAATGATGAAATACTGTGCTTTATTGCGAAAACAGCTGATGATTGTGAACCGAGATTTTTCCCAACATTCTGTGGATTAGTAGAGAGGATATATTAGCTGCTTGGGGAGGAGAGAAAGGAAGGTATCAGGGAGATGTCAGTTGAGCTAGAATGAAGAGAATAAAAGGCATGACAGTGACAGCATTTTGCGATGGGCATCCAGATGATGACCAGTGTTCCTGTATCTACTCACAGTCATGCCAGGTACTCAAAAATGTTCTGTGTTCCTAACAAAACTGCAGTTCCCAAGCCTGGCAAGTGCCATTTAGCTTCGTTCTTCTCATTTCTGTGATGGTCACTGTCATCTCTCCAGCCTCTCTCTGGCCTCTTTTATAAGGACATTGACATTCATAATTGCTTTATCCCTAACCTAATCTTCGTCCACAGTCCCTGTCTCTTCATTACCCACACTGGTGACTGGGTTTCTAAGGACAAGTTTTGAGGGTACAAAACTTTTAAACTTCAACAGAAAGTGTGTAGTATATGGTCATGGTCTATAGTCACTGGAAATTGTTCTTTATGCTATGTACTTAATGAAGTTGGTTATATTAAATGCCTTGAGCCCACAGATGGTAAGATTTTCAGAACCTGAGAGTTGATATCTTCTCTAAATTACTATATAAAGCAGTGAGGGTGTAGTTACATCATTAGTTAGGCTCATGTTGGATCCATAGTGTGCTAGAACGTTCATTTCTAAAGCCCTAAGCTTCCTTGAAGAACTAACTTGTGTAGAAGTAAAATCTAATAATCAGTGGCGAAGGGCTAGGTATATTGTTTCCAAAGAATTTGGGGCCCTTAATGAATAAAATCCCACATTCGCAAAAATTTACAATTGATTCTTTAGCCTCTTGACTAGCCATACTTTTATCTGGACTTGTTTACTACATGTAATGAACAAGAAATCAAGGAAAGAGAAACAGCTAAATGGAGCTGAATATAAAACCAAGAAATATTATTTAAGGATGGTATAAACAAGAATCCCAGTGTATCAAGTTTAAAAATTGTTATCTTTAAAAACTGTGAATTGGGGGCTAAGACTGTTGCTCAATTAATTGAGTGCTTGCCAAGAACACAATCAGCCCTGGGTTTAGTGCCCCGCCTTTTGTAAATCTGGTGTGGTGATGTTCTCCTGTAATTCTAGCACTCAGGATGTAGAAGCCAGAGAATCAGAAATTCAAAGTTCTCCTTCAATATAGAGCAAGTTTAAAGCCAGCCTAGGCTACAGGAGACCCTGTCTCCAAACAAAAAATGATGAAATCAACTTACTAGATATGTATGAGAATTTGAAATAAATAGCTAAAGAAATCTGTCACATGACAAGTACTAAATCAGTGTTGAATGCAGATATGAATGCTCACACATGGAGTACACCTATTGATATAGGAGTTTCTGCTCGGAGAAACTTGCCAGATATTGGGCTGGAAGATGAATCAGTGGTTAACTGCTTGCCATGCAAGCGTGAGGTAAGCTCAGAATTCTAGAACCCACATAAAAATTGTATGTGGTAGTGTGCATCTGTAATCTCACCAGTCCTACAGGGAGATGGGGGTCAGAGACAGGAGGATGATGGGAAACTAGCAGGCCAGTTAGCAGGGAGCACACTGTGAAAAGCAAGAAGCCTTGTCTGAAACAATGTAGATGGCAAAGACTATCACCTTAGGGGGGGGTCCTCTGACCTTCACATATGCACTGTGGCTCACATATACCCACCTACCCACAAAAAATGCATAAATTCATGCATACACACACACAAACACAGAGAGAGAGAGAGAGGGAGAGAGAGAGAGAGAGAGAGAGAGAGAGATTCTAAAAAGTTGCCAGATCTGTAAAAATGACAAAAACAATCAAGAGATTTTCATGGAGCTTCATTATACATCAAACTCTACTGAATTATTGTGCATGATCAAGGTAATAAAAAAATAGTATCTGGGGCTGGAGAGATGGATCAACGACTAAGAACTGCTCTTGCAGAAGACCTGGGTTTGAATCCCAGCACCCATATGGCAGCTAACAACTGTCCGTAACTCCAGTCCCAGGGGATCTGACACCCTCTTCTGTCAGCGGGCATTGAACGACATAGGTGCACTTACATACATGCAAGCAACACACATATACACATAAAATGAAAAATAATAAATAAAATATTTAAAAAATTGTATCTGAGACTCTGTAACATGAAGGTATGGTTGGGAAAGACAATACGATGAGGGGAAAATAACCAATATTATAAAGTAGGAAGAAGAAATGAAATGAAATGAAATGTTAGGTGATTTGTACAGTCTGTGTGCACAGCATCTATTTGGGAAAAATAGCTGCTGGTCAAGGAAGTCAGAATAGGCAGACTGGCTATGGAGAAGGTGTGCTACTCAGAAAGAAGAGAGAAAATAGGGACACATGGGTGTCAAGCTCATGAATTCATGGTCCTCAGATCCAGTCTACCTAGGAAACCTATTTTATTTGGTATTTATTATTTGTTTTCATGTACACACATGTTCATGTCAGTTTATTTGTGAGCATGCCTGTTCGTACAATGTGTGTGCATATGTTTGTGAAGGCAAAGATCAATCTGAGTGTCCTCAGGAGCTGGCCATCTTGTTTTTTTTTTTTTTTTTGAGATAGGCTCTCTCTCACTGGCCTGGAGATTAACAAGTAGGGTAGGCTGGCTGCCCAGTGAGCCTCAAACATCCTCTTTCCCCACCTCCTGAGCATTGGGATTCCATATGTGTGCCACATGCTTGGGTTTATGTGTTTTGGGGGGACTAAACTCAGATCCTCATGCTCGTAAGCACTTTACTGATGGAGACATATTCCCAACCCTGTACTTCATAGTTTTTATTAAAAATTCCAAACCAATTTTGAAAAAAAGGAAAATTTTACCAAAAAGATCAAGAATTCTTTAAAAAAAAATTAGGAGGCCTAACAGCATGGGGTTCTTTGTCCTTCATGGTTATAATGGCTGGAACAGAAAAGCATGGGCCCCATCCATCAGAGCTCATGTGGGGTCTGCACCATACACCCATTTCTCTACCTGATTGACTTCTGCCTTCAAGGTATTTTAGGAGGAGTTATGAAAGGGGAGGTTGGAGAGTTCAACACAGCTGTGTCGTTTGAGATGAGCAGTCATCATCCAATGGGAAACCTCTGAGAAGTTTAATTTGAGATGCAGCCTGGGACGCAAAGGTGAAGGTGGACCTAGAGAAGGGAAAATGAGAATGGAACACAGAGGAGTGAGAATTCAGCATGGCGGTGAAGGCAGTTTCTAGGACACATTTCTTCTTATGTGGTACTTGATCAGGTCTTCTGTCCTTTGCATACAAATGGAATCAGAAACCTGGAGTTGGAGCTCCAGGGTGATAAAAGGCCATCAGGTGAGTATGTGGCACACCATATATTGAGAAGCATCAGTCCAGTGGATACTGAAGCACCCAAACACAGCTAGGCAGAGGGCTGAGATGAATATGTACACTTTTCAGAGCCTGAAGGAAGAGAAAGGGGCAAGTGATGGGGTTAAGGACAAGGTGTCATCAAGGAAAGACTACCAGTACCAGAGCAGGAGGTGTGCAGGGGGGAAGCATGTTTCAGGATGCAGATGTTGAAGGTGATCAGAAGGTGAGAAGTGTCCAGGCTGATGATGATTGATAATTTTATTTATCAATAAGTTACTGTCCATTATTCAAAGTTTTGTTCCCATAAGTTGAGACCATTTAAGAGGTGAGTGGAGAAAGATGGGAAGATATAAGGGAAGGATATTTAGGGCAGGCAGATGAGAAAAAGGCTTGGTGTTGGGTGACTTTTCCTGGGAGACAGGAAGAAGCACCTGTTAACCCCAGATAGGGCACTGAAGACAGACCAAAGAAACTATTCCATTCGGGCCTAGCTGAGTGAACCAGCAGTGACCAGACAGTTATTTACAGGCACACAGGGGAGGGGAGCAGGGCTGATTCAGAGGCAGCTACATCACTGAAAATCCCACCCGGCATGGGTAACGATTTATGAAAACTGCATCCTTGGAGATTCTAAAGTGTTAGATCCCACCCAGCATCTTGTACTTCCTATATAACCTTGTTGAGGATGGGTTGTGAATCGTAATTTCAGGTACTTCCTGGGCCTTATAAGCTTTGTTTACTTCCTAACTGAACCTTTCAATTTGGTTAACTTACTGAGCCCTCTCAGGTTTACGTCCTGATTCTTACAAACCCTCCTTCTAGTCAATTTGGAGGGCAAACATGGACATTTCAGAACAATACAAACAATGAACAGGGAAGAAAGGCACAGACATTACAGATACTAATAACTGGAGCAGCGACAAAGAACAGGAGACAGGAGGAGAGAGGGCAGCTGAGGTGTGAGGTAGCTGCCAATGTGTTGACATGGGCCCTGTTTTTTGACACATCCCAGTCATCAATCTCAGGGAAGTTATTTAAGATGCCACTAATTCATTGTTCTCTTCTGTAAAATGCATATTGATACAGTGCCTAGCTCACAGGCTTGTTGCGATAATCAACATCATATGGTGTCTTCAGAGAATATAGAACAGCTGGCACACAGGGAGTGGGATAAAATGGTGACGTTTACGTACAGTGAGATATATTAAATCTAAGAGAGGCTTGAGAATGAAGACCAATGAATTCCTGAGACGATTTTTTTTTAATCTCCAAAATCTAAAAGAACACCTTGAGAACTGATACTATAGAATTGCTCTTGGTAGAATGGCCCTGGGGGTGTGGTACTATTGATACTCAGTTGTGTGTAAATAAAGGAAAAGCTGACAGACAGTGGGGACTGAGGAATGCCAGAGACAAGACATGGTCAGCCAATGCTGATGACTTTCATTGCTGATGGCCAGGACAGGAGGAAATGGAGGTGAGGTAAAATAGAGCAATAGATGCTGGTGGAAGGCCAAGATGCAAAGGCACCTGGGAGGCTCTTCGAGGAAGTGGCTGAGCATGGAGATCAGGGGAGCAGGAAGTTAGGTGAAATTAGAATGAGATCCAGTGAATGAAGAGAGACCTGCTCATTGAATGAGGTTTACATGATCTGTAAAAGAATGTCAGAACAGCTGGACTTGAGTTGTAAGCTGTCAATGCATTGGCTAAACGATTATTAATATTTTCTAAAAACTGAGGAAAGAGAAAGGTTTGTTTCGGACTAGAGAGATGGCTGAGTTGGTAAAAGACTTGCCTTGCAAGAATGAGAACCTAAGTTTGATCCCTAGAACCCAGGTAAACATATCTGACTGTAGTGACACATGCTTGCAATCCTAATGTTGTAAAGACAGGCAGATCCCTGAGGTTTGTCAGCCAGCCAGGTGGGCCTACTTTCAAGCTCCTGTTCAGTGAGAGACTCTCTCTCTCTCTGTCTCTCTGTCTCTCTGTCTCTCTCTCTCTCTCTCTCTCTCACACACACACACACACACACACACACACACACACAAGAAGGATGGTACCTGTGGAACAGCATCCAAGGTTGAAGTCTGGCTTTCCACATGTGCGTGCATGTGCATATATCCAAGCAGGCATTCATACACGTCTACCCACCCAAACACTCACTCCTACACAAAGGTTTATTATTTTTACGTGAACTGTTATTTAAACAAAAGAACATGTCTTGGGGCTTTGAAAAACATAGAACAATAAGCACCTTTACACATGAATTACAGATGACGATTTGCATCTTCTTTTCTGGGCTTTGATCTCGCTCAGGCAGAACTCTTTGCTCCTTCCCTCTCTCACATGGTCCTCCTGCTCTACCACACTGCTCTGATCTTGATGCAGTACAGACATGAAGCTGCTTTGCTCAACTGCCCCTCCAGAAGATTGCTAGTTTAGGGGTTCTTTTTCCTTTCATCCTGTTTCTTTGGGATTTTCTTTGATTGTTTTCTGTTTAAGATACCTTCTTCCTGAGGGCCTTAGACTCCTCGAGGCACTGTGGAAGTGCATAGTGGGACTTGTACTATTGTCAGCGTGCTGTGGTATCTATGATCACAGTGAAGTTCTTCACTAGGGCATTGGCCGGGACCAGCTCATTATTGGATTGTAGTCAACAGTCCTGGCTTCATCCTGGAGTCCTGAGTGCTGTAAAGGAGTGCTCTAGGGTGGGCTGCCTTTGGAGTGAAGATTCTCAAGAAGCAGGATCAGACTTACAGGGGAATTTATAAGAACTGCAAACTCTACAGGCTCACATCATATCTACTGAGGCAGAGTTTCAGCCCACAAGGCCCACTTATTTGTGCTGACAAGCCTTCCATGACATTCTGGTACACTTTCAGGTTTGAAAACCAGCTCTTTAGAATGGGTCAAATTTGAAATGCAGAATTGATGGTGATATTTTTGTATTCTTAGCACAAAAATAATACTCAGCTCGGTATTAACGTACTGGCTTGAAGAAGTATACTTTGCATTTGTTCCTCTTATGTCTAAGATACATAAAATACAGTTCTGGGTCAGTGAGATGGATCAGTGGGTGAAGGGGCTTACCACCAGGCTTGAGCATCTGAGTTTGATCCTTTGAGCCGGCATGGTAGAAGGAAAGAATAGATTCCTTCACGTTGCCTCTGACCTCCACATTTGTGTTATGGTACACACACGCACACACACACACACACACACACATACGCACACACACACAATAAATAAATAAATAAAATGTAAAAATTAAAAAAAAATACAGTTCTGATTAATGAAAATCACCCTTCTCAAATAATTCTTCCTCCAGGAATTGACTCCAGTTCCCCTTTCTAGCTGTTCTTCATTCTGTGTTCTGTGTGGGGTGTTTTGCCCAAGACGTGTGTTTTCAAAAGACATTCTAACATGTATAATAGCCTGTGAAATGTACCAGGTGTGACACACGGTTTAAGTTTTTATAATCTCAAGTCTGAAGTTGTAGCTCAGTTTGTAGAGTGCTTGCCTAGCATGCATGAGGTCCTGGGCTCAATCCCTAGCACCTCATAAATGGGGCATATTGGTTCATACCTGTAATCGCAGGGAGGTGGAGAAAAGAAGATCACTTCAAGACTATCCCTGGATATATAGTAAATTTGAGTCTAGCCTGAGCTATATGAGACCCTGTCTCAATAAAGTAAACAAGAAACAATTTGATTATCTCGGGGGGGGGGGGGATTGAAAGGATGGAAGACTACAAGACCTGCAAGACCAATAAAGATCAGCTTCTGCATCTCTGCTTTGGGTGACTGGTACACTTCTTAGACTCTGTCACGTGGATGACAGACAGTCTTATTTGTCTGATAAGGACTTCGAAGAACCCAGAGTGAAGTCTTTGAACCAGTCACTGGAAAAAAAGTGCTGTCCACTGGGTCCTCTCTGCTCTTTTCCCTTTCCCAAAGTCAGCAGGGCTCGGGGAAGGAGTTCTTCATTGTACTGCTGTGTTACTGTTGTAATAGTGAATTACAACACTCTGGACAAATGACCAAAAGTGTTCTTCCCCTTTATGAAGGCTGGAAGGCTGAGACCAAGCTATAAGCAGGGCTGATTTTCACAGTCTGTCTCTGATTTGTAGATGACTTGTCCCTAGGCCATCATGTCTTACTTCTGTGTCTGTTTCTTCATATGATGAAGCCAATATTAATGGCCAAGTGTCCACCCATATGGTTTCCTTTACCCTAATTATCTATTTAAAGGCCCTGTTGTCAACTACCATGGCTTTCTGAGATACCGGGATGAAGTTCTCGATATATTAGTTTCGAAGAAATATACATTAGCCTGCCCCAAGTTTGCATGGCTTTGACCATTCATTTGTGAATGAAATTAGTCAGTTCTTCAGAATATGAATCTTTGTGGGTGTGTGTATGAAATGGGGATGGTGTAGTTCATCACGGACTGGGTCTACCACATTCCAAGTGGATCCCTCCATCTATAGACATCTTCTGTTAGTACCCCTAAACACCACTCACCCACCCAAATCCAAAAGAATGAATGAAGCACCCAGAAGCAGGTAATCACATTTGCCAGAAGTATAATGTTTCATCCAGTAAATGAATGTAATATCTTTTTGTGTCTGGTATCAATATAGAAGGCTTGTGAAAAATGAGTTACGTGAGGGTTAATTGACCACAGAGACTCTGTGTTCGGCCTCTGCCTGTGTTTATGTGATTTGGTGAAGGATTCAATGATAAATTCTGTATAGAAATATTGCACCAGTTTGGCCTTCCTAATTTGTGGAGAGTAAACCCATAATAGTTCGTATTTTCTCCTCAATTTTTGAAAATAAAAGATATCATTAGTTTAGGTTAAGCTTGTGTGTGGCGAAGCAGAGAATGTCAACAAACATTTCAACTTGGATGCTGTGTGAGACAAAGAATAACTGTCAGAGAAGTACTATTTCTTTTAAAAATTAAATATAAAATGTGTATTGATGTGCAGTTTAAAAGCATGATTGCAACATAGGAATTTATAAGCTTCGTTTAGGATGACTGGATATCGCAGAGGAGCTACTGTTTAAAATTGTTATTTTAGAGGCAGGAGAGATGACTCAGTAGCTAACAGCACTGGCTGCTCTTGCAGAGGACATGGGTTTGATGCCCAATCCGATGCCCTCTTCTTACTTCTGTAGACATTGCAAGACACAGGTGCACCTACCTACATGCGGGAATCTTGAATGCTTAAACTTTCTTATTCACAGTGTGATCTTGAGGTAAATTACGTCTGTCCTTTAAATCACAGTTTCTTCTTATTAAATGTGTATGTTGAGGACTAGGGAGATGGCTCAGTCAGTAAGTGCTTGTTTTGCAAGCATGAGGGCCTGTTTGAATCCCCCCCCCGCCGCAAGAACCCATGTAAAAAGCGAGGCATGGTGGTGCGTGCTTGTAATCCAGCACTGGGAAGGAGGAGACCGAAGGATCCCTAGGGTTTTCTGTTCTACTTCTGCAGCATACTTGGCAAGCACCAGTTTAGTGAGAGACCGTGTCTCAAGAAGAAAGTTGGAGGACTGGAGAGATGGTTGAGTGGTTAAGAGCACTGGCTGCTCTTGCAGCAGATCCAGCTCTGATTCCCAGTACTCACATGGCAACTAACAACTGTGTCTAACTCCAGTTCCAGGGAAATCTCACTCCCTCTTCTGACCTCTGAGGGCATTGCATGACACGGGTCGACATGGGTGCACTTATACACATGTAGGGAGTACACACATAAAAGAAAAATAATGAAATGTTTTTTTAGAAATTTAGAAATTGTTCTTCTATTTATTATTATATGTGTGCATGTAATGTATGTGAGCGTGAATGTGCATGTTTCGAAGCATACATGTGGAAGTCAGAGGACAACTGTTGGGAACTTTTCTCCTTCCACCATGAAATTTGGGGAATAAACTCAGGTCATCAGGCTTGTGCAAAAAATACTTTTACCTGCCAAGCCATCTTGCTGGCCTAAATAGTATTTTTAACTATTTTTAAAAGAGTAATTTTATTTTTAATTATATGTATGTGTGTCGGGGGGGTATGTGCTTGTGAGTGCCTCCTGGAGCTGGAGTTATAGGTAATTGTGAGCTGTTCTAGGTGAGTGCTGGGAACCTAGACCCTTTCATTTGCAAGACCAGTAACCACTCTTAACTGCTGAGCCATCTTTCCTGCCCCCTCCCAGTATACTATTTTAAAAGAGGACTCTATTTTAAAAGAGGACTTAGAAGATGATATTTGAGACTAGCTGTGTTGGAACTTTAAGGTAGTTGGGGAGTATGTACAATCTAAGCTCAGTGGCCCCCTGGTGATTTCAAAAAGTGTCCTGCCATTGCTCTTTTAGGGGCTAATCCACACTAGCCAGAGAAGGCCCATGTGAGAGGATTACGGAATATGATAGTCTTACTTCACTTATTTGTTTCCACCAAGTCATTCAACCCCCCGAGGAAGCCAAGGGTGGATATTACTTTATTTGGTTTTGCTGTAGGAAATGAAGGGATGGAGCAGGGAATTGGATTTGTCTGAAAGCTCCTGGATCCAGAAGGCTCATGGGACCTACTCAGCTGTCCATTTCAAGGCTTTACTTAGCTTCTTGGTCACATTTTCTAAGATCAGAGTTTGCTTTCCAGTCAAGTTGGCATAGCTGAAGAAAAACTTTACAAAGACTTTAATCTTCATCTAAACTCTAAAAAGAAGTATTGTAATAATATATATGGTAATAATAGAATTACCTTGAAATCAACACATGTAAAAATGAACTTTTCACCTTCCTACTGTGTGTGTGTGTGTGTGTGTGTGTGTGTGTTTTCATGTTTGTGGGCCAAAGGTCTTCATCCTCCTCTATTGCTCTCCACCTTATCTTTAAAAATAGTATCTTGGGACTGGAGAGATGGCTCAGTGGTTAAGAGCACTAGCTGCTCTTGCAGAGGACCAGGGTTCAATTCTCAGCACTCACATGGCACATAACAACCATTTGTAACTCCAGTTCCAGGGGATCCCATGCCCTCTTCTGTCCTCTGTGGACATTGCACTACACAGGTGCACTTACATCCATTCAGGTAATGCACTCGTTCCTACAATTTGAACCCCTATCTCAAAAATAAATAAATAAATAAATATTTTTAAAATAGCTCTTATAGGACCTAGAGCCCTGTGATCCTCCAGTTTCCACCCACCTCTCCTCAACTCTGGGGTTACAGGTGTGTGCTGTCACATCAGCCTTTTAAATGGGTCCTGGGTATCTGAGTTCAGGTCTTTGTGCTTGCACAGCAATCACTTTACCCAGTAAGCATTCTGCCAAGTTCCCTGACCACTAGTCTTTGTCTTAGCCTATCAGTTTACTTTGGCAAGACATCAGGAGAGAGAATGAATGCAGTTCTCCATATGTGTACTAGATTGTTTGTGTGTATATTTAGAATGGTTTGGGTCTTTAAAGAAGCAGTATAGGGGCTGGGGATATAGCTTATGGATAGAGTGCTTACCCAGCAGGCACAAGGTCCTGAGTTCTATCTCCAGCACAGGTCAAAAGAAGAAATTAAAACTACTTAAATTTTACTTACCTGTAACAGTAGTTGACTTTGTGGATTGTGGAGAATACAAAGCCAGTCAGGCAGAAAGTACCTGTTTGTCATCCTGAGCGCTCAGATGTGAACTGTGACCA
This sequence comes from Nannospalax galili, assembly GCF_000622305.1. NCBI lineage: Eukaryota > Metazoa > Chordata > Mammalia > Rodentia > Spalacidae > Nannospalax > Nannospalax galili. Next base: position 2,025,775 of record NW_008349083.1, on the reverse strand, counting down.
GCGGCCCATTAAATGCTTTCTCTGTTGTTCAAAGAAAACTCTGGCTCTGCGACAAAATTGTTAATGCAGAACACTGTCACTGAGAGTTGGGGAATGGAACTCTTGGAACTCTAGTCAGAGGGGAGGCTTGGGGAGCAAGTGGAGTCCTGTTCTGCTCTTTCTGAATTCTGTATGGTTGGAAACAAGCCTGCAGTGTGATCAGAGACTGTGGTCAGGAACTAGGAGAGAGAGAGGGAGAAAAGGGGGGGAGAAAAGGGAAGAGGGGGAGAAAAGGAGAGGAGAAAGGAGAGAGAGAAGGAGAGAGGAAGGGGGAGGGAGGGGGAGAAAAGGAGGACAGAGAGGGAAAGAGAGGAGGGGAGAGGGAGATAGAGAGAGGGAAAGAGAGGGAGAGAGAAAGGAGCAGAGGCTAAAACAATGAAAGACAAGCACAGAGACAGAGAGAGACAGAGACAGAGAGACAGATGCCAATAAAGTGAAAGACAGAGAGACAGGCCAAGAGAGTGAAAGACACATACACAGACAGAGACAGAGACCGAGAATGAAACACCCCCCGCCCCCCCACACACATACACACATACACAAAGGGAGAGACTGAGAGACAGAGAGAACCAGAGAGACAAGAGAGACAGAAGGAGGCTAAGAAAATAAAAACACATGCACATAAATACACAGACTGAGAGCCAGAGAGAGGGCAGAGACACAGACAAAGAGAGACAGACAGAGGTCCAAAGAGTAAAAGATACACACATAGGCTCACGCATACATACACAGGAGATAAAGACAGGGTCCAAGAGAGTGCGACAGAGATAGATAGATAGATAGATAGATAGATAGATAGATAGATAGATAGATAGATAGATAGATAGATCTCCATTTATAGTCATATCATAATTTCTGAAAAGTGTTGTTCTCTATTTTTTCATTTGATTAGTAAAATACAAATGCCTTCCCCTGAAATTCATTTAACATTTTTGGCTGTTAGACAATAAGGTATTTAAAATTAATGCATTTTTCACATATACTACCTTGACTGAGATGGACATCTGCATGCATAGGATAGTGATACAGTGGGACCATAAGGTGCGTAGTTCAAGAGTCCCATCATGGCTGCAATTCACTGTGAAATATAGTAATTTTTCATTGTGTCTTCACTAAAATTTTAATTTTGAAGGTACTTCTATAAAATGAGTTTTTCAAGAGTAACTTTAGAAACCACTTAAAAATTTTGGACTGAAGGATTTCTGTATCTCTTGTGTATCTCTCGTTAGTTTTATGTTTTTTGAGTTCTATTTCTTTGTGTTTTCTTCTTTTTTTAATCTCCCACATACTATGTTAGTGGTGCTTTTCAGCAAAATTCTATTTTTCTGCTGCCCCTTTTCTCTCCTTCTTTTCTTTCTTTCTGTGCATACCATTTTCAAATGTCTATTTACCTGAATAGCTTGTAATTGGTAAGCCTTTCATTTAGCTAATTGATATAGTCTGTGAATAGTTCTTGTCCAAAGAAAATGTTTAAATAAATTATTTTACTGGTCATTTTCCCAAGACAGAAAACCTGGGAATAACATAGAATTTAAGTGAACCATGTATGAATTGATGGTAAGGTAAGATAGGTAGGTTGGGGGCCTTTCGAGGAAGTGGTATTATGCATCAGTGCTCAGTGAAACCCCAGCATTCAAAACAACACGGCAAACCGAGAGTGGTGGCACATGCCTATAATCTTTGTACTAGGGAAACCAAGGCAACAGGATCTTGATCTGGGCCAACTGAGCAACATAGGGATTGTACTCAGACCCTGAGGGCAGTGAGTGAAACAATAGTGGAATGCTTGCCTAATATGCATAGGGTTCTGGAATCTATCTTTAGCACCATAAAAATAATAAATCAAAAATAAATAAATAAGTAAATATACAATTTTGCACATTTATCTTTTCTTTCTATAGAGTCTCAGGCTATTCTCAAACTTGCTGTGTAATTGAAGATGACTTTTTTTTTCATTTTTATTGAATTTTTGCAAATTTCATGCAATATGTTTTGATCAAATTTAGATCCCCTCCTGTATCTTTACCACCCACTACCTCTGTCCAACTTCATGTACACACACACACACACATAGAGAGAGAGATAGG
>NW_008349083.1:2012706-2023505 GCF_000622305.1 Nannospalax galili | reverse complement strand
AGATAGATAGATAGATAGGTAGATAGATAGATAGATAGATAGATGGATAGACAGATAGATAGATAGATGATAGATAGATAGAAGATAGATAGACAGATAAACAGCTAGAACAGATAGATTGTGCTCAACACACGTAAACACATACATATGTAGTTATGGGACAGATAAATACATAGATAGGCGCATTGACAGATACATATAGCTCATAGATGTGATAGGTAGGTAGGCAGATAGATAGAAGATAGATGATAGATAGATAGATAGATAGATAGATAGATAGATAGATAGGTAGATAGATAGATAGGGATATAGATATATTCACACTTGTGTCCCCAAATAAAATTTGGTATGGATCCAGAGGTGGAGCTTCTTTCTTTTTCCTCAAAGAGATTTTTAATTGAATTTTATGTATTTCATACAGAATATCTCAATCAATCTTAATTATCTTTATACCCCCTTCTGCACTTGCATCCTCCCATAGCACCTCCACTGGAATTCATACATGCTGTCGTTTGTCTCAAGGTCTATTGTGTCAAGTTAGTGTCCCTAGATGTTCCTAAGTGCAAGTTCATGTACTAAGGTCTAGTCAGCCTATCTAGAGTCTCTCTCTTTAGGAAAATCAGCTCTTACTCTCCCAGCAGTGATCAGTTGCCAATATTTCATCAGCTAAGATTGGGGCCCACTGTCCATTTCCCCAGTCCTATGTTGGGTTTTTGTCTGTTTGAGTTGGTTAGAGTTCTGTGCCTGCTGACACCATTGCTGTACGTTCATATGAGCAAAGTCTCAGGAGCCTGTAGTTCTCTGTTTCCATATGGTCATGGACCTCCTCCCTGACTCTTACAATCTTTCCAGCCCCTCTTCCAAAGTGGTCCCTGAGCCCTGGGTGGGTGAAGCTTAATATAGGTATCCTATCCAAGGACCAGCATTCTGCAGACTCTGTCTCTATACTTTGGCCATTTGTGACCTTTTGTGTTCCTGCCCTCTGTTTTGTGAGGGGGCTTCATTAACAAGAATTGTGATATTCATTATTGTCTTCTTTACCCCTTGTTCTGTGTTCTGTGAACCTTGAGTATAGAGGTTGCATTGTAGATGCACCAATTAGAATTGGGCAATTCACAGACAATGTCCATGTGTGACCAGTTGTAGAACTCTGTAATAGTCTCCTTTGGTGCAAAAGAAGCTTCCTTGATGAGTAATGACTGAAATATTTGTTTGTAAATATAAGGATATATATTTTGCACATAAGAAATTACATTAGTCTAGGGATGTGACAGTCTTGGGATTTTCTTCTGTAAGATCTATGACCTCTCCAGCCATGTGTATTTGGCTATGTTTACAGTACCACACATGAGTTTCCTCCCATTGAGTGGGCTTTTAGTCTAATTAGGTTGATTGCCCCCAAGATAAAAGTGCCACTACTGCACCAATATCGTGTGCTGTGCAGGTCATTAATGTGGTTATTTGGCCTTAAAGCTGGTATTGGACCACTGATTGATGTTCTCTCTTAGCACCTTGTATAGTGCTTTCCAAAGCTATGATATCTAGCCTTCGGGGAAGTGGCTTCCAGGTCAGTTACAGCTCCATTGTTCCAAATCTTGTGTCCGAAGCGTGCTCGGTCTTCAGCAGTAGGGTCTTACCTTCAAGTTCTGGGAGGCAATCAAGGTCTGTGCCAATAGCCTGTATAATTTTGGGAGTCTCTTGGACCAACCTGGCCAACAACTCAAAGGAAGGTTTCTTCTGTCTGGCACTGTTTCTTGTTATGCAGCCTTTAGCTATACACATGGACTCATTAGAGATATTGTATGTGTAATTTGTCATTAGGTTGTTGGATTAATCAGAGGTGGAACTTCTAAATGTCCTGTCTACACTGGGCATTACAGGGCTGTACTACCACATCTGCTCTATGCAGTTATGGGGATCAACTCTCCTGAGCTACATCTTCAGCTCTAGCTACTACATTTCTTAGATGAAGATTTTGACCATTGAAATTCATATTTGCCTCCCAGAATGCCAAGGTCTGATATTCTATGCAGATAACCAGGAAGGAATAATGTGATGAACAACAGGTAGAATGTAGTGAGCAATTACTGTGGATCAGGCCCTGACCTCAGCACTATGGGCAAACTCCACTTAACCCTCAGAACAAGCCTGCAAGGAAGACAGTGTTACCTTCTTCCTATTCATTGACAGTTAATAATAATGCAAATCATTACTGAAATATATTTATTGATGTTGTCATGGATAATGAAATTGTGTAAAGAGTACAGGTGACTCCCCCATCCAAACAGACCTAGGCAGTACTGAGGTCCGAGCCACCACAGCTGATGCCTAATGTATTCTTTAAATCACACTTTACATGACCTTTAGAGCTCTCAACGACTTGAAGTTTGATTGAACTGGAAGTTTTGATGTCTGTAACTTCTTTTATCATTATTATTTTTTGAGATCTAGTCTTAGTAGTCCATCATGGTTTTGAATTTCTTGTGTGATGACCTTAAACTCCTAATCCTCCTGCCTCTCCTCCTGCCTGCTGAGATTACAGGGTGTACCATCCTACCTAGTTTATGGGTGTTAGGGATTGAATCCCGGACTTTGCACATGCTGGGCAAACACTCGACATGCTGAATTGTACCACCAGCCTAAAACTTCTTACTTTTATAGAAGAAGAAACAGTGGTCTGGAGAAGTTGGGTTGAATTGTTCAAGGTGACAGCAGAGGTTTGAGTCAGTATGGGACACACACCCTCTTCAGCTTGGTGCCCTGGCTTTTCCCTTTCCTCCATGGGTCCACAGGTGGCAGTACACTTTGGTTGCTACTTGTACTAGCCTGATGGCCATATTTCTGAAAGCACAGCCCAGTGCTTACTTATAAATGTATAATCCCATGTCATCAAGAACTGTTGCAAGGAGGTCGTCCTGTTATGAAAATGGAGCTCAACTTTATGTTCTGGATCCTCCATGCTCAGTGATATGTGCCTCAATGTTCATTAAGGTCATTTAAGTGTCTCCGCTGAATTCTAATAACATTGAGGGCTTTTTGTTGTTTCTGTTTTTCAGATATGGAAAAATTGTGTCCACAAAAGCGATTCTTGACAAGAACACGAATCAGTGCAAAGGTATGTGCAAGCTCAGCGTACCCTGAGCCATCTGTGCCATTTGGTCAATTGAGCCTCCACCACTGAGGTCCAGGTCCTGGCTGCACAGTGATCACAGTGCACAGTTAATGACAAGCCCCTTTAATAATACCAATACTTTGATGGGTTGTATCTCTGGTAACATTGCTCATTAATTTTTTTCATTAACAAACAAAATGAAAATTACAAATCAGAACAAGTATCAAATTGCTTCAACATAAAACTAAATTACCTCCTAACAACTTCTGGTTTGTCTGATCTGAATGATATTATCAGTGATACAAATTGATTTCCTTTATAAAAATGAGGAGCACTGGGGAAAACTTTCCCATGCAAAGCATGTTTTAATTTCTCTGTTCTTCAGAGCATCAGCCACAATTTGTTGACTAGGAATGAATTTACTGATGGTCTGATTGTATCTTGGCTTTGACTATAAATATCTTGCAGGACTTCTGGGTGGGTATTTTTTGAAGTCAGGCTCTTTTTTTCTTCTCTCTGTTGTGGATATTTGAGAAGTCATTTGAGTATAGCTGTGGCTTACATTTCTTCATGTTTAGAATCTTGTGCAATGTTTAAAGGTTACATTAAATTATTTGTGGAATCTCTACAGTCTTTACTGCATGAGTTGGTTTTCACAGGGAAATTGGATTGCTGCTTGTCACACGTTATTTCTTGCCCTTAATCCAGTGTGCCTTGTAATACTGAAATCAAGAAGTATGTATGGGTGAGCCAAACTCATTGTAAAACCTGACCCTCTTTGTCACACAAACAGAATATGCACTAGTTTTAGTAAAGAACATTCGTACATTCCTAAATGCAGCCTATTCTGTTTGGATAATGGTAGTTAGATTCATTTCTGCCATGTTTCAAAGTATCTCCTGTCTCCAATCAGTTCAGAAATGCATTAGGTTCAAGACAAAGAATACTAGCCTGTACGTTCTACCATCAAATAGTTCAATTTATAATTGAAAAGAAACTAATCCTGGAGCTTGGGAGATATTTTAGTGGATAAAATTCTGGCTATGCAAGTGTGAGAATCGAAGTTTGGATCCCCAACACCCACAGAAAAGCTTAGCAAACATAGTGGCTTGCCTGTAACCCCAGCATTTAGAAGATGGATACCAAGATGCGGGAAGGGTTGGGGGATTTCCTTAGCAAGCTGGCTAGCTAAACTCACTGAATCTGTGAGCTCTTGCCTTAGTAATTAAAATAGAGGGTGATCAGACAAGATATCTGGCCTCCCCATTCCCATGTATACCTGTGTACCCACACATGGGAACATGCATATACACACACATAAACACACGTACACACAGACACAGCCACCCAGCCAGCCACACACACACACACATGCACGCATGCACGCGCACACACACACACACACACACACACACACACACACAGGATCAGGAGTATCCACAGAATACTATGGGGGAGGTAACATCTTTTGCTTGGGAATGGAATGTATAAAAACAAGACAAAAATGGGTAGACCAGGAAAGCTGGATGTTCAGGGAACAGCATTTCAGGCTTCTAATTTATATAGACTTAGAGCTGTTATGTAAAAGTCACACCAAAGAATGACTGCTGCTGTAGAAACAGGAACGGGCACAGAGTTTGGGAGGCTTTTAAAAATTGTATTTTGGATATTCGGAACCTAATTCTGTATGTAACAAGGTCCCATCATATTAACAGTTATTTGAGATCTGACATGATATGATTCTACATGTATTTCTGAAAAGTTGTTTTACCAAAAATGAGAGCAATTGAATTACAGGACAAGAAGTAGAGACACAAAAATAAACATACATAAGTTGTCAGTCTATATTCCAAGGAGGAAATGAAGAGTCACCCTGGTTCCTAATTACCATTAGCATATTGGAAAAGAGGTCACTGTGAGAGTTTTCAAAAGTACTTAAAAGTAGATAGACTTAGGATCTATCACATTTGAGGGAAAATACTGATAATTGCTGATGATGACCATGAAGTAAGTGGTAGATATTGGGAGGAGGACAGGAGGGGACCAAAGATTTCAAAGACTTGATTTGACCAGCACTGAAACAGCCATGTAGGTGGTTTTTGAACTTTCCAGTGAGGCACAAAGAAAAAGTCAGAAAAAAAAATGAATATAGAAGATACTATAGAGAAATAATTGGATTGACATTAGAGGTCTGCAGCCCATGGGGTTGGAGCTTTTTTATTAGATTTGATGGCTCTAGGTAAGAGTACAAGAAGGATCTTACTCACAGGTCCTATGGGAGGAGGGATATTAGAGAAACCAAACCAAAACAAATAAAACCTCAAACCTGAGGAACTGGAGAAATGGCTCAGCGGTTGAGTACTTCTTTTCCTGGAGAACTAAGTTCAGTTCCCACAAACCATGTCAGGGCTTATAACCACTGTAACTCCAGTTCCTGGGGATCTGATGCCCTCATCTGGCCTCCTTTGGTACCACACCTATGTGCATATACATCTACACAGAAACACACAAGTACATATAAACATAAATGAGAATAAATCTTAAACCTCAACTTGAAAGGCCTACAAGGGAATTAGTATGCTCAGGACAAGTTAAGTAACCATCAGAGACATAGAAATGACAGCGATTAGCACTGATAGCTTATATGCAATCAAGTAGCAGATGTAACATGTATGCCATCCTCTACAGGTTAATGTGAACATGGTCCATCAATTCCTCTTAGTACTGCTGTAAATTAGCAGTCTTTCACAAACGTCTATATGGGAGCCTGACATGGTGACACATGCCTTTAGTCCCAGCACTTGGGAGGCAAGGGCATGTTGTGAGATCGAGGCCAGCCTGGTCTACATAGCAAGCTCCCGGTCAGCGGGGGCTACAGGGAGACATACTTCAAAAAAGACCAGAAAGTCTATATGGAAAGAGCAACAAAGGACATGGCCTTGATATCATTAGGGCACTAAAATATTTTCTCAATTACTTTATTTAAACTTGTTTTCAAAAATATGCATATATCTGCATAACTCTAAACATTCATCCTCTACACTAAAAAACAGAGGAAACATCAAAGTTCAACTCCTGGAGCTAATAAAACTGTTTTACAGCTACTAAAATGAAAATCATGAGGGCTACAGTGTCAAACCTGGGAAATGTTTATCACATGATTGCCAGTCAATTAGGAAGGATATAAAATAATGTGTACTAAACATTGAGAGGTGTCAATATTTGACAGTCAGTATTGCCATGGTTACAGCTCGGGGAGTCTTACCATCTGGGTTGATCATTGCCTCTCTGCTAACCCTCTGTGTGGCCCAGGGTCAGTTATTCAACCTTGCTGAGCATTAATTTCCCTGTGTCTAAAAAGTTGCAGAAGACAGGGTGGTCTAATTCCTATGAACAATGTAAGTTGTGTGTGTTTGCATGTGCATGTGGAAGCCATAGGCTGACTTCAGGTGTTTTCCTTGATCATTTTGTATTTTAGATTTTGTTGTTTTGTAGTTCTGTTGTTTGTTTGAGATCTCATTATGTAACCTTGGCTGGCTTGGAATTCTCTACATAGACCAGGCTTGTCTCTGACTCACAAAGATATATCTACCTCTGCCTCCAGAGTTGTGTGATTAAAGATGTGCACCGGGCCTCCACCTTATTTTTGAGATAGGATCTCTCACTAAACCCATAGCTCACTGATTTAGTTAGCATGGTTGGCAGCAAGTCGTAGGAGACCATCCTGTTTCTGCCTCTCCAGTGCTGGAGTTACAAGCAAGCTGTACTCTGCCTGACTGTTACTTGGGTCCTGGGATTCCAAACTCTGGTCTTCATGATTGCAAAGCAAGCACTTTACCCATTGAGCTATCTCACCTCCCCCAAAAGACTAGCAATATTTATTTCTTTTTGTTTCTTGAGATCTGTATGTGTATGTATATGTGTTTATATGAATATGGGCACACATGTGTATGCAAGTACATGTGTGTGTAGATCAGAAGTTGACAGCAGGAGTCTTTCTTAATCAATTTCCATCTTGTTCATTGAGGCAGGCTTTCTCAATTGAGCCCAGAGCTCACCTATACAGCTAGTGTATCTATCTAGCTTGCTCTTGGGATCCTCTGTCCCCACTTTGCTAGTGCTGGAGTTACAGTTGTGCCAGCACACCCACATCGTGTTTATGTGAGTTCTGGGCATCTGAATAATGGTCCTCACAGCATTATGTATAGCAGCAGGGGCTTTACGTACTGAATCACTCCCCCATCCCCAGCCCAGGTCTAGCAATATTAAGGGAAACAAATATGTTTGCATTGGTGTGCGGGACTATGAGTAATATTATTTTAACATTTCTTTGAATCTGTTCTGTGGTACTTTTAGGAAAGAAAATTCAGGTCCCAGAACAATTTTGCTGGTTTCAGTTTTGTTTATATTTTGGTTGTTCTAGGAACTTCAGAAACTCATGACTGAACATTACTTGGTTTTTGTAAAACAATTTCATGAGTCGTATAGACCTAGAAGTCTGCTTTTTTAGAAAATAAGCAGAGGCTGAGTTTTCCACTGCAAATGCTTTCTGTCCTTCCTTTCCTTCTCCCTCCCTCCCCTTCCTTTCTTCTCTCTACCTCCCTCCCTCCTTTCCTTCTTCCTTTTTGAGACAGGGTCTCCCTATGCAACCCTGGCTGGTCTAGAACTACCTATATAGACCAGGCTGGGTTTAGAGTTACAAAGATCTACCTACCTCTGCCTCCTGAATGCTTAGAATAAAGCCACCACCACCAGGTATGGCTACCACTACCTTCTTAAGGAAAGAATTGAAAGGGTGTGTGAGGTGTTTTGAGGTTGGTTTTTAAATGACTAAACTCATGGAGGCTGTCATTAGAGAACACAATTGGATTTAATCTTCGCTGAAACACTTGCTCTTCAGTTATTTACAACCTTCCCTCCAGCCAGAGGCTAGGCAATCAAAACCACGCACTATGAAGACAAGGATTTATTTATTTTTGGTTTTAAAGATGTGATATGTAGTCAGTTCTTTGGGAACCTTTACATATGCTGTATGTCATACACATGCCCTTGTTCTGCAAGCCCTGAAAAAGTGCCCCAGTTGGTGTCCTCTGAGATACGGAAGGAAGGTATCACTTGGCCTTCTTGTATTAACCCACGGGCCCTTGTTCTACCTTAGCATCCAGAAGGCTGGTGTTTCTTCTCTCCCATGTGCCACCTATACCCTGTAACGGATGAACCTCAGTCAGGCTGAGGCAAGCAAGTTTCTCTGTTCTAGAAAGACCATCTACAACTCTTTCAGCATCGCCTGTTTTTATAGGTTTATTTTTCTTGAGTGGTGTCTTCAATGGTTTCCATTCTGTGTATTATAGCAACATAAAACAAAATGCCAAAATGACCAGAAATTGCTGAACAAAGCAAGCAATCAGTCCAGATGGGGAGTGATCCAAAGCACACCACACTTCATTCAGATACTCAAACAAGAGGGCCAAGGAAGAGTCATCCAAGTTCTGAAGATTTATACCGCTCTGTCTTCTGTTTGCTTTTTGTTTTCTGTGTTCTTCCCCATGGATTTTCCTCCTAGGTCCAGTACATTTGATGATTTAAACTTTTCAAGGAAAATTCAGTGAAAGAATCTATTAAAATAAGGCGTAAGTCTTAAATAAATTTGGCTGTTGGAGCTTCTTCCTGCTTTTAGAGGCTGGATTTCCTTTTTTCCATACCTCATTCTGTTCCATTTTTCTGACAGTCGATGTGTTTAGGGCCAAATGTGTGAGCAATGAATCATCCATGGACGTCTCTGTTTCGTTGTCATACGTGTAAGAGCAGTTAGACTGTGCCCAACACACCGCTGGCCCCTCAGAGTAGAAAATACTCTGCTGCCACAGGCTGGATGAATTATATTTATCGAAGCGCATGTTGCCGTTGACCTTAAAGACAAGCTTCCATAAATTCTGCAGTAATCCATGAGCAGTATCGTTCATTCCATGTGAAATGAAATCATACCTCATTGTTTCTTTTGCAAAGGAAGTATTTCTGCCTGTTTAGTGCTTTATGGAGGACGAAAGCACCCATCCAGAATGTTCTGTAGAGTACGGAATGGTTTTGTTATTGAGCTGGTCTGGATCTACTAAGCTGTTCGTGGCCATGCTTTTATATGCATGCATAAATATGTGTATATATTTGCATGTGGTATGCGTGCGTACACATGTTCACTTTGTGCATATGCATGTGGAGGTCGAAGGTGGGCTTTGGGTATCTTCCTCTATCACTCCACCCTTTATGTTTTGAGGCATGGTCTCTCAGTGAACCTAGGCCTCCTCATTTGAGCCCCACTGGCTATCCAACAAGCCCTGGGGATCACCTTGTCTTCACCTCCCCATTGTTGGGGTTACAGAAATGCCCTGCCACATGTGTCTTTTACCTGGTGCTGGGGATCTGAAGTCAGGTCCCCGCACTTTACATAGCAAGCACTTTATCCATTGAGCCATTCCCCAAGCTAATGCTTGCATATTTTGAAAGTATTTTTAGGTGACAAAATATAAGGTCATCATTTGGATGAATTTGAAATTACTTAATTGCCTTTGTTTTCTGGTGTCTTTGCTAGCAGGGATTATTTATATAGCAAGTACACTAACTCCTATGAGTCTAGAGTGAGAAGGTGGTTATAGTTTGTCATATGTCTAGGTACATACAGGCAGGACAGTATATGAGGATGCCTTTGCATCTGGATTGGTCCCACATGACACACACAGAACCGAGATGCTCACTCAAGTGCAAGTGGGACTATTTAATTCTAGCAGTTAGTGCAGTTACCCTGAGATCCTCCACAAAGAAACAAAGCAAGCAAAGGAGGGCAGTTGCCATGCACTGTGGAGCTTTTCTCTAGTGCCTTTTATTTCCGGAAAGCAGTGCAAACGAAAATAAATGTTCTGTGAAATTTATGAGTCTAAAGAATTGTATTTTGAGAGGAATAGGCGCCTTCACCAGGTGGGCTCACAGTCTACTGAGCAAGGAGCTCATGAAACAAAATGGTCTGAAAAACACATTTATTCAATTTTCAAACAACAGGATTAGATTACTTAAAAAAAAAAAAAGACCAAGCAATTGTCTACATTTCCCTATATATCTGATGTGTGATATTCCGCTGAGGTTTCTTGTGTGGGTCTCTCATCTACTCCAACATTAATCTTATCACTTGTTACAGGTTGGTTTTATGACATTGGCTTTGATCTTTATTTTCAAAATGTTGGTTCATGTCAGGTCCTCAGTCCTTAGCAAGGCCATCATGCTTGCCCTGCCTTGTTCTATAGGGAGGTGCTTACTATCAGACACACCCAATCTTTTGACCTTTTGACCTTACAAAGTAATCATCTACAAAATTCACACTCAGAAACCAAGCAAGCAAGTAATAATGACACAGTAACTGTATAAAAAAAAATCTCATAACATTTTAAGAAAGTTTATGATTCTGTGTTGGGCCACGCACACAGCTACCCTGGGGGTGCTTGTGGCTGATGGATGGGCTGTGGGTTGGACATTCCTGTATGGCGTCTTCATCCTCACCTTTTTGTGGATGTGCCAAATTTTATGGTCTTATCCAAGAGGTGGAAAAGAGTATTCACTTTGATAAATGGTCTTCAAACATATAACCAAAGTGTCATCTTTGTGGATTTACTATTTCCAATATCAAGATAATAAACACTTC
>NW_008349083.1:2000483-2012689 GCF_000622305.1 Nannospalax galili | reverse complement strand
ATTCATGTTAACTTTGAGAACCTTTGGGAATAAACTTAAGTGAAGCAGTTTCTAATGTTTTAGGAGTAATATGCTCACGTATTTGTGTAATAACTTACATAATATTTGGCAAAAGTAATAAAAGCAATAGCTCCAAACACAAATCCAACAAGCTGCATTCATGTTTTGAGCATAAATTTGTATTTGACAGCATTTAATGCCCTCACCTCCCACCCTGTGGTTTTTCATGTGCAGATAGGACATGTTTTGTTAGCAAACATTGTAATAATATTAAATATAAACTGGCTTAAAATTAGGCTGGTAGAGTTATATTGAATTGAAACATGACTTTCACCAGTCCATTTGCTTTTAGATTTTATTTCCATTTTTAATGATGTGGATATCTGTGGAGGGTGGTATGAACGTGTACATGTGAGTGTAGGTGCCCATGAAGGTCAGAAAAGGGGGCCAGATCCCTAGGAACTGGAGATACAGGTGGTTGTGAATCACATGACATGAGTAATGGAACTGAATTCCAGTCTTCTGCAAGAGGGTACAAGTTCTTACCTGCTGAGCCTAGTCCATGTTTTCGAACTGAAAAGAAATTCTTTTGTCTCCGTAGTCTGTCAGCTCTCCTTTGCCTAACTCTCCAACACCATACTCCTGTATTTAGAATCCAACTCACGTCAGTCCCTTCAAGTGCTCTCGCTTCTGGCTTTTCCTAGTCTACCTCAAGTATCTCAGGTGACCCATTCCGTTCTGTCTTAACCTTTCCATCACCACCACTTTTGAACACCATCTGGAATTAAAGATGTGAAGCCTCCCTCTTTCTCACCCTATATATTTGGATAGCGTGTGTGTATGTGTGTGCACGAATGTGGTGTGATATGTGTGTGTACATGTTCATCTATGTGTATATAACTGTGTGTATGTCTGTGTACATGTGTTTGGAGGGTAGAAGTCAACATGAGGTGTTTCCTTCAGCTGTTCTTTACCTTATTTATTGAGACTGGGTGTCTGGCTGGGGCCTGGATTCACTGATCCCCTAGACTGGTTGGCCAGCAAACTGCAGGGAACCATCCTCCTGCCTCCTTTTCCCTGGGATAGGATTATAGTTGCACACCTCTAGACCCAGTTTTTTATTTGGGTAGGGACTGTAACTGAGGTCCTCATGCTTGTTCAGCAGGCACGCCACTTGCTGAGCCATTTCCCTAGCCCTTCTCACACCTCTGTGATGAGATTGTTTGTGTCCTTTTGCTAGATTTCAACCCCTTCCAACTTCGTGTGGCATTTACTTTGCACTGCTAGAGTGTTTATTCCATATGATAATTCTAAGGGATTACTTAAATTCTAGGGCTTTACTTTCTTTTCTAAGAACCTTTGATGACACATCAGTGGAAGCTCTAAATTCAGCACAAGTTCCATAGCCCAATAAAAAATGCCAAGGACATGCTTATATGTATATTCTCCAGAGCTTTTTACAAAAGGCATCACTTCTAACTCAGAAGGTTCATTTTATTAGTGTGAAATTATCCCTTTCCTGGTTTGAATATATTTTTTGCATTCATCAATAATTTTATAAATATATGAGAGAATCTGGACATTAACCTATATTTAAAAGAATATGAAAAATATAATAATGTGTGGTATAAAATATGATGTGTATGTGTGCATAAATGCACCAAAATAGGTCAACTTTCAGGACCATGTAAGTAAACTTTCCAATATAAGAAAAAACACTTTGAGATATAATGAAGGGTATTTTGAAATGTGACGAAGGGATGTAACCTAGTGGTAGACCCCTTGCCTAGCATGCACAGTCCTGGGTTCCATCCTCAGCATGGGAGGAAAAAAAGACCCACTTCAAAGATCTTTCAGTTGAAGTTTATACCAAGGAAATAAGTAATAATCTTTTGTACTAGATAAATTACACAATATCTCTGAACATCTGTATCCTCAACTGTCAAGTGAGTTCATTTATGCTGATAAAGCAAAATTGAAAACTTGTGGCAAGGAAGTGCTTCTGTGGGCTCAGACATGGATTTCTGCTCCCAGGAACCATGTCTTAGAGCTCCTACCCATCTTAGGCAATTTAATGCGGCTCTGGGTTCATGTTGAGTTTAGAAGCTGTGTGTGTCTCACAATTTGGACTAGGTTTATTGAGACCAATTTTAATAGCAAGCATAGAAGTTCTTAAAGGACTTCCATTCCAACATTCTGGTATTGGCTCTACAATAGCCCTTGGAATTTTTCAGGGCCTGTAAACTTTGTCTTTGAGAAAAAGCACGTCCCCTGACAGTGGCAGGTACAGGATTCATTCTGATTGAGGTGGACAGGTTGTGCAAAAAGTGGTTCTCTGTTCCCCTTTTGTGATGCTGCTCACTCTGCAATGCTGTTTTACAAGTTCAAAGGTACAGAGAAGAAAAAAGCTAAAAGAGTCTAGCTTTGCTGGTGCATCAAACCGGGGAGCAGGCAAGAATGCTTAAGACGTGGTTTACTGTCACTTCGTTGATGCTTGCTGTGCTTGCAATAACTTATTGGCCAATTACATTGCTATTTAAATGGATTAAAATTTCCTTTAGTGACCCCCGCCCCAGCCATTCTCCAGTGCTTGTCCATCTGCTGAATCTAATCAGCCTATCTAGAGAGCCTTGTTTTAGGAAGATCAGCTTGCAGCAATCAGTTGTCAATATTCCTTTAGATAAGATTGGGGTCTGCTGTTTTTGAATTTATTTGCTCATTCAGTGTTTGTGTACGTGGGGTGAAGGTGTGGGGTGTATGCGCACATGTGTGGATATGCGCGTGCCTGTGTTCATGTGCAGAGGTCAGAGGAAGATGTGGAGCGTCCTGCTCACAGGCTCCTTTTTCCCCCTTGGGACAGGGCGTCTCTCTGAGCCTGGAGTTAGACTCGCAGCTAGCAAGTCCCAATGATCCTCCTGTCTCTGCTCTCCATAGTGATGGAGTTTTAGGCAGGGGCAAAGCCCATACCTGGCACTTAACAGGTGCTGTGAATTAGAACTCGAGTCCTCATTCTAGGGCAGTGAGCAGTTTCACCCACTGAACCATCTCCCAACACCCCCAAATCCATTTCACTTTAATCGGTAGACATTCGTTAGACTTGCTGGTAATTCACTGACCTCAACCCTTCATGAGAAGAAAGCAGCTCTCTTGGAGCATCTTTAACACACGTTCCCTGCGGCGCCTTTAACGAGACACTTTCTCCCAATAAACAATAAATAACTTAAGCTGTGGTTTGCAGCTGTTCACACTTTCAGGAGGTGCCCACCGTGGGAAAATCAAGGGCTGAGACAAAGGATTTCAGGGAAGCCGGTAGCGGAGGATACAGTGAGCTTTGGGATTCAGGGTGAGGTGAAAAATAGCCTCAGTTGAGATGTAATGGGAAATCAAGTGGCAGAATTCTGTGAGAAGTACAAGGCTCCTTGGAGTGCACGTCTTCGGGAGCACTTTCGCTAGAATAAAGTGAAAATTAGCTTTTATTCTTAACTGAAGGAATGAATGGGAAAAAATAGGTCTCTTTTCTTTTTTTATTTTTATTTTATGTGTATGCGTGCATTGCCTGCGTGTAGGTAAGTGCACCCGTGTCGTGCAACACCGGCGAACTACAGAAGAGGCTGTCGGATCCCCAGAAACTGGAGTTAGGGACTTTTGTTAGCTGCCGTGTGGGTGCTGGGATTCGAACCTGGTTCTTCTACAAGAACAACCAGTGTTCTTAACCACTGATCCATCTCTCCAGCCCCAAGAGAGGAATTTTTTTTCTAACAAGGAAAATCATGTGAGATAAAATGTGGAGTTTCACTAAAAATACAATTACAATAATATGGTTTGTGGAGCTGGAGAGGTAGTCGGTGGTTACGAGTGCTTGCTGCTTTTACAGAGGATCTGAGTTTGGCTCCCTGTCCTTGGACTGGGCAGCTCACAACCACCTGTAACTCCAGCTCCAGGGAATCTGAAGCCCTCTTCTGGCCTCCGTGGGGACCTGTACCCACATGCCTTACACACATAGAAACACATAAAATAAACATACACATAAATTAAAACAAAAATAAATCTTAATGTAATGTGTTTTAAAGGACTGGAGAGATGGCTCAAGAGGTTAAGAGTACTGGCTGCTCTTTCAAAGGACCTAGGTTCCATCCCCTGCACCCACACAGCAGCTAACAACTATCCATAACCCCAGTTTTCACAGACTCTGACATCCTCTTCTGGCATCCATGGGCATTGCATGCCCAGGGTTCACTTATATACATGCAGGCAAAAAACCATACACATAAAATTAAAATAAATAAATTTTCTTTAAATAAATTTTCTTTAAATAAAGGAGAAAACCTAGTATCCATATTCCATATGAAAACCAAAAATTTCCCCCAAGCTATTATTATTTCTTCCACTGTTTTGCTTTTTTAAATTTTGCCATCCTGGGGATAGACCCCAGAACCTTACTCTAAGCAAGGATTCCATCATCCCTTCTCCCTTTACTCTTCAAAACAAATGAGACTTATACTAAATGAAATGTTTATATATAACTAATATTAATATATCTATCATACATATAGATGTACTGTGTCATGATGTCACAGTGTAGATCATAGTTGTAAGATATTTGTGAGATAACTTTTTTAAAACTTCACTTTTGAGAATTTCTTATATGTGTACTATACTTGTAGTATATTCGTTACTCCCATAATTCTTCCCATGCCCCCAACCAACTCCTTCTGTGACATACTTTTATTCTAAAAGAAGTTTGAAATTTCTATGTCTGTATTTATCTAAATATTTATATTTTAGGTTAATAAAATGTAATTCTCAAAGAGAATCTTGGGGTGAAATTCCTGTACTCATAATGAGGTTTCTGTCTTGTTACATACCCCAGAGCAGTCCTGAGGAAGTTCTTCTACCTTAGATTTTTTGTCAGGTTCTTTGTACTTTTCTTCTGTATGGAGAAATCATCGAAGACAGCAATAATAAGTGCATTGCTTATCTGAGGACCACATTAGAGCTTGCTTAATGGGGCCAGAGAGATGGTTCAACAGTCATGAGGACCAGAGTCCCCAGCACCCAAGTTACAAATAGGCCATCTTGCAAATGCCTATAACTCCAGCTCCAAGACATTGGAAGCCATCTTTGAGCCTCCACATGTGTGCCCGTACATAAACTCATGAACACACACACACACACACACACACACACGTCACTTTTTTTCCAAAGCTTGCTTAATTACGGTCCCTATGTATATTTTGAATTCTATTTGAAATTAAATTTTTTTCTCTGCATCCATTTCAGTAGCCATTTCTTATTTCTTATTAATATGACCTGTTGTTGCCACTTAAATTCATCCATAGGAGTTTTCCAGTCCTGAATCTCTTTCTTCTTTCTGTGTCCTTCTGAAGTTTCTGTCTAGTGTCAAGACTTTGGATCCATTTCTTTTTACAAGAAATTTTCAAAAATCATAGAAAATATATCTGTTGAGATAAGAAAGTACCAGTTTACCAGTGACTTTCTGCAGACAGTAAAAAGAAAGTGTGGTAGATGGACTGGTGAATATATGAAACACTGTGCGAAGTCAGAAGATGGTTTTAATCTTGGGAAGAAGACTTTGGGTACGTCCATTAACCCAGTCTTTTGAAGCATCAAGAATCAGCAGAAGTATTTACCAATATTACCATCTAGAGCTTGAGTCTGAGCTCTCTGAAGCATAAGAGATAGAGCTTTCACTCTATCTTTCATCAGCCAACCAATCAAGTAGTGAAACAACAGAGAGCAGGATCAAGACAAACACTGAGAAGTAAAGAAATAAGGAGTAGGAGGAAGAGAAGGACGCAGAGGAAGGTTGCTGCCTAATCATGAGAACGAAGGAGGAAGGAACAAGGAAGATAAGGGTGAAGAGGAGGAGGGACAGAAGAGGAGGAAGAAGAAGATGAAGAGGAGGAGGGGGGACACAAAGAGGAAAAGAGTGAAAAAGAAGAGGAGAGAAAGGAGGAGAAAGAAGAGGAAATTAATCTTAAGGACGTGGTCAGGACTAAGGTCCTAGTTGGCTTGCCCAAAAAAGAGGCCATATTTTACCATGTGCCTAGAAAATGAGTTTGTGTTGAGATATGTTGTCCCCCAAATTTGATAAGCACTGGTTATGGTGGCAAGAGTTGTATTTATACAAATACTTTATTCAACTCAGCTCCCATCCTGTTTACCATTCTAGAATCTAGAAGTCTCTTACAGCATTTCTACAATTCATCAGAAAGGCATATTTGTCTAGTAGAGGAATGTCATTTGTCCACAGGACCACTTAAAAGCATTTGGTTGCGAGTACCTCTCATTGGAGACTAGACCATCAGCAGTTCTTTAAAGCCAGCTGGCTTTGCTACCTTGTTTGCCACTGGAAACCTGTTGTGTGATGTCTTCTGAGGAAATGTTAAAGAAAAAGTCCATTTATTCCAGATAGGGCATAGAAAACAGAGAAAAGGAACAATTCCTTCCAAGTCCAGTGTGATAGCCAATGCATTTACTAGGGTTACATACAGGAACAAAGCTGACTCAAAGGTAACTACATCACTGAAAAGTCAAGACCAGCCCAACATGGGTGGTGACTCCTTAAAGTTGTATCCCTGGAGCTCCCTGACCAACTTACAGGAAGTTCCACCAAAGAGTATCCTTCTTCCCAGTACTATTCTCTGTTTATATGAACTTGGAGAGGGGCCTTATGAATTTTGTAAGTTTCTGAGATTCCTGAACATTGAGAGTGCCGTTAGCTTCCTGAATTTTATGAGCCTTGCCTCTTCAGGAGGGAATCTTCCAGTCTGGATGAAATAGTCACATAATACCTGTGCATCTTCAACTTCTAGTAGACAACAACAACAACAAAAAAAAAAACTAAGAGGAACGTTTATTATCTCCTTTTTTATATAATGGGAAGCAAACCCCAGAGATGCTGAGCAGTATGTCAAACTCCAGGTAGTCAAAATGCAAGCATGTCTGTCTAACTCCCAAAGCTTGAGTCTGCCTAACTCATAAAGCACAAATCTCTCTATTATTCAACTTTCGCAAATAATCCTCATGAGCAATACTAACAGCAAGTGATCCTGCTAGATGTTATTAATGACAAATAAACCTGAGCACAATATTTTGAGTTTTTATAAAGGCGGACGGTGTAAAAGAAACATGAAGGAATTTGTGCCCACCTACATCCATTGTAGTTTAAAAAGTATTGATTAGGGTTTCATTCCCGTTTGTCACCTACTATAGGTGTTCAGTATGTAGTGATTGTGCCTTCAAAGCACAGGCTCTTTGGAAAATAGTGTGGTCACATTTTCCTCTTCTATTTTAGAAGCCATTTTTTGTTATCCATTTTGCACTTACACTTACTAATAATAAACGTCCAGTCTTCCACCTATGCTGATTTTAATGTAAGAATAGTTGAATCAATTTTTAAGTGGAGAAGATTGCCATGAAATGATTGGTGTTGTGAAGTCCAAGAGTGTTTGAGGAAATCTCCTAGTCTGAGGCTGAGAAGGATGCAGGGCTCCTTCACAGTGCCTGTGAGTCCCAGAAAACATGCTCATCCATCTTTTCGTACTCTTGCTGGCTCACCTCCCATGTTTGCTCAGTGGGCAAAAGGTTAAGACCTTTAAAGAGGCCATTCTATCCAGATTATTTATCCAGGCTCCCTTCTTTCCTTTAAATAGCTCACACTTAGTGTCCAGAGTGTTTGGGGCTTAGTATCTCCTTGATGGATGAACCCAGGAATAACATTCAAAGATGAGTATTCTATTTGTACTTCGAAGGTAGGATGAAGCAACAGTCAAAGACTTTCCATGGTTTGAATTTACCTAGGAATTAATTCCTGCAGCAAAACATCCAAGTGTGCACTGAGGTCTGTTTTTCCCTTCTGCAATCTGTTCTTTCTCAAGCTCTCCCCACACCCCCTCCACGTAGTTTTCCAGTGTCTCCAGTTGTAATCTGGTTTCTGACCTAAAAGCTGCCTAGTGAATCCTTCCCTCTCTGTGCTTCAAAGAGACCTTCACGCACTATTCCATGATTTCAAAGAAAAATTCAAGCACGTTTACTTCCTTGTCTCATTCTAGAATATTCTGCCCATGTTTGAATCTGAATCCTTGAAAAGTTCAGATTCTTACCCCAGTTCCTTATTTCCTAGTCCTTGACAGTTAAAGGTTACTCAAGCATGACATTCTGTTTCCAACACAGCTCTGAGAACTAGATTCTGTGCACTGGGAGTTGAGAGAGGATTGCTTCACTTCCCCAACGCCATCGTCTTTACTGAGTCTAATTTTGCTGGTGGGACTTCGACAGGAAGCACTGGAATAGCACAGTGACTGATTCCCATTTGTAAGCAGAATCCAGACCCTCTCAGGAGGGTGTGATGAGTTTTATCCTGGGTCTTAACAAGATGAATTGTGTGTGTGTGTGTGTGTGTGTGTGTGTGTGTGTGTGTGTACATGCCTGTAAGTGTGCCCATGTGTGAGCATGTGCATGCAGGTATCAGATGAGGACACTGGCTACATACCTCAATCACTTTCCACCTTTTTTTTTTTCTTTTTGAGATAGGGTCTCCTTGTACCCCTAGCTGACCTGAAACTCACCATGGAGACCAGGCTGGCCTGGATCTCACAGAGATCTGCCTGCCTCTGCCTTCAGAGTGCTACAATTAAAGGTGTCCTTCACCACACCAGGCTCCACCTTAATTTTGAGGCAGGGCCTCTCATTGAATCTGAAGCTCCCTGTTTTGGCTAGCTTGGCAATCTAGTAAGCTCCTGGGATCTGCATGTCTTTGATCCCAAAGATTGGGATTACAGACATGTGTAGTCCTGCCTAGTTTTTACATGGGTAGTAGGAATGTAAATTCTTCCTTGCACAGCCAGTGTTCTTATAGTGCATCTCATCAGTGCTGAAGTCTGTTTTTAATAGTAACCATGAAGATCCTCTGCTGTGGAAATAATTGCATGCTGGATGAGCAGCATCTCTCTTCTTCTATGACAGCCAGTCAGCCTTATTATTACCAGAGTTTTTACTTGTTTGGACGATGAGGGGAATGGGAAGGCTTTCTCCTTTGGTCTTCACTGGAGAATTAAAGGGACGCCTGAAGTTCTGGTCTGCCAGTGGTTTCACTTGGGCTTTGCTTTCTAAACAGCACGTAATTCTTTGTGTTTGGAATTCCCAGCTCCTGTGAGCTAACAGTGCAGATGCAGGACACAGAGATTGTAACCTCAGATCCACCCCAAAAATGCAAGCTCCATCTCTAAGTTTAGAGAGGAAATGCTTCCCATCGTAGCCAGGAACTAGACTGAGGCTTTGCTTAACTCTCACTGAACTGTTCCAGTCAGTAGTGGAAAAAATGACCTTCTGGATTCCGTCTGTGTCAGCAAGGACTGACACTGCCCTTGGGTCAGGTCACTGCGAGTGCATATTGGTGACTGAGAACCACAAAGCGTGGACCCAAATATAGTTTGAACTGCTAATGACTGGACTAAGTTAAGTGATGGTGTGGAAGTCAAATGAAAAGGGGAACTTAGCAAGAGGCATGAGTACCTTTCCCCCATTCATGCTTATATATATTTTTTTAGTTAACAAATAAAAATTATATAAATTGGGGCTGGGGAGATGGTTCAGTTGGTAAAGTACTGACTGTGCAGTCATGAGGGCCTGAATTATATCCCCCAAAACCATGTAAGAAAGCTGGACACGGTGACATACAGTTGTGATGTGTGTGCTAGGTTTATTCTGAACCACCAGGTTCAAGGCCAGTGAGAGACACTGTTTCCAAACAACAACAACAACAAACCCCCAAAACAAAAAACAAAAACAAACCAAAAGGCAGACAAACATACAAAGAAACAAAAGAACAAAGCGGGATAGCACCTGAGAAAGGCTAATGGAGACTGACCTCTGGCCTCCAAATGCAAGCACCCACATTCAAACACATTAACATGTAAATTTACATAGATTAACATGATTGTTTTTGTTTGTTCATTTGTGTCTTTAGTGCTGTGGGTTGAATCCAGGGCTTCTTTCACACCAGATAAGAGTTTCACCATGAGCTCTGTCTTCAGCTCACACATATGATTTTTGCAATATATGAACATTGTTGGCTCACAAATTAAGCTCATTAGCATAGGTACACACTCAGATATTGATAACATTTTGTAATGAGATATTTAAATTTGACAATTTTCAAGAAAAATTAAGAATTGAAAAATGGGATGGTATGAAATTCAATAGCATCTTACAGTGAAGGGAAGAGTCAAGTGAAGAGACAGCTTACAGAATGAGGAGAAGGTCTTCACTAGCTCTACATCTGACAGAGAATCAATCTTTAGAATACACAAAGAATTCAAGAACACTAAATGCCACACCAAAAAAAAAAAAAAAAAAAAAAAAAAAAAAAAAAAAAAAAAAAGGGAAAAATAAATGGGCAATGAAATAAACAGATAGATCTCAAAAGATGACCAGTGAGCTTATGAAAACATGGTCAGTATTCTTAGTTGTCAGTGAAATGCAAATTATAAGAATACAATGGATGTCATTGACTATAGTCTTGGTTTGTATAGGCGACCTTTTCAATGTATTCTTCCTAACTGAATTTCATGTGCTTGACCAGTATCTCAATCACCACTGTATGCGGTGCCCATGGAGCCCAGAAGAGGGCATCAGATCCCCTAGAGTTGGAGTTACAGCTAGTTGGGAGACACCCAATGTGGGAACCAAACTTGGGTCTTCTGGCAGAGCAGCATGTGTTCTTAACTGCTGAGCCATCTCTCCAGTTCCTGGTAGTCATGTTCTCCTATGAGTTTGTCTGTTTCAGGTTTCACATATAAGTAAAATTGTGCGGTATCTGTCATTTCTTGTCTGGTTTTCTTCACCTACTATAATGACTTTTTGTTACATCAGATGAAAAGAGTTCCATTGTTTTAAGGAACCATGTATATATGTCACATTTTGCATATGTATTTATGGACAAACCTAAGGCTAACTGCATATCCTGACTTTTATGAACAGCATTGTGGTGATCGTGGGAGTATAGATATCTATTTGATATTGTTAAAAGAATGTCCATGTTACTTTCCCACAGTGTGAGGTGATTCCCTTTTCCCCATATTCTCACCAGCACTTGTTATCTTTAATCTATCAATAGCAGCAGCCATTCTAAAAGGTATGAGATAACATTTCATTGTGCTTTTTACACTTCTATGATAATAGTGATGTGCAAAATTTTTCCCTTTAACTGTTGACAATTTTCCTCTTTTGAAAATTATCTGTTTAGATCCGTTATCTTTTTTTCTTCTTTTTGGGCTGCTGTTGTTGTATGTGTGTGCATCTTTGCATACACGTGTGTGTGCATGTCCATGGAGATCAGTCATCAAATTGAATGTCATCTTCAGTCATTCTCTACCTTGGTTTTGATGACAGGGTCTCCCGCGAGAACCCAGAGGTTTCTTAGTAAAGTAGGCTGGCCTGCCAGTGCGCCACTGAGATCCACCTGTCTCTTTCTCACCAGTGTTGGAATTTCTAAGCACCTGCCTCTACATCTGGATTTTTAACACGTGCTCTCCATGGATCAAGTTCAGGTCCTCATGCTTATAAGGCAGCACTTTACTGACTGAGCTCCCTGGCAGCTTGATGTTTGTTGAGACTGGATCTCACTATACAGCCCAGCCTGGCCTCAAACTCATGATTTTATTGCTCCATTTTCACAAGTGCAATATGTGTGCACTTGTTTATTTTTAATTTAGGCTATTTTACTTACCCTTGAACGCTTTGAGTCCCTTATGTGCCCTATATATTAACCATTTATAAGACAGATGTGTACTTTGAAAATATTTTCTCCTCTTCCACAATGTTGATTGTCTCCTTAGCTGTACAAATGTTTCCAAGTTTTATATTATCCCATTTGTCTGCTTACAGTTTTGTTTCCTGTGCTGTTTATCCCATTTCCTTTTAGTACCTTTACAGATTTACATCTTTCTGTTAATGCTGTTAATCCATTTTTGCTGCTTTTTGCACATGTGTGGTTAGGAGTAGCTATTCTTTTTTGGTATAGGGCTGTCTAGTTATCCCCACACCACTTGTTGACAAGACTGCCATTGTATGTACCTGACACTATTATCAAAATTCATTTGATCAACAACTTTATTTCTGAGCATCCTGTTCTGTCCCATTGGTCTATGTGACTGGGCTCTTTTTAAAAGAATTACTTTTCT
>NW_008349083.1:1998011-2000355 GCF_000622305.1 Nannospalax galili | reverse complement strand
GTGTGTGTGTGTGTGTGTATGTGTGTGTGTGTGTGTGTGTGTGTGTGTGTGTGTGTGTGTGTGTGTGTGTGTGTGTGTGTGTGTGCCTACTGGGACCAGAAGGGGGTGTTGCATCTCCTGGAGATAGAATTATAGGAGGTTGTGAACCATCTTAAGTGTGTGCTGGGATGTGAACTCAGGTCTTCCGAAAGAGCAGCAAGTGCTTGTAAATGCTGAGCCATCTCTCTGGCCCCTCTGGAATTGTTTTTAGGTCACAGCCTTGCTGTTTTGATGTTGTGATGTCTCCTGCTCTGTTCTTCTCGCTATTTAATTCTTAAAGGTCTATTCACATTTTCCATTTTCTTTTTATTTCTATGACAAGCATCACTACAATTTTCACTGTTATTGTATCTCATCTGTTTGGGGAAGTATGGGCATTTTAAATACTAATTTTCTGGTCATAGTGTATGAAATATCTCTCTACTTTGCATATTTCCCACTTTCTTTCATCAGTATTTATTTGCCTATTTTTATAACTAGTGTAAATGGGATTATTTTCTTGCTTTCCTTTTTAGTTTATTGTTATGATATAAAAATAATACAGCGTTTTTTCAAAATATTAGCTATTTATATGGAAATATTTCTTAAATTATTTTTCTGACAAGATATTCTTGTGTTTAAGGTTTTTATATTTATAAAGTCATGTCTTTCCACCTTAGATGCCTTTTCTTTCTTTCTGTTGCTCATTAATCTAGTTGGGATTTCCATTCCTTCTTGAGCAGACATGGGGAAAGTGAGCAAGCTTCTCCCATTCCTAGTCTTAAGAGGGCACTCATTCCACTATTCACCATTGGGAAGATGCTAGCCAAGGACTTGTACTATGTAGCAGTTATGGTTTTGATGTGGAATCTCCCACACCAGTTCATGTATATAAGAAATTGGTCCCCAGCTAGGCACGCTATTTGGGGAGGTTATGAAAGCTTTTGGACATGGATCTTAGCTGGTAGATATGGGATCATTCATTGGTCCTTGAAGATTCTGGTCTGGTTCTTGGCTTCCTGACTGCCTATGCAATGTGGCCAAGTGCCTCATGTTCTTACTGCCATAAGCAGGAGCTGGCATGCCACCATGTCTTTTACACCATGATGGACTCCCTCCCCTTAAAACATGAGCCAAAATAAACTTTTGTTCCCTTAAGTTGTTCTGTCAGGTATTTTGTCATAGCAACAAGGAAAGGAAATAATACTTTTCTTTATCATTTATGGTGTTTTGGTATCTACCTTCTAAATTTAATCTGTGGAGTTTGTATCATGCAAAGAGGTTGAGTGAATCAAACTTGCATCTCTAAAGTCATTCTTAATTGCTAAGAGAGGGCTTTGCATCCTCTGGAACTGGAGTTACAGATAGTTGTTAGCCACTATGTTGGTGCTGGGATTCAAATGCAGGTCCTCTGCCTAGCCAATTTAATGTGTTGTTGCTTCAGTTTTCTAATATTTATCTGAGAGTTTTTGCATTTGTATTCCTTGGAGATACTGCACGCACACCTCTCTCCTAGTGTTCTTGTCTGGCTTTGGGAGCAGTGTAACTATGACTTCAGAGTGGATCTGGAAGTAGTCAATTGCTTTTGGAAATATTTGAGAAGTTTTGGATTAGTTCTTTAAATGTTTGGTAGGATTCAGCAGATGCACCCTCAGGTTCTTTCTTGGCTGTTTTGACAGGGGACATTATCTTATTGTGCTGAAGTCCTTCTTTATGATTAGTCTGCATGGATTTTTGTTTGTTTATTTCTGCATGGCCCTGTTTTAGAAGGCTATTTGGGGATAGGAATTCATCCCTTTTTCCTTGCCTATTCAACATAGTTGGTGAATAATTGTTCATAACAGTACATCATGGTCCTGTTTCTGAAGAGGCAGTTGTAATGTTGCTCCTTTCAGCACTGATTTTATTTACTTGGGTTTTCTGTCTTTTGTACTTCGTTTAGATAAATATTTAGTAGCTTTATCTTTAAAAGAACTCTCAGTTTCATTGATCTTTCCCATTGTTTGACATTTTCTATTTCATTTATTCTGATATGATCTTTATGATGTTTCTTTGACTGTTGTTGGGCCTAATGTGCTTTCTATAATAGCTTTTGAAACATTTCTTTATTCATGTATGTGTATACAAATGAATACACACACGTTCACACATATGCCATGGTTGATCAAAGGACAACTTTTAAAAGTTGGTTCCCTCTTCTCGTTCCTTCATGTTGGGGATTCTGAGGATTGAACTCGTGTCATCAGCCATGGCACTAAATGCTTTTATCTGCTGAGCCCTCTCGCTGGCCCAGAGACCTCTTTTCTATTATCTTTAAAAAACATTT
>NW_008349083.1:1920687-1997441 GCF_000622305.1 Nannospalax galili | reverse complement strand
GAAGGCAACAAGATGAAAACATTCATTGATTCAGTAATGAAACTTTTAAAATATATCATCATTAAAATTCAGTTACATGTATAAGTTTTTGGATCTCTGTCATTTGGAATGATATATTAAAATGGTAAGTTGCAACTGCTTATCATAGAATATAAGGCCTTACCTGATCTGGTCTGTCCAGTGCTCGCCTATCACTCAAGCTGTTGTGCTTTAGTGAGATGGAGCCTGTGCATCTCTGAGGGTGGGATGTGCTTGTACAGTGGTCCTTTTTTCAACTATATTATTTATTATTTTATGTGTATGCATGTATTGCCTGCATGTATGTACTGCACCCATGTCATACAGTGCCCATGGAGGTCAGAGAGGGCATCAGATACCCTGTAACTGGAGTTAGAGATGGTTGTTAGCCATCATGTGAGGGTTGCAGTTGAACCTGGGTCCTCTGCAAGAACAACTGGTGCTCTTAACCACTGAGCCATCTCCCCAGCCCCTAGAGTGGTCCTTCTACACAACTCCTCTCACTTGTGTTTTGAGCAACCTGCATACAAGATAGTCCCTGTCCCTGTTTGTCTCCCACTGCATGTCCACTCACACCCACTCACTTCCACATTATATGCAAGGACACTTTAGTGCCTCTTCCCATTGCCTAAGATATCACCATCCTGCCACCACCACATTTCATAATGTCTCCTGTGTATCGAGTGCTTACTATGCACAGAAATTATACTTTGAGCTTTCAATACACCGTTGGGCTTTTCCAGTTGCGATAACTATCAGCATTTTATAACATACAGAGGGAAACAAAGAACTTTTCCAGTTGCTGCAATATGAAATAGTATCTGAGATAGCAATCATGTTTGTCTTGGTCTGTGACCTGACTGCTTTATCTCTTCTGTGCTGCCTCTATCCCCATCTTTACTTTCCGACTTGGCTGATGTCCACCAAAGTTTTCTTTTCTTCTATGCCAGCCCAGGACTTGGATACTGTCTTAGTTTCATTTCCTGTTGCTGTGATAAAATACTCCCACAAAGGCAACTTAGGGAAGAGTTAGTTTTAGCTGGTAATTCCAGGATGCAGTTCATCCCTGTAAGGAAGGCATGGTATCAAAAGCTTGAGAGAACTGGTCAGGAGCAGAAGAATGAATTAATACATCCATACTAGTGTTCAGCTCCCCCTCCTTTTCTTTCCATCTGGGGCCTAGTCAATGAAATGCCCCCGCCCACCCCACATGCAGCAGGGTAGGTCTTCCTCCCTTTATTAATCCAACTAAAAAAATCCCTGACAGGCATGGCCCTAGGCTAACCTAATCTGGGCAATCCACCGTTGAGACTCTATTCCCAGGTGATTTATAGATTTTTTTCTATCACACATACTCTTCTTCTGTATTCCTTATTATGGTTCTGTTCTTTCTACTGTAGGATGTAGTCAGCATGGAGTAAATGGATATAATCAGTCATGTTTGTTTTCCAGTGATCTCTTAGTTAGATCATGGGCTCATTAACAGTGAGAATTACGCCAGGCATGGTGGCACACACCTTTAATCCCAGCACTTGGGAGGCAGAGGCAGGTGGATCTCTGTGAGTTCAAGGCCAGCCTGGTCTACATAGTGAGTTCCAGGACAGCTGGGGCCACAGGGAGACCCTGCCTCAAAAAAAAAAGAAAATCACACACAAAAAGTGAGAATTACATATTTCTTCAGAGAAAGAAAGACTATCTTACTAATTTCATGCTCACTTCTGCTCATCACCTGTTTGATACATGGAAAGTTGTGCCTGAAAGGAGAAAATAGTGAATGGCTTAACTACCTGTTAGATGCTCTGATCTTAGGTAGATTAGATAGAGGACCAAGAAATGACCAAGGAGAGGTAGGTGGATCTTTATTAGCTCAAGGTCAGCCTGGGCTACATGGTGAGTTCAGGCAAGCTGGGGCTATATGGTGAGACCCTGTCTCAAAAAAAAAAAATAATAATCATGGAAGCACTTCAGGTTGAGATTAGAAACTTGGATAAAACTGTAGCCATTTATCACAGAACTGTACAATGTTTGAAGAACTGGTGGGTGCAGAAATACTTTCCTACACTTGTTGCCTTCTTTAAACAGTAGTTTACTACATCATTAATATCTGTGTCTGATGTTACCACATTTCTTATCATACCTGGGTTCCTCACTAGACCTTGATTGTCCTCATGACAGAGATCATTGGACAGTGTTCCCTCTCCTGTATCTCTGACAAGAAGCAGGCCAATCACTTAATCTCTCAAGTGTGCTTATACTGATGCCCTGGGCTCCTCACTGAGTCCATTTCCCCTCCTTTGCCCCATTCTGACTTTCTGAATCCTCTTCTGCTTTAAGTCTGACTCAGATCACCAGAAAAAGTCAAATTTTCTTGACTTGGTGGGACCTTCCCCTTCTGCTTTAGTTCTTGTTAAAGTCCTTTTTTCTATGAAGCCTAATACTTCCTGTGTCCAATAATGTGCCACTGAGTAACACTGTTGACTCTTTCCAGGATCACCTTCCCTGCATTGGTTTTGTTTGTCCTGCAGAACAATGACTGCACACTGTGAGTTTCCCTAAGGATTTAAAACCACAAGGCAACAGCACACACTTCATGCTGGGTCTAGTCAGAATGTCTCACACACATTTCATTATGGGAAAAAAAGAGCTTCCCTTTCGCAAAAGAAAAAGAAGCCAACCTTTTCATAGAAACTGAGAAAAGAAATGATTGAGATCGAAAGTTGATTTCTGAAACAACTTTCTAAAATAAACTGGTTTTTAAATTTTTATAGGGATGCCATTAATGCACATGAAAAATGATGCTCATAAAACGAGTTTTCACATGTTTTATGTCACTTTAATATCTAATATAAAATATTCACAGATCATCGTTTCTACTCTAATAGCTGATGATTCTGTGAATGACTCACTATGCTTGGTCTACCTGATTTTGATACTTAACCCCAAGATTCTGCCAATGTCTGATGTGGGGTTATGAAGGAGAACCTAGGCAAGAGAGTTTAAACCAAATCAAATGAAATTACAGGTCCTACTCATAAGTTATCATATGTAAAGGAAAGCATCCTTCCCCTGTTGCTTATATGGTAGGGCACAGCTATACCACTAGAAGATAATAACAAAATGGGATTTTTATATTAGGCCTTTAAAGCTGAGGTCCGGTTGTAAAGGACGGAAACATAGGTCAAAAGACTAAGAAATTTCACAATCACTTTGTTCATGCTGGGCTCCTCCATTTGGAATTCCTCAGAGAGTAGGAGTTGGAGAGTAAATAACAGACTTTTCTTAAGACATAGTTTAAATCCACATGTTGTGATAATTCGTATAGTACCGATCTTTTTCCTGTTCTCATTTTAGAAACATTAGATAGTTCTGATTTGTTTTTTCTGGCAGAAATCTTCCTTCCCTTATAGTTCCCAACAACTTGTTCTGATTTCTTAAAATCGGAATTTTAGATAGGGGGAAACATTCAGAAATTAGAAAACCTGGAAAGTCAGTAGTATTAAAAGTTTGTCTTATCTCTCCCCACATAATTAAGATTATTTAGCAAGTAGAGGAGTGTGCTAAACTTTGTATGATTTGATGTTTGGTAAATAAATATGTCTCTGATTTTTAAGTTTTGGATTTAAAACTCTAGAGAGTTTTTAAAATGTAATTTATTCCTTAGTTGCATCCTGTTGTGATTGCAATGAGCAAATTGTGATTCACCCTGGCATTACAATTTGAGCCAAATTATTATGTAGAGGCTGTAAATATTGAAAGACTCCTTAAATTTAATAATTCCAATATACAACTGCTTATAAACCTTCCTAGAATAAGCAACGAACAGAGACTTAAAACTTCAAGGTCCGAAATGAAGATTTACCTGTAATTCCATTTATACATTTTCCATTTGATAGCTAATTCATCCTGCCTGTAGCTTCCTTTCCACCAAGAAACGGGTCCCAAAACTTGAGAATTAATACCAAGGGCTTTTCAAGGAAAATATAAAGGGAAATAAGCAAAAGAACCCAAAAGATCTTTGGTGGTAGAGCTGTTTCTTTCAAATCAATCTAGGGCAAAGGCTGTGTAATATTTCAGGTTCAGTGGCGGGGGAATGGTGCTGCCTTCGTCTGGCACACACCTTTTATATTTGGGATGCATACGCATGAGCAGAAGGGTCCCCACAATCCATCTTTTATCTATAATCTTGCTGTAGCTCAGCAGTCCTTAGCTGGAGGGTGTACTGGAAAGTGCAGCTTTCCCCCCTTTAGCACATTCGGGTAAGCAGTCTAAAGCTGCTAAGATTCCATTTGAGAGGTAAATTGCTATTACCATCAGTGCTGTGTGCCGTAAACGGCCTGGTCCTTTCCATCAAGACCCTTTAGCCAGAATTCCAAAGGAACGGCTAGAGATTTGATTTCACAGGTCTCTCTGCTGAACACATCCTTTCCCATCTGACATTTACACTGGTTGCGGATTTTTACGGAACTTGTTAGAGAGCATTCTGAACCTTAAAAAGGTGTTAGTCTTTCTAGAACCCTCTGGCAGAGGAAAAGTCTTTTTATCGCACTTAAATGTTTGGAATTGAAACCTTTGCTCGTCTGATTGGTGAGTTTCAAAGAACAGATTTTCTTATTTTTCTAAGCTGGGCTGCAGGAATCGAGCTGCACATACCGCTGACCAAAAGGATATTTTCCCCCTGGAAATGTTGAGCACCAAAGGAAATGATTCCAGGGTTGAAAATCTTCCTGTTTCCTTTGCAGCCGTTATCAGTCCAGCTGGAAAGCACCATTCTAACTGGCTCCTGCCCAGACTTTATGGGAACAGAGAGGAGGAAGTTCAATGGCCAGAAGAGCCTCTCTACAAATCACTTTCAGTTTCAAAAACCTCATCTTTTTGACAAATCCATAACTTCTTGCCACATTCTATTTTCAACTTTTTACAAGGATGACAGGCCTGCGACTCATTAATTGTTCTCCTCGGACTTTTCTATTCTCTCAGTAACTTCTACAAGTTTTTTTTTTTTTTTTTTAATTGCATTTGGGAAGAGAAGAAAATTTGTGGGAAGTATAGAAAATGACCCGGAAATTTCAAAATACATGACACCATGTGTTCTGACTATTTTTGCTATCTTCCATTTGAATTAAATATGACTGGGCTCTATAGTCAAGCTTACAAAATGTGCTTCACTCCCCCTCCAATTTCGTTTTATTCCACACTTTCCTTCTGGCCTAGCTTTTCCGTATCAGAGTGCTCATAAAATGCCGAGTGTCATTTCAATATTCAACATCCATAACTTCTTTTGATGCAGTCATATGCTCTAGAAGCAGGATGACATACATCACTGTATACAGTTCTCTGTGCCTTTGAATTTGGCCCCAGACCAGACCATCATTTAAAAAAAAAGTCAAGACATTTTACTTTTCTCATTGTTGTGACCAAATAATCGAGGAGAAACAACTTAAGAAAGGAAGGATTCATTTTGGCAGCAGATGGAGGGTACTGTCCATCAGGGCAGGGAAGACATGGTAGCTCGTGCAGTTCTCCACTGTGGTGGCAGCCGCATGAGGCTACTTACTCACATCTCAGCAGATCATAAGCAGAGGGCAAACAGGAAGGGGAGCAGGCTGTAAAGTACCCAAGACCCATTCCCAGAGATCTACCTCCTCCAAATAGGCTCCATCTCCTAAACGTTCAACAACCCCTGAATAGTACCTCCATCTTGGGGATAGGTGTTCAAATATGTGAATCTATGGGGACAGTTCACATTCAACCACAACACAAAGGTTGTTTTCTGAATTGAAATCTGTGTTAAGAGTACAGCACTGACACAATTCCTTCTTCTTAAAACTACTACTTCCTGTTGTGTGACACTATTCTTGGCAAAAGGAAACATACTCCTCACCCCAGATAGGGAACTGACAACTGACCAAAGTAAGGATACCACCAAAGTCCAAGTTGGCAAAACACTGAGTTTATTGGGATCACTTTCAGGAGTATGAGTAAGGGGTTTTGCACAGGAACAGAAACGACTCAAAGACAGCTGCATCACCAAGGCGCACCCCAGCATGGGTGACAGCTCATGAAAGCTGGAAATCTGGAGCTCTCTGCACAACTTGCAGTCATCTTAAAAGTTGGAGGGTGTCTTTTCCAGGCAGCTCAGCCCGTCTGAGCTTCTTCCAGGTGGCTCAGCTTATCTGAGAATCTTCTAGGCAGCTCAGCATGTTTGAGAGTCCCTAAACAGTCCTTTCTGCTTATATATGCTCTGGGAGGAAGGGACCAGTGAATCTCATCAGTTTCAGGGACTTCCTGAAGCTAATGAGTTGTTTGTAAGGAGCTTCCCTGTAAGATGAGTGATTTTACCTCAGAGGAAGTTGCCACACAACACTTCCTCATTGTATCATACCTACTTCTAGGGACATTACATAACAGAAAACTGTTTTGTCACACTTGACTTCCTTCAGATCCAGCCTAATGCCACTCAGATTTCATTGGAGGCTGTGGCAAATTTGATGAGAATTGGTAGTATTTCCTTTGTAAAACCAATAAAACATACATTAAAATAGAAAGTAATAGCCAAGCACTTAGCATTGAATGTGATTTGCGTTTCCTAGAAACAAAATCTAACTTGACAAATGGAGAATCTGACAGACTCTACTTGACACTGATGATAAGATATACTACCCAAATGCTCCGACGGTGGAGAGGCAGGCTGAAAGGTTATGTGAGCACAATAGTCAATGATGATCTGATAGCCCATAAATATTTCAAAAGCCCTGCGCCTTTCCCTGATAACTACATGTCTTAACTTGTTTCCTCCCCCAGTATTTCATAGAGGAGGCAGTCAAGGTACTATATTCAAAGTCACACAGCCTCCAGTCCACGGGACCAAAATATAGACTCTTAACGCCTCTGCTACTGCGCTACAGATAAGATGCTTTTAGATTTAAAAAAGAGGACATGGTTTAATCACCTCTATGTTCGGAAAAGGTACAGAGGAAGCTGCGGGGAGGAGGCAGTGTTTGAACTTGACCCTGAAGGATTAGTGGAAGTTGATCAGGAAAAGGAAAAGGAAAGCACCTGGCAGTGTCAGAAAGCTGTGCATGTACAGGGCATTTTCTAATGGCTTAATCGTTTCACGCCTGCATGTGGTAGAATAGTAAATACTGTAACCTACAACACAAGCTTGAGCTTCATTATAAAGGGGTTAGAAGCCAAAACAAAGAGCGTGCTTCAAGACAGTGAGAACCAAAGTGGTTTATGAGACAAAGTAATATGCAGAAGTTACATTTTCTAGTCAATTTGGGGAAGAAAATTGAGATTGTCTGAGGTGGATGAGTGATAGAATAAAAGAGACAAGCCAAGAGGATATATTCTTTCCATTAAATGCATTGGCTGGTAACACACGTAACCACTGACAGGTTGACTTAAGCCATTTTTTTCTGGAGTGGGAGGAGACTGGGGGTAAGCAATCCAGAGCCAATACCGCAGCTCTGTCTCTGGGAACTTAGCACTTACATATGGTTGCTTTCTTTCTTCGTGCTGTCCCTGTGCTTGCAGAGGACTGCTGCACTTTAGTGCTGTATTTGTCTGCCTCGCTGAAAGAACCCGAAGGTTGAGCACAAAAGGCAAATGCCCTCTGAGTGTATCTTTGTTCAAGAGCCTTCCATGTCTATGCTATGTAATAGGGTCATGAGTTCATGGTACTTAAATGATCCTGGAATCGATAGTATATTGTATCATAGCTGGCATGCTGACAACAATTAAGACAATAGAATTCTGGTACACAGAAAACTCCATCAAAGTGTACATTGTGATTATCTATGTAAGAATCGAAGAGACATGGATAGGGGATTTGAGGTAGGAAAGCTTCCATGAGTCAAATGTGAGAGACAGAAGTCAGTATGACATAGAAATGAATAAGTTGATGCAGGCTGGAAAGGGGAGAGGTCTAGGAAGATGCTGTGGGGTCTTTGTCAACAGTGTCATGATAATGATTTTGACTGAGATGGGAAGAAGAAAGAGCAATCAGATTGTTTGGACAAAAACAATACATTTGATCCAGGATGCATTTTGTTTGGTGTATCTGTAGGAGATCCTACGAACCTATGAGCCACTTTGGAGGCTGTGTCAAGGAGCTTAAATACCAAGAGCTAATGACCTGAGTGTTGAAGAAATCTAACCCATGGCAGGTGATGAAATCTCATGGGGGTAGGGGTGGGGAATAAAGAAAATGGAGGTGAGGAAAGTTCGAGGACAGACAGAAAAAAAACAGAGGAAGGGGAATGTCGCCATTAAAGCTAAAGGCAGTGGTTTGGAAAAGAAGTGGTCAAGAGTATCAAGGATCTGAGAAGATTTAAGATGCTTTGTTAGCCCTCTGTTCATTGTGAGCATTCTATGGATGTTCAGACAAGGAATATACTGATACATGACATTCTTAACTATGTGTGTAGCTTGATATCATGCCCTTGTTTAACAGAGGAAATCAAGATGATGTGAAGATCTATTATAAAACAAAAATAATGCTTGTGGAAAAGATACCAAGAGAATGTTGGCCTATGCCATGAATAAAGTACTAAGTAAATGCATGGAATCTTATACTTTATTTCATGGTCCTTAGAAATTCTTCTACATACCCTATTTCCCCCAAATTTTCATAACTTTTTATAAAACTATGGCTTGTAGAACATTTTTGTGGTAACTAAATGATCAGAGAGAAGACATTGTGTGCATAAGGCAGAGTAACGTGATCCCTATATTTAAGAAAAAATTATTTATTTTTATTTTATGTGTTATTTTATGTGTTTCTGCCTGTATGCATATATACCACATGCATACAGTTCCTTCAAAGATCAGACAAGGTCATTGGATCCCTTGGAGCTGAAGTCACAGATGGTTGTGAGCTGCCATGTGGGTGCTAGGGACCCTAGTGCGCTGCAAGAGCAGCATGTGCGCTTAACAATTGTACCATCTCTCGATCCCCAGTCCCTATATTTTTAAGGTAATCTTTGCTTCTCTTCTATAGAACAGGTCATCATTCATGCAACAACCCCATGTATTGACATTACATGCTTGTACTAAGCACAGGGCACTGAGCACAGATAACAGCAACATTATTATCAAGAACTTAGATATTTTGGGGGATGATTTTGAAGAAACATTTTAAAAAATCCAATTTCCAACATGGATCTCTAACTATTTAGAAGTGAATTTTATGTTAAACCTGAAAAATACGACAGGCTTTTTTTTGTATACACATAATGTATACTTCAAAACATGCTACACCTAAGTATATACAGTGTAAAGAAAGAAAAGAAATACAACCAAATGCAATATATCCACTTTGAGTGGATTATAGATAGGTAAAATTCAAACATATTTGGGTGGCAAAGAAGTAAATAAAATTACTTCATAACCACGTTTTATGAGTTTCATTTTTTTCAAATATAACTCATTTTTTATTTGCTGATTTTTTGTGTGTATATCATACAGAACATCCCAAACAATCTTATTCATCTATATACCCACATCCCAAATGGCACCCTCCCATAGCCTCCCCTGTGCATCCAATGGAGCCCATATACCCTGTCATCCCTGTTACTGTCCACTGTGTTGTTGGTGCCCCAACCTGTTCCCTAGTACTAGGACAGTATTTTTTAAGAGTTAACACATCATGACATGGAATACAAAATTCTTGCTTCCACTCCTTATTTCAGGCTATAAAGAAGCCAGCTCTCTACACAGACATACATAAATAATGAATACACCCCGGGAACTATATATAATGATAGCACAGTTGATAAATATGCATGGACAGACTTTTGACTTCTTCTCCAGCAAAGGAAGCCCATCAGTATTGATGAATTCTTTAACAGAAAAGAAGACGAATTTAGAGTTCTCAGTCAATTTGCATCTCTTTCACCTGGGCAGGACACGTCTAAAGTTCAAGTGGCCATTTTCATCTTGTCAGTGCAGTTCATACCACTGCCTTTGTTCCTCTTTCAAAACTGGTAGGATACCCTAGCTGGTTTGTAGTTTGCAATTAGGCAAGGCAGGGGTCTGCTCGCACCTTGGGTGATATAAGGTAGCAGAGAGGACCTGCAGAGTTTGAGTCTCAACTAAAATGGGCTATGCAGTGTCCTAGTGAGGAAATGGTTATGATGGTTAGGAAAGGGAAAAGAAAGGTTACAAAGAAAAAAAAAACCAAAACAAACAAACAGAAAACCAAAACAAACAATTGAGCCAAGTTGGGAGGGAATGTGATGAAAAGAGACACAGGAAATATGTGAGCAGTGTGATAATGAGCCATCTTCAAAAAGCTACATGAAAATAGAACAGATCTTCTGCCTCACTTATGTTTATAGGTTCCAAATGTATTAATGTTTGATGTGGAGATGCTGCTGTGAAATTGGCACACCTTCCATAGACATTTGCGATGTAAATTAGTCTAGCCCTTCTAGAAATTGGAAAATGAGTTCTATATTTCTAGGCCCATAGGTGGATAACGCCAGCATTTACGTGAGTGGGAATTAACACTAGGACAAAAACTAATCAAAACTAATCAAAAAGGTGTGTGTGTATCCATCCACTGGTAGGTTTACCAGTGGCCATATTCCTAAACGAGAGTGACTCCATGTGCTTATGGGCAGTGTTAATTAGACTTGTGATAATTGATAATGACAATAGCCAAAAAGGATATGAAGTTAGTAGAGAAAGTAGGTGCAAGGTACTAGAGGAAGACAGATGGATATGATCAAAATACACCCTATAAGAGGCTGAGTATGCTAGCATAAGTCTTTAATCCCAGCACCCCGGAGGCAGAGGCAGGTGGATCTCTGTGAGATAGAGGCCAGTCTGTTCTACATAGTGAGTTCCAACTGGGGCTACAGGGAAACCCTCCCTAACCAAACAAACATTAAAAAAAAAAACATTCTGTAAATGTATGAAATTTCCAAAAATAAATCCATTTTTTTAAAGATGCAATGGCTCACTCAGTTAACATGCTTCATGCCAAGCCTGAAGATCTGAGTTCAATCCCCAGGACATACATTGTGGGAAAAAAAGGGTATCCTCTGAGCTCCACATATATTCTGTGTCATATGCAAGCCCATACATATACACACATGCACCCTCACACACAGAATAAGTGAATAATTAAACTATATGTATTAGCAGCAGAAGAATGTCATCCATAGAACACAAATGGGAAAAAATGAAGCCTGAATAAGGGAAGGTCAGAGAAAGTGGAGAAGATTTGAGGGACCAAAGAATGGTAGAAGGCCCCATGTACTGAGTCAGGTAAGGGAGGAGGACAAGCATGAGGACCTCAGTTTGGATCCCCAACACTCAAAAAAATAAATCTAGGCACAGTGGCACAGTCTGTGACTCCAATGCTTGGTGGACAGCAGAGACAGGTGGATCCTGGGGTTTGCTGACTGGCAAATCCAGCCAAAACAGTGAGCCCCAGGATTAGGTCTAGCCAAAATGGAAAGCTTCAAGTTCAAATACAGACTTTGTCTCAAAAAAATAAAGTGGACAGCAATAGAAGACATCAAATGTTGACCTGGAGGACGAGGAGGACAAGGAGGAGGAGGAGGACGAGGAGGACGAGGAGGACGAGGAGGACGAGGACGAGGAGGACGAGGTGGAAGGGGATGAGGAGGACGAGGAGGACGAGGAAGAGGGAGCGTAGGATGACTGCCAGCTTTCCAACCTAAATGACAGACTTGGAACATGTACTGACAAACAAAATGCTTAAGTTGAAAATAATACTAGAAAGACAGCATGTTTTTCTCAGCACTGATGGACTTGAGAAGTGTGGAGGATCCAGTGAAGCAGTGGTACAGGCCTGGCATTTAGAAAGATAATTCTGCTGGAGATACAGATTTATAAATGCTGAGTTGTTGGAGAAGCGAACTGCTCCATGAAAAGACAAATGTATTCATTGAATGGGACACTCATACCAGAGATAGCTGTGAGGGCTTTGTTGCATCTTTGAACAATACTCATGCTGTAATACTAATTAAAATAGCCCTCATATCTACCTCTGCTGTATTTAGAACTTATATTACAGGAAAAGGACTGGATAAACACAATATAAACATTTTAGGTTGTGTGAGTAATGGGATGACATTTCTTTATTTACTATTAATATTACTTTCTCATTTATAAAGTCAATATTACCTTGACACTTAAACTGGATAAAGACAAAAAATAAAAAAAACTACAAATCAATTTCAGTGATGAACATAGAAACACAATTTCTCAATAAAGTACTTGCAGACTGAATCGGAACATACATTTAAAAGATCATGCACACTGAGCCAAGTTGGCTTAGTGGGTACATAGTCAACATTTGAAAATATCTAAGTCTAATACAGCACAGAACTAGAAATAAGTCTAAAAACTGCATGTGTGTCTAAATAGTTAAAGAAAAGGCTATCAACAAGGTTCAAAATTCCTTCAAGCCCTAAAAATTCAAAAGTCCTGAAAAATAAAAATAGAGGTGCATATCTCAAAGATAATAAAACTCATAATTAAGAAGCTGATAGCCAACATCATAATAAATAAGCAAAACTTAAAACCAGTTCCTCTAAAATCAGGAATGAAACACATGTGCTCACCCTTCTCTTCTTCAGTGTAGTGCTTGGGTTCTTAGCTGGGGCAATCATGGAAGAACAAGAAATAAAAAGGGTGCAACAGGGAAGGAAGAAGTGAAACTGTCCCTATTTGCAGATATGATCCCATTTATGTTATAAAATATCCTTTAAAACTCTAAGATGGTTTGGGATGTTCTGTGGGATACATACACACACACACACACACACACACACACACACACAAAATCAACAAATTTTAAAAATGTATTATATTTGAGGAGGAAGCATAAAAATTTACATTATGCTAATTAGTAGAGGTGATA
The DNA here is from genome assembly GCF_000622305.1 of Nannospalax galili. NCBI lineage: Eukaryota > Metazoa > Chordata > Mammalia > Rodentia > Spalacidae > Nannospalax > Nannospalax galili. The sequence goes on along the minus strand of NW_008349083.1, from coordinate 1,984,525 downwards.
AACATTACCAGTGAAATCTACCCGATGACTTTATAGACATACACAGGTGACAAGGATCCAAGTGCAAGCAACTATGACTAAAAATAATCAGATACATAGAGATTAGAGATGCATGTGCCAACATCTCAGTGTTAGTAGCAAATACAGTGAGTCTTTCTGCAAGGAACAATATATTCTAAAATGAAAAAAAAAAACTCTTAGATCTGATAAATACTTTCCACAAAGTAGCAAGATATAAAATCAGCATAGAAAAATCAGTTTTCTCTATACCAATGATGAAGTTTCTGAGAAAGAAATCAGGAAGCAAATCCCAACAATGCCCTTTAAAAATACCTTACCAAGGACTTGGAAGATTTTAGAAAATGAAAACCTTGAGACAATGAAGGAAAAACTGTAGACGATGCTAGAAGATAGTTTCATGCATGTGTATAATAGATTTTGTCATAGTCAACTCCCATCACCACCTACTTCCCTGTTCACTTCTTCTGAACCCCTTCTTCCCAACCAGTCCTCCTTGTACTTTTGCAGATTTTGGAGTGTGTGTGTGTGTGTGTGTGTGTGTGTGTGTATGTGTGTGTCTTCTCCACTGAGTTTGATTAGGGTTGTTCACATGAGCTTCATGTAAGGTTATTTACTAGCACATGGGGAACTTACCAGTGGCCATTCACTGCCTGTAACTCCTCAGCTAGGGAGGGGCCTCAAAGTCCTGACCCCAACCATGGTGGAATTAACAGGTTTGTACAGGTTCCCACATATGATCTCTCTCTCTCTCTCTTTTTTTTTAAGATATAATCTCATGTAGCTCAGGGTGGCCCTGAACTAGCAATGTAGCTAAGGATGTCTTTGGACTGTGATTCTTCTGCCTCTACCTCCTGAGTGTCGGGATTGAAGGCATGTGCCTGGATATCATTCTCAGGTTGTACATGCTAGACAATCACTCTACCAACTGAGTTGCATCTCTATCCCTTCACAACATTAATGCCACCTCTGCTTTTCAGTTATGTACATGGAGGCAACTGAGGAATCTCTTGCTGGAGTCACACAATTTGTAAGTGACAGAGCTGGAATTTGAATGTAGACAGTCTAGCTTGGGGGGATGCTTAACAACTAGATATACACAGCTAATGGATCTGACATTGTGTATTTATCAAAAGGTAGCTACCGTTGACCTCTTGCTGAAAGTTCAAGATTCTGAGTTATTCAGTCTGGTTTGGATGCTCAGACAGTTTGGAATTTTATCACCATCTTAACACAACCCAGCCTTACCCATTTTACAAGATCCAGCATGCTCTGAAACCAGGATTCAGACAAGAAAACGGAAATTCCTCTAGACTGTTCAGAAAGATTGTTTGCACAGAGATGAGAGAGCTAGGAAACTAGGTGGAGTGGGGGGCAGTGAGGAGGAGGATTGCTAGCTACTCTAAGGTTAGGACAAGAAGGAATTGCTAGCACATGGTAGGTCTTGAGTTGTAAAGGAATGTGAAGTGTGGCATACCTCCACCCCAGGTCTATAGGACAGTAAGAGGCAGCAGCACTATCATAGCTCAGAAGTTGGGTCTGTCTACTAAAAGGCAATACCATGGCAGGACTGTCTGGTGGCAGCTGGGAGTAAAAGGAATGTTGAAGGAAAAAGGATTACCTTGACTTTATTTTACCATCCCCAAGCCTATTTGAAGACAGTTGGTATAAGGATTCTGGGAAATGTAGTTCGCAAGCATAGAGCCCAGTGGTCCTAAACCAGCAGTGAATTTACCAGCACCCACGTGGGGGCGCCATTCTGACTCAAGTCAGAATCCTCACAGCCTTACTGCCTCTCTCAACTTTTGTGCATTGTAGGTGTGTGAGTAGAGATGGGCACACAGCTGTTGCCCACACCACATATATGCTAACTGCCGTAAGCACTGTTCATACAATAATTTCCGTAAACCTCTCGAGTCCTGTAAAGTAAGCAAGACTATCATCCAAGTTTCCTAGATGGGGAAACTGAGATCCAGTAACATTCCAACACCAGTACACAGTCTGTGGCAAAGCCTGGGTTCAAATCCCAGTTAGCCATCCCCCATGTTCACCTTCCTCACCATCACACACTATGACCTCAAGAGGGTGGCTACATCCAACTTGCCAATTCCCAAGCCTCAGTCCTATACACAGTGTTGCATATGCTCAATCCACACTTGCTAGGCAACTGTATTCCTTAATTTCCATAATATGTGATAGTTGCTTGGATGTCAAAAATATTTTATATTTGTTTTCCCAAACCATTGCTGTTGCTTTGTTTCTCAATCTCAGTGATCTCGTTTCCCACGGTCTATCTGTTTTTTGCATGCCTTTTGATAGTCATAGCTGAATGTTGTTTGGGAGGCAGCATCCATAGGGTCAGAAATCCATGCATTTCTTCTCCACACAATATTGTTTCCATGTGTCTCTAAGGTGCCACACAGCAGCAGTGCTATAATGAAAATCATGTCTCAGTCTCAGGAACAGAATTACTTTAACTTCTGGAAAGTTCATTTGAAAGAGGAAGACTTACAAGAGGCATTTCTCTTTACCAGTCTACTATGTTTGTGTGTATGTGTCAGGGAGAGGCTGTGCAAGTATATATGTATGCATGTGTGTGTGTGCATGTGGATGCCAAAGGACAATGTCAGTTGGTGCTCCTCAGGTGGGTTTCACCTGTTTTGTTTTTGACACAAAGACTCTCATTGGCCTGCTGCTTACCAATTGCTGGATGGCTGGCTAGCCCCGGGGATCTGCCAGTCTCTGCTTCCCCAATGAAGGCATTATATACACATGCTACTATGCCTAGCTTTTTTATGTAGGTTCTGGGGATCAAGCTCAAGTTCATGCAACACTTTATCACCTGACCCATCTGCCTGGCCAAGCTGGTTAGTTTGTATCAACGTTACAGAAACTAGAGAAACCTGGGAGGGAGGAACCTCAATTGAGGGATTTCCTCCATCAAACTGACCTGTGGGCATGTCTGTGGAGAATTCTCTTGATTGCTGGGTGATGTAGGCAGACTCAGCCCATTGTGGGTTGTGCCATCCCTGGGCAGGTGGGCTTGGATTGTATAAGAGAAATAGATGAGCAAGCCAAGGGGAGAAAGCCAGTAAGCAGCATTCCTCCAGGGTTTCTGTTCCAGTTTTTGCCCCCACAGTTTCCTGCCTTGAGCTCCTGCCTTGGCTTCCCTTAAAGATGGGCAGAAACATGCAAGCCAAATAAACCCTTTCTTTCCCAAGATGCCTTTAGTCGTGGTGTTTATCACAGAAACAGATGGCAAACTACAAGACTGGCCCATCAGCTTTCTACTGAGGGCTCACCAGACTTCAGAAGGTTTACATACAGGGTCCTTTTCAAATTAACCTGATGACCCTGGGCCTGTGGCTAACATTTTCCAGCATGTTTACTTTGTATCACACTTTTGGGTTTCCCTTTCCATTTTCAATTTCCGTTTCAGTGATTATCATGTCCAGTTTCAAGATGAAGAAACTAGGTCACATGTATGCACACTATGGACATCCAGTAGGTAGCAGAAAGGGAATTTGAACAAAGATGGGTCAAGTAATAAAACATAAACACGTTTTGCAGAAGCTCAGTACTGCACAACCTGAGAGTGTGCAGAGAGAGAGGAGATACAGCTGGTTCTTTTGCCATTACTTTGTGCATGGATTTCACAAAGCATTTTGGCTGTGAAGACATGAAAAATTCTGTAGATTCTTTGTATCCATCTGTATGTGCATATGCATGTATATGTGTGTAAATGAGTATGTGTACCTGTGGGTATGAGTTTATGTGAGTAGGTGAATGTGCACTTGAATGTGCTGTGTGTGTAGAGGCCAGAGGTGAACAGTAGGCGTTTCCCTCAGTCACTGTCCATCTTACTTTTTAAATCAGGATCTGTCGCTGAAGCTGGAATTCACTGATTTGCTAGGCTGGCCAGTGAGCTGCAGTGATCTTCTGGAACCCTCTTCCCCAGAGCTATGAGTACAGGCGTAGGCCACCACACCTGGCTTTTTACGTGATTGCTGGGTATCAAAGTCGGATTCTTATGCTTGCAAGGCAAGTACTTTATCAACACCCCTGTCTTCCCAGCCCCTTAATTTACATTTTAAGAATGGTTTCTGTGTAGCCAGGCATGGTGGCAGACATCTGCTGACCCATCCCTGTAATTCGTAGGATGAGGCAGGAGGATTGCTGTGTACTCACAGCCATTCTGGGCTACATAGCGAGTTCCAGCCTGGGCTACAGAGAAAGCCCCTGCCACAAACACAACAAAAAAAACAACGATCTCTTTGACTGCAAGAAGAAATTGTTTGATGAAAGAATCTTTTAGTGAGTAAAACATTAACACATGTGTTTTTTAGCCGTAAAGAATAATTAAGTCATTCACGTCCTCTCCACGCTTGTGTTTCCTCTAGTTAGGTTTCTGCATGCGATTGTGTTATTGGGGAGTGGACCTTTAAATATTAAAAAGAAAAAAGCATTTACCCTAGGAGCCCTTTTTTTTATTCTGGCTCTGGCCACAAGATCTGAATTTGACTAGACTCTATATCAAAATAAAACCCAGAGAGGCATTCCTCAACTTGGACCTTTTGTCCATGCTCGCTTCCTGTTGACCGAGTGACATCCCTCGGCTGGCCTTTTCTCAAGCTTCCCAGAAGCTGTTTGCACTGAATAGGGGACAGTGTTCTCCAGGGCAGCAAAATCTTGCAGCTGATTAAAAGTAGCCTGGGATGCAGCCAGGATACCAGTTCTCTTTCCTTTGGAGTTTGCTGGAGTCCAAAGGTCAAAACCAAGACAGCGGCTCAGTGCGTTGGTTTGTGATTCCTCTTGGGTTCTGCTTCCAATGGACAAAGTACTCAGGCCCTTGCCTCAGGCAGGAGTTTTCCGTCTTTGTGCCCTAAACACAGGCTTGTGGCGCACTGTTTGCCGACAGGCTCCAATTTCAATATTGGTGGTTCTGTCCAGTGTCTAGGACCTCAAAGGTCCTACCCTGAGTGAGAGATGGGAACTGCTGCCAATTTTCTTTGAGGGTATTTTAGTGTCATTATTCAGCACTTATGCGATTATCTCTGAAGTGTTGTTTTCTAGCTATCTTCTGCCTCTAAAAAGACAGGGTAGTTTAGCTGTTTTATCAATGAAATTTGAGCATGCAGTGTTGCCAAGTCTGTGATTTTCCTTATTGCTGATTCTGGAGCCTAACAGGAAACTTTCGACATTTTCAGTGAGGTGTTTTGAGGAAGTGTAGCCACTCAGAGTGTGGTCCATAGAGAAGCAGTTGTAGCTGGGGGGTGTGTTCAGATGTGCAAGAACCCTCCCCCTGCCAAAACTGCTGAGCCACACTGGTATTTTAATAAGACCCCTGAGTGTTTCTTGATGTGGTCCTGATCCAAGAGGATAAATGTGTCTTTCAGGTAACAGAGAAGTTTTCAGCCTCTTTTTATATACTAACAATAGTAGGGATGTGATGTGAAACTTGCAAGCTCTGCCTCTGTGATTTCCACACCAGAACTTTATCCAGTGCTTTAGAACAATAGAACTCTAATAGCTAAAGTCAGCCAACACATCTCCCATCTTCCCTCCTTCCTTCCCATCATCCTTCACCTCTCTCTCCTTCCTTTCATCCTCTTCCCTCCCTCCTTCCCATCTGAGTCTGTCTGTGAATCTGCCAGACTCTCTTCCTCTCCTCTCCCTCCTTCATTTCCTCCTGTCTACTTCTCCTTCACCCCTCCCTCTTATCTGTTTATATCAGGCAGTTTGCTTTATTCTTTCTTTCTTTTAATTATCATTTTAATTTTTCATAGAAGTATATATTGCATGTTGAACATATCCAAGATACTTCATACCCTTTCATACTCCTCCACCACCCTTAGTCACCTTTGTGCTCCTGGAACTTTTTGCTTCTACTTTCATGCCCTATATATACATGATTTCATATATCTATATAAAATCTAGGAAGCACAGATGAGAGAAATCATACAATATTTGTCTTTCTGACGTGGCCTTAATTCACTTACTATGATTATTCCCAGCTGCGTCCATTTTCCTACAAACAGTTCAACTTTGTTCTTTGTGACTGAAATTTTTCCATTGTGTCAACCGGTTTTCTCAAATAGCACTTACCTTGCGTGGCTTCCAAATGTTCCAACATGATGGCGACCACTTAACTAGAATGAATTCCGACTGTGAGACATTGTCAGCCCCTCTCAACATGTGCTATCTAAAGTGGAATGGGATATTCTGTGAGATGTATTGAGAAGTGTGTTTGCAGAGATGTACAGGGTTCCCTTTTAAAACTGTAGCACAAAGAAACAGCTGTTCTACTGGCTTTGAAATATTTCACATCCTCTGCCTGCAGGCTGCGGGGTCACTATGTGTAGGAGGATCCAGTGTGCAGTGTTGTTTTTTCAGATGTCATTAATAGGTGGAGAAAAAGAAAGCCATGGCTTACTTAAATTAAGAACCACGTTGTATGGTACTAAGCATTAGGACCAAAGCACAGAATTATTACAATTTGAACTCCCCTTAGCCTCTGTCACTATCTAATGCTATTAACCAGGAAAGTCCTAAAGTAGGATTTGGATGACTTTTTAAAAATCTAGGGCAAGACACTGATATTAGTAAATTAAGCTTCAGAATCAGGAAGCAGTGAGGCTGATATGCAAAGTGAATCTGTGTCTGAAATTCTTCCCATCAACCAAGACACTGGGAACCCAGTGTGTGTGACATGTATGTTAATTCCTAGCTAATACTCTCCTTCATATTTTGTTTTGTCCTGATGAATCAACCATTCCAAAGTTCTAGAATTGCAGCCTATTTCTTAACCCTTGGTTAACCATCAAATAATAAATATCTATTGATGGGCTAAGGAGATAACTTCGTTGAGGAAGTCCTGACCTTGTACTCATGAACTGTTTATCAGAACCCACATAAAATTAGCTAGGTATGATAACAAGTGCTTGGAATCACAGCACAAGGTGGTAGGGACAGGTGGCTCCCTGTGCTTTTGGTCAGCCTGCCTAGAGGCCTACCTGGGAAGTTTCAGGCAGGTTATAATCCTGTATCCAAAGGAATGTAAGATAGTACCTGTGGAATGATGTGTGAAGTTTTCTCTGACCTCCACATACGTGTGCACGCATGAGCATGCACCCTTGCACACACGTACCTGCACACACATGAACACATACGCACACCAAAAAATAAAGAGATAACTTGATAATTTCATTTTGATTTATGATGGAGGAAGCCTGATTTATAGTCAGACTTCCTATATGGAAATATCAGATAAGATCTTCCTGTTCAATAGTTGGTGTCTGATTTTCTAAAGAACTCAAGCATTGGTAATTGTGTTAATAATCATCATTAGAAAAAAAGCATAAACAGATGAGAATGTGTAAACATGCCTGCCACATTCAAAAGTGCAAATAACTAACAAGAACTTTCCTTTCCTTCGTGTATTTGATAATCCCTCTCTGAAATTTTATACAGTCACACTCACACGCATCTTTGAGTGCTTATTACATACACATCATCGATCATTAGGATTCCCCTGACTCAGGCCAGAATATGTCTGACCTGATAAAAGCCTGACAACCTGAGTTCAATCAGTTCCAAAACCCACATAAAGAAGCTGGATGCCAGGGGCACATCTGTAACCTTGGGATTCCTACGGAGAGATGCAGGCAGAGACAGGAGAATCACCTGGAAGCTTGTAGGCCAGCTGGCCTCAAGTATAGTGTGCAGTGAGGTAGATACAACAGGAGAGTGCATGCCTCAACCAGTTGGAAGAGGAAACAGACACCCAAAAACTCTCCTCTGACTTCGCATATCTGTGTGGCACGCGCATACCTACACTCAAACATAGGCACACACAATAAATAAATAGATAAACAAATTCCTGTGGCTCAAGGAATGTCATTGATTATATTTTTGTAATCAGGTTGACTTTCTTTTTTTCCTACACACTTCATGCTCTTTACAGAGTTTTTGAATTCACCTCTGTTTATGTTGGAGCCTATAGTAAAAATGTCCCCAAACTTTGGAAAGTAACTCACCACTCAGAGATATGCAGACTGAATAGTCATTTTTCTCTTAAGCTGTCTTTAATCAAAATTTAAAAATGAATTGTGACAGTAATTTTTATTCATATTTTTTAATTAAAAAAGGAGAATAAAAAATATGGGCTTCCTGGAATATACTGACTAAAGTACTTCTTGGTGCATGTGTATAAATGTTCATGTGTGCATGGTACATGTGCACATGCAAGTGGAGGCCATAGGTTGATGTTAAGTGGTTTCCTTCATTGCTTTCCACCTTATCATTTAAATAAATTTATTTTTTTTTAGTTTTTGATTAATTAATTAATTTTAGAAGAAGCGTTTCATTACAGCTTTAACATATTCAGTAACACATTCCAGAGCAAGGATACATCTCTTTCAAAGGTGGCTGTAAATTTTTAGGTTCACAGTTGAATTAATACAGTCATACAATATTGAACTCAGTGTAAACCCTGTAAGACATAACACTGAATGAGTTTTTACCCTTTAAAGAAGATTTCCATTTCATTTTAAAATGCTATTTCCTACATTTTTAATGCTACTAACACTTAGATGTTTGCACATGTCTTTAATCTCTATGTATCTGATTATTGCCTGTCACAGTCGGTTGGTTACACTCGAATCCTTAGTACCTGAGCATGGATATAAAGTCATCAGGCAGATTTCAATGTTTATCACCTCTACTAATTAACATGAAGTAAATTTTTATGCTTCCTCCTCAAATATGTCTTTTTTTTTTAATTTGTTGATTGTTTTGTGTGTGTATATCATATAGAGCATCCCACACAATCTTATTCCTCTATATACCCACTTCCCAAATGGCACCCTCCCATAGCTTCCTCCCTCCCACACTGGAGCCCCATCCCTGTTACTGTCCACCATGTTGTCGGTACCCCCCAGCCGTTCCCCAGTGGTTGTTTGTCTGCTGAATCTAGTCAGCCTATCTAGAGGTCTTTGTTTTAGGAAGGTCAGCTGTTCCTCATCTAGCAGCAATCAGTTGTCAATATCCCTTTAGATAAGATTGGGGTCTGCTGTATATGCGTGTATCTGTGTGTGTAATGATGTGCATGTATGGATGCATACATGTCACAGCCTGAGTGTGGAAGTCAGAAGACAACTTTCTGAAGCCAGTGCCCTTCTTCCACTTTGAATTCCAGTCAATTCTGAAATTTAGGTCATCAGATTTGCATAACAAACGCTACTCACAGCTGAGCTGTCTTACAGTCACATCTGCAACTTGGTTTTTGGTCCAGGGCCTCTTCTTGAACATGTAGCCCATCAATTCAACAAGACTGGTTGGCTGGCAAGCTCCTGTCTCTGTTGTTTCAGTGCTGGGATCACAAATGTGTACATACTGCTGTGCACACTAATTTGCATGCAAATGTTTAATTAATTCACACCGTTTTATTTTTTAAGTGCAAGGAGCCATGGGAAAGCACTTGCTCAGTTTTTTGGCTGCCATGTTTAATGTACATCTGAGAAAACTTTCTGTAATGGAACATAAACAGTAATCAAGAGGACACAGAATATAAGCATCCCAGAGATGTCTTGTTATTTAACATTTAAAATATATCATACTACAGCAAGGTGTGATGGTGCATGCCCACAATCCCAGCATTTGGGAGCAGAAGGCAAAAGGATTAGCAGTTCAAAATCATCCTAGTCACCTAATGGAGTTCAAGGCCAGCCTGAGCTACCCGAACCCTGTATCATAAAACCAAAGGACCTGCCCAGCAGACATCTCAGGGAGATCGCCATTAAGTAAACACAATCGAGCAAGACCAAATACATTAAAAATGGTCTCGTTTGTCTTTATCCGACTCTGAATGGAGAGACTGATCTTGCATTTTCCTCCCATCCCCATCCAGCTCAGAGTGCTTCACTAACCCAAACCTTTCAGAAAACTCTTCTCCCAGCTCCATTCCAAGCCCCTTGTTTCCCTCATTACTTCATGGTGGTCTGGATGACATGCCTTACTCAGGCTTTGTTTTCAGCCCTAATGTCCAGGTGGAAATCTGCCCAGTCATCCTGATTCCTAACATCTGGCTGTCAAGTAGCATTCCAAGGGACTGGAAGTTGGCCTGAGTGTCTGTCTCTAACTATACTCCAAACCAGTCCTCTACTTCAGCTGGAAGACAACAGTCCTCACTGTCAGGACTTACTTTTCTCTTTCACTGAGAGGAGATTCTTTCCCAGGAGCTCCCTGCTCCCCTCCTGCCATAATAGATCATTGACAAGCACAGCCTGCTGTTCCTTGAGACTCATTGCATTACTTAAGTATCTTCCTGGAACATCAGAGAGCTCAGCCTTCAGCCTCAGAAAGACCAGGATTTGAATTCCAGGTTTCTCATTACTTGTAAAAATAAACCCCATAATATTGAATAAAAATAGTAAATAGGTATGTTATGTTCTGGTCCACTTTTGAATGGTTCATTTTTAGTATTTCATGAGAAAACCATAAGGAAATAGCGTGACATACAGACGTGAGCACTTTAGGACATCAAAGGATTTTACTTATCTAATTGTACTTAAAAAAAAAAAAAGAAACAAGTGGAAGTTGGAAGTTTTGTTTTCTATTTTGTGGACTAGATGCAGAGCTCACAGATAATATCATTGCAAAATTACAGGCTTTGTTGAGTAAATGGAATTGGTGGCAATGTTTACAAAGTTCCATCAATGCTTCATAAATCATACAGGCAATTATTGGAAAAAGAAAGAAAATATCTGAGAACAGCCAGCATGCTGCAGGTGGCTGGAACACTCATTGATTTCCCTTACAACACTTGCAGGGGGTAGCATTATGCTTTACTGTACAGTCTGATGTATATAGAAGGAAAAACAAAGCTTCAAAAAGCCTCTACTGTACACTCACAATACAGTTCATTCCCATGGCCTCCAAGGGTGTGTGGGTTTCCTCCTACCAGCAAGCAGTTAGTATGGCAGCAGGCACCAGCTGAATGTCCTGTGATGTAACTCTGGTTTGACAGTATCTGCCTGGAGACAGATAAGGTCATAGGCTGATGAAATGAAGAAGCCTTTCTCCCTCGAGTTGCTTTTGTTAGTTACAGTGTTTGATCACAGAGACAGGAAAAAGAAACTAAGACAGCATAATTAGCATCTCTGTCAGCATGCCTCCTTTTTATGATAACTGAATAAATTAATATTTCATAAATTAGTGTATTCAGTTTTATCTTCATTAAGTATATATGAGAAAGTTTTCACTCCTAAGTATAAAAAACTCTGTTGAAAATTATCGATACTTTTTGCATGCATGTCTGTCTGTATGTGCACACTTAATATATTAAATTATTTTTGCTATTTAATATGAATTAATATGTCATAGGCATATAAATAACAGTCCCGCACTGTTTGACTCACTATTATAAAGAATTCTTTTTTGCCTCATGCATAGTTCAGGCTGGCTCAGAACTTAGTAGCTAGCCTTGGCTGCCCTCTAACTCATAGTGATTCTCTTGCCTCAACTTTCCAAATGATGAAATTATTGTTGTGAGCCACAATATCTAACTTTGTAATAAAACTTTATTAGGTGATGCATTGCTTGGAATTCCAAGTACAAAAATACTAGAAAAAAAGCTGAGCAGTCTCAGAATGCCTTTGATTTCTTCCTCAGATCAGTAAGCTGTTTCCCCTCTCCATCCTCTTTTCTTCCTTCTGCTGTGTCTCCTCTGCCGAGCTTCCTCCTCCTCCTTCCTCCTCCTCCTTCCTCCTCCTCCTTCCTCTTCCTCCTCCTTCCTCTTCCTCCTTCCTCTTCCTCCTTCCTCCTCCTCCTTCTTTTCCTTTCCTCCTTTTCTGAAGCATCTTCTCTTCCTTCCACCTTGTCATTTCTAGATAGATACAGATGGATACTTCAACTTTGACCCCACACACATTTTGCTGTCTGTAATTTTTTGGCCCACATTGTCAAATACAAGCTTTTCTAACCTCTCTTCCTTCAAAGCCAATAGTAACTCCACTGTCGCAATGACAAAAAGTATCCCAAGATTTTGTCTCTATGCAGAAATTTGATTAGCTTCAGTGTTGTTAAGAAACCTTGGTAGAATAATCTATACTTCTATACAAGGTAACATGGTGGCGCACGCCTTTAATCCCAGCACTCAGGAGGCAGAGACAAGTGGATCTCTGTGAGTTCAAAGACAGCATGGTCTACATAGTGAGTTCTAGGATAGCTCAGGCTACAGGGAGAACCTGTCTCAAAGGGACCAAAAATAAATAAATAAATAAATAAATAAATAAAAAGGGCCATATTCTAAATTACTTGTGCTAAGGTTTTTTTCTTGGGAACTCATTTTGCTTTATAATTCATAGGAATTTTGAACACTATAAGGAAAATATAAAGGAAATTATGAAGAAACACAGGAATTGGAAGCAATGCTTAGTCCAGTCATACCTTCTGAAAATCAGTTTGGCCTCTGAGTGGTTGCTACCTTATACATTTTGGGTGCATGTGCTAATACGAACATTATCCTGAAACTCTTAACATGGGAAATTTGAAATAGCTTCCTGCTCTGTTATCCTTGTTTTCCTTCTGGTGTTGATCAATTGACCCATAGTATTTCTCAACAACTTTCATATTTTGCCTGTTTCCTAGGTCAGTTATCTCTTCTGGGTTGTTAGTTCTCTCCTGGTAAGTAATCCCTTTTTTATAGACACTTTAATCGTATCACTGTGCTCAGCTCTTGGTCTTCACGGGCTTCTTTCCTGCTTTGTTACTGCACTTCTTTATGCTAGAACACAGAGACACACGAATTGTGATATTGTTGTCAGGAAGCAGAAGACAAGGAGGAAGCGTGCCAGTGATCTACACAGTGAACAGGAGGGAGAAAGAGGTGTTAATGAAGTAGAGCTGAGTCCCTGAACAGCACTGACATGAAAGGCCACTCATACCCCCGCGAGGACCAACGTGTGGCAATCATACCAAGTGAGTGGGACTGTGTGCGAATCATGTCTCACTAAGGACAGCATGAGGTGACTATACCTCCTTAAAGATAGCTTGTGACTATCTTATTTCAGTGAGAACACTGTGTGGTAATCATACCTCAGTAAGGACAGTGAAGAGAGTTCATTCCTCAATAAGGGGCACTGTATGGTGATCAGACCTCAGGAAGGACAACATGAAGTAACTGTACCTCAATAAGGATAGCATGAGGTGATCTTACCCCAGCAAGGAGTACTATGTCGTAATCACTCCAGAGTGAGGAGCACTGTATAGTAATCATATATCAATAAGGAAAGCATGAGGTGACCATACCTCAGTAAGGCTAGCATGATGCAATCATATCTCAGTAAGCAGCCATGTGGTGATCATTCCTTAATAAGAGCCTGCATAAATGAGGACCACTGTGTGGTAATCCATGCCTCGCTAAGGATCAGCATGTGATAATCATGCTGTAGTAAGGATCAGTGTCTAGTGATCACACCTCAGTAAGGACCATTATGTAGTAATCATGGTTCAGTAAAGACCAGTATGTAGTAATCATACCTCAACAAGCAGTATGTGATAACCGATCAGCCGTAACAACCCCTGTGTGGTAAGCATTCACCAGTATGATACTTACGTAATGGCAACTGTGTGGTAATCATCCCTCAGTTTCATACCTGAGTAAAATCAAACCTGTGGTAATCATACCTCAGAAGGGCCAGTGCGTGGTAATCATGCCATAGTTACATAAGGAATCATTTCCCCCAATACCTCAGAATAATGCTTTTAGTCCCAGTTTCATAAAATACAGATGGGGCTATCTTTCAATCAAAAAAACAAATCCAATCTCCATATGTTGATTTTAAATTTATATTTTACTAATGCATAAGAACATAAAACTATAGCTATTTATGAGACACTGTGTAATATTTAAATACATGTATTATTGTATACTGTGCAGTTAGGATAAATGTATCATTTCTTCAAATATCTATACTTTATAATGAAAACTTTTCAAGTCTTTTCTCCTAATTTTTTGAAATATATAGCCATAGTCAACATTTATGGCTGCCCTACTGTGCAGTGACTCCAGAACGTCTCATCTTAACTAACTAGAACTTATTTTTAATAAAAATGAAAAACACAATGCTTTGATACCTAGTATGGAAAATTGACAATGGAATTAGCCTGGCTAAATGCAGTTGATTTTGGAAAATATTTTATGAAAAATCTTATGCAATATATAATCTACTGTAAATGACCTTTTTTCCAAAAGAAAGAAAAATGACACAAAAATACCTTTTGGTCAAAAATTGGGATTGCAGTTTCTTTTTCTCTCAGCCTCCTAGTAGAATATTCTTTTACAGAAGTCAGATTCACTAGACCTGACAATTTAACAAATTAACAAGTTAGTCATGAAAATATGGTGCAGGCACACTGAGTCAGGAGACAGGTGTTTTGTGGTCCTTGCTCAGAGGTGGGTCTGCCTGCTGAACTACAGAGTTCCAATCTACAGAGTGAGATCTTCTCTCAAAGACAAATAAAGAGAAAACAACAGAGAAAAGGAAAAAGAAAAAAAAATCAACCAAATGAAGAAGCACAAATCTTTTGTTGATACTTCAGAACAATTTGATTTGAGAAACAGGTCTTGGGAGATCGCTCAGTCAGTAAAACATTTGCCTTGCATGCATAGGGACTTGAGTTCGAGTCCCCAGAATCCACATGATAGAGCCAAATGTGGTGATACATTGCTTGTATTCCCAGTACTAGGGATGCAGAGGCAAGTGGATCTCTAGGATCGGTGGTCAGCCAGCCAACCTAGCCTACTTGGTAAGCTCCAGGCCCCAATGAGACCCTGCTTATAAAAGCAAGGTGGGGAGTTGGGGAGATGGCTCAGCGGTTAAGAGCACTGGCTGTTTTTCCAGAGAACTCAGGTTCAATTCCCAGCACCCATATAGTGGCTAACAACCATCCATAACTCCAGTTCCAGGGAATCCGACACCCTCTTTTGGCCATTATGGGCATTGCACAATACCCAATACTGGTACACTTCCATGCAAGCAGACAAAACACTCATACACATAAAATAAAAATAATAAACTGAAAAAAAGAAAAAGCAAGGTGGAAAGCACCTGAGGACTTCTGGCCTCCACACTCACTGACATAAATGTGCACATGCACCTACGCAGACACAAACAAATGTATGGATACACACATGAAATCTTTGGCAATCATTGTTCTGGTCTAGAGCCTTACCACCTCAATACACTCAATGTTATCTAATTTCTAAAGCTAAGCAGGGTTGGGCCTGGTTAGTACTTGCACGGGAGAAACATTATTGCAAGACTGCCTAAAACAAGCTTCGACCATAAGGTTTACCTGGATTGTCTTCACTCCAGTTTATTTAACGGACAGATGCATGGAGGTCACTGCTCTCCTTTATGCTTCAATAAAGAATGCGTCCTGTGATCTTCATTTGCTCAATTTTCCCACTTCATTTATGAGGACACATAAATGAAGTGATTTGCAAAGGAAACCGTGTGATCTGCTTCAGAGCTGAATTGCACAGCTGGAGTATTTATAGCATACGAGACGTTGATGCTCCAAGCCTCCTCTGTGGTGGCATCTGATGCTTTCATTAATAAATGTCCTTCCTCTGGTACTTGAGCTTCCCCAGAGTTCTTGCTGAGACAGCAAGGGAAATGCAAGTCCACCTCCTGCTGAGTGCTGTCCTTGTAATGAGTGAGATGCTAAGCCTCCATCCTTCTCAGCATTTAGCAAATCGGGACACAGACTTCAGGAACAAAAATAGAGCCTGGACCACGAGGGCTGTAACTACATTTGGCCAGCCCACTTGGGGACTTGTGTAAACTGTCTTTTGTCACGTAGCAAATCCCCAGTCTTCTCTCTCTTTTTCCAGGACTTGAATATTCTTGGAGAAGCCTGGTCAACTATTTTGGTCTTCAATCTATTTGCTATGTTCCTTGGAATAGCAGAGAAGTGCCGTGCTGATGTTAGGATACCTGGATGAGCACAGAATCTGTTGATGGTGCAGGCATTTGGTCAGTGGGAGTTCTTTCCCCCTTTCTTACTACTAAGAATTAGGTATTAGGGCTGGAGAGATGACTCAGCTGCAAGAATGCTGACTGCTCTTGCAGAGGACCTGGTTCAGTTCCCAGTACCCACATGGTGGCTCACAACTATCTGTAACTACATTTCCAAGGGATTTGATGCCCTCTTCCGACCACCATACAATCCTGTATGAATATGTATGTGTAAACTCCTGTAGGCACACACTCATTCAGATGAATAAAAATATTTTTTAAAAGAATTAGACACAGTGCTTCAAATTACTATGTAATCCCTTGAGTTTTCATTTCCCTCACCTACAAAATGAAAACCAACTGAAAGACCAGATTTATAATGTATATATTCCCATGGATCTGTTATTCCAGTTATTCAGTAGGCCTTTCAAATGGGTGTGGCCTAAGACACAGTCCCTTAGACCCTCAATATTGAATGTGCATGCCTGTTGGATGTCAAGTAAACAGGGTTCCAGATTCTGTCCTTCCCCATATTTTCCATAAAACACTGAGAGGAGTTTCTATACTCTTAAAAATTAAGATTGAGATCTGATTCTCTCAGGAATAAAAATAATTGACAGTGTAAAGTACATCTAAACCACCCAAATGGGAGGCAATAAAACACATTTATGTGTATGTTAAGTGTAGAGACTTCTGCACTCTTTAGTGGCAGAATTTAGAGGAGTGAGGCTCTTCGAAAACGATTTGAGTGCAAGTGAGATGGTTCAATTGGTAGAGTGTTTGCCTCACAGGCTTGAGGACCGGAGTTTGTCTCCCCAGAACCCACATTAAAACCAGGTGCTGTGGCACATGCCTGTATTCCAGGGGCTGAAGAGATGAAGACAGGTGGATCCCCGGGACTCACTGGCCAGCCATGCTAGCCAAATATATGGTCTCTAGGTTCAGCAAGAGACCCTGTCTCAAAAAATAAGGTGGTGGGGCATGGTGGTACAAGCCTTTAATCCCAGAACTTGGGAGGCAGAGGCAGGTGGATCCCTGAGAGATCGAGGCCAGGCTTGTCGACTTCCAGACCAGCTGGGGCTTCAGGGAGACACTGTTTCCGTTTCAAAAAGACCAAAAAAAAAAAAAAAAAACCAAACAAAAAATAATGTGGAGAGGGATTTGGTAAGACACTCAATGTTGACATCTTGCCTCTACATGAATACATGTACATACACACACACACACATATTAACACACACATATGTTGAGTGAATAAAACTATTACTCAACTAAACAGTTTACTCTTTGAATATTAATTTCTGAGTATTCTGTTTCTCACACAATTTTTTTTAGTTTTCATTATTATATGCTATTTTATAATGTCGGTCAGTCAGTCCCGACGTCATTCCAAGTGAGAAGCACTTGGCCCACTGCATTTGTTTCTGGCACATCTTTTTACCATTGTGAGACGTCACCAGTGCAGTTCACATGTGTTGGGCTACACTTCTACCTATCCTGGGATGTATACATCCTACAGGCTGCAGGTTGGACATGCCTGATTATAAATAGTCTCTTGTCAGGTTCATTTTAATATAATTATCTTTTTTATCACTTTATTTTTTTATGTGTATATCGCCAGCATGTGTGTAAGTGTACCCGTGCAGTACAGTGCCCGAGGAGGTCAGAAGATGGCATTGGATCTCTTGGAACTGGATTGCAGATGGTTGTTAGCTGCCATGTGAGTGCTGGGATTCGAACCCCAGTCCTCTGCAAGAACAGCCAGTGCTCTTAACCAATGAGCCATCTCTCATTTTAAAATAATTATCTTTAATTGCTGTTATCTATAAAATAAAATCAACTGGAGTTTGTCCTTCCACTCGATTCATGCTATACAAGCTAAGAAACCTGACTTCTAATCTTCTCTGCTGAGCACTGAATATTACATAACTAAAAGACCAAGCAAATATTTGCCAAGTTTTTGATTATCAACATTGTAAGTCATCTTAACACAATCCTAAAATTTTTACATTTTTATTACCATGTTGTCCATGAAATGTAAACAGAGGAGTAATTAAACTCAGACTGCATATGTAATTAAGTTGGTAGAGTGCTTGCCAATCATGCATGAAGCCCATCTCCAGTACCACATGAAATTGGATATAGTAGCACATGTCTGCACTGGGTGATATGAAATTCAGTGTCATCCTCAGATGTAGAGGGAGTTGAAGTCCAGCCTAGTCTTCATAAGACTCTAATCTCAAAGACAAACAAAAAATTAAAAAGAAGAAAACCTAAAGTCTGTTACTTGAATGAAAAAGGTAGACCAGTCACTGGAGCCACATGTGTCTGTTCCTTATTACTGCCTTGTGTGGAATTTCTTCTTGCTAGGGAGTGCAGCATTTGTCACCCATAGATGCTCCGACGCTTGTAAAGTATGTGGCTTCCTTTCTTCTCAGGAGTGTGAGGTCAAAGGTCATGTTCCAGGCTTTGCCAACAAGAGCCTTCTATTTTGAAACTCAAACAAGAAATCTGTTTCTTCAGAAGGAAAGGAGAGGCTGGACCATAACTTGTGGCTTGAAAAATGGGCAACTGATATGGGGGTTTCCCTCATATTTGTCTTGGTTGAGGGCATCAAAGTTATGAAAGACGTATGTCACTTTTAATAATATGCAAATTCATACTGTGTAATATCGGAAAAGAGACTTGGCATGTGCAAAATGATATTGTCCCTGAAAAATAGCAGTGAGTTCCTTAGTGGGAGGTGTTTCACATTCTTTAAAATCAGAGATTCTTTTTTCTCAAGATCCTTTGCATCTGAAATTATTGTTGTTAATTAATTTTAAAATGCCCAAGATCTTGTTGATCGATACTATTGACATTAGTTTTAACTCTAGGTTCATGAAGATACTTACCTGATAGAAAAGAAAAAAATTTTATCAAAAATTCTAGATTGTGACAAGTATACTTTTAAAAAAGATTTATTTTATGTTGATGTACACATTTCTGTGTCTGTGTGTTTTCATGTGCACATGACTATGGCTGCCTAAGGAGGCCGGAAGAGGGCATGGGATCCTTTGGAGTTGGTGTTACAGGCAGTTGTGAGTCAGCCAGTGTGGGTGCTAGGAACTAAACTGGGTTCTTTGCAAGAACAAGTGCTCGTAACAACTGAGCCATGTCGCCCGCCCCTTAAGTATATTTTAAATGCATTTTATTTAGTTATTTTGATATTACATTAATTACTCATTGCCTTCAAACCGAGTTCCACATTTCCAGCATCATATACTACGGCACCACGTAAATGTGGTAAACCAGGAGAGTGACAGCACATTACTCAAATGTTTCTGTCTGTTTGCTTGATTAGCTGGTTATTTTTTGAAACAAGGTCTCATATATCCCCAGGCTGTCCTCCAGCTCACTATGTAACTTTTGACTCCTGATCTTCCTGCCTCCATTTCCCTAGTGATGGGATTGCAGGCATGAGCCACCATGCCTGACTGCTAATTAATTTTTTTTTTGATGAGAGCAGTTATTGACTAAATGGAAGGATCTGAAGAAAAGAAAGTACAACACAAATTACAGAAAGAAAAATCAAGTCAGCAATATATTTGTCTGCAAACGACTTAATGGACACTGCTACTCTGAGTACTGCCGGAATATTTTATTCCTGCAAATGAAACTGATGGCAAATAATCAGACAATTTAACACACAACTTTCAAGATCATTTACCTAGAAGTGACCTGTCAAGTACATTTTATTGTTAGAGAAAGAGATGCATATGTTTTTGCTAACTTTCCTTAGGGGTCCTCAGAGCAATTTTGAATTGAAGCAGTAAAACACATCCTCTTTATACAGCAACGATGTGCGTGCGCATATGTGTTTGGTTGTGACGGTAATGACTGTATTAAGATAATGCTTTTTACAAGCATCACTTTGTGTTGGTTTTCAGCCTGACAATTTGTGTGTGATTATAAATACATCATGCCGAAACCTCATTTTCTAGATTGTAAAATCAATCCATTGGAAGTTTTTCAGTATGTGCCAACCATTTAAACCCTTTGACTATGACTGAAGGGAAACGCGGTGGCACCACGATAATTTTGCTGTGCATGCTGGGAATGAAATACTCTTTAACTTTTAAGTTTTCCAACCACTGAAAGTGTCAGGATAGTGGAACATTCTCAGAAATGAAGCTTAACCATTCTTAGTTTGCATTGTGTTCCCTTCCAGAACCTTCCATTGATGTTGTAGTTATAGTTTGTGAGACCTATGAAACAGCTGTGTGCATCTAATAAGGCACTGAATTATGTCAGGGATGGAGCTACTGGTTTCTTTCCATTGCTGATAAATCCTAATTGAGTGACAGCTGCTCAGGAGCTCTTCAGGCTTCACAGCTCCTTTCACAGGCTGATTCTAGAGCAAGGGTTCTATTGCATCTATGTCCCACTTGCCAGTGGAGACATTTTTTTTCTGGTCTCTGTCAGCTATAGTTCAACAGGTCAGTAGCACTTGATTAGGTAACAAGCAACAGATAAGCTCTTGTAATGGTTTCCAAAGCACACTATCCTACTCCTCATTAAATCTTACACGAATCTTTGAATATTTACGGAATTAGCAAGAAAGACACATCGCAGAAATTTTAATTTAATTTAATTTTTAAAAAAAATTTAATAACCACATGATTAGAAGAAGCATTTCATTACAGCTTTAACATATTCAGTAACACATTCCAGAGCAAGGATACATCCCTTTCAAAGGTGGCTATAAGTTTTTAGGTTTACATTTGAATTAATACAGTCATATAATATTGAACTCAGTATAAACTCTGTAAAACATAAAATTGAATGAGTTTTTACCCTTTAAAGAAGATCTCCATCTCAAGATATGCCGTTTTCTACATTTTTAATGTTACTAACACTTACGTGTTTGCACATGTATCTTTAATCTCTGTGTATCTGATTATTACTAGTCACACAGATGCCAAGGATCCAAGTGCAACCAATTATGACTAGTAATAATCATATACATACAGATTAGAGATGCATGCGCCAACATCTCAGGGTTAGTAGCAAAAACAGTGAGTCTTTCTGCAAGAAACAATATATTCTAAAATGAAGTGGAGATCAGAATGAAGCAGAGTCAGAAAGACTTGGAGACAAGTCAGAAGAGCTCATCAACCCCATAGCTTAGCAGTATCATAGGTGACAATGCTGCAGACATAACCTACAAATTCCAAGCACCATATTGAGTTGACTTATTTGTTCTCTGGGTAGGTCAGTTAATTATTTCACCCTAAATTGTAAATAGAGAGACAAAATGAAGCATCACATTCTGTGCCTGTCTCTCTCACCACTTAGGATGACAAAAAGCAGCTTCTTTGCTGATTGTAGGTGCTAGCTTGAAATAGGAAAATTGGGTTTGACCTGAAGCTGATGGTCAATGTGGCTCAGATGCAATTTGATGCAACTTTAAGGATATTGTACTAACACCTCAGTATCTGCAGGATTTGAGCAGTTCTTGGGGAAAAGAAAATAATTCTTATGTCTCTTTGAAAAAGCATTTATGTATGTATGTATGTATGTATTTATTATCTGTATGTGTGTAGGTGTAAACATTGCATTGTATGTGTAAAGGTCAAAAGAGAACTTCATTTTTCTCCTTCTACAGTGGGGGCTATGGGCACAGAACTCAGACTGTCAGGCTTGGCAGCAAACTCCTTTGCCCCTTGACCCATCATCTCATCCCCTAAGTAATTATTAGTTTATGTTGGCTTCCATGTGTGTTTCTTTTCTTGGAGATATGAGAAATTTTGGCATCCATAAATTTTCAAATTTATTTTTCCCCAAATAGAAAAGGGTAAATCATTACATTAGTTTAAAAGAAGTATTTCAAGATCTGCTAACAAGAAATGGGAAAGGGGATTTAAAAATTAACTCAAAGATTCCTGATTCACAGTGTTAAGATGCTATGTAAAAGATTCAGACTAATGCTATTGAGAGACATATGGAGGAAACTTGCTAAATAGTTTTCACACTAAAAAACAAGAATCAGATTTGTCAATAACTGAATTCTTATATGAACTTTGCAAACAATTACTTTATCCCAAGTTGAAAACTATTTCCATTCATGACCACTGACATACTTTTACTCATTCAAATAAAATATCCCATTTTTTCTTTGGCATTCAAAGCTGTAAGTGAAATATTACTTGATAAAGAATAAGTATTTAACAGAAGACTATTCTGACTTTGTATCATCTTCCTTGGTAACAGCAATTTGATACAAGAAAAGGAAAGTTTTCTTTAAAAAAAATAATACTTGCTAGTGATTTCAATGAATTTTAAGGCATTAAGATACCTACATCGAAGTCAATTCAGTGAAAGCTGGGTCATGAAACCCTGTTGCCATTTTCATAAGAACCAAAGGAAAAATTGTCATAAAAACCAATTGTGCCCCTGACGCCATGAATTTGAGTACTTTCCTTTTCATCCTCCCATGGTCAGGCATCACTACCTATTAATATATTGCTCAGGAAATATTCCGGTTTCTATGGATATATTCAGATGATTCTATGATAGTGTGCACCTTAGTTTTGACTGTCAGCTTGACATAACCTGGTAAGAGAGTCTTAATGAGGAATTATCTAGATTGGGATAGCCTATAGGCATGTCTGGTAGGGAACTGTCCTGTTAACTGATAAAGGAAGATCCAGCCCACTGTAGGCAGCACCATTCCCTAGGCAGGGGCTTCTAGACAGTGTAAGAGTAGAAAAAAATAACCGAAAGCAAGCCAGTCAGCAAGCAAGGACACTGATATTCTCTTTGTTCTTGTCTATGGATGTGATGCGACTAGATGTTTGACTTTCCTCAAATGATGGACTGTAACTTGGAAATAGAAGCCACATAAAACCCTTTCTTCCCTAAGTTGCTTTTGGTCAAGGTATTTTCACAAGATAAACTGGTAGAGACACCTAGGGTAAAGACTGAACTCATCACACTACACCACAGTACCGGTATAGTCCTCATGAGATGTGTCTGTCACAGTCATGGGAACTCGCCCATGTGGAAAACACCATACTTTTACATTGCATTTTGGTTCAACATGAATAATAAACTTATGAATATGTAGATAATTGAATATTTGAACATAGATGCTCAGATTCATACGAACATCAAACATTTGGGAGCTACTTTTACCTCTTCACAATATTATATACCCTGGATTTTCCCAAGTCAGATTTGAAACAACTTAGGAAATAATAACCTTTACAACAAATATAATAAACGAGCTAAAAATAGAAAATCAAGAAATTGTTTGGAGGAGGAAAGACATGTACACTGTTTATGAGCACCATGCTTCCTGGTAGCCCAAACAAAAAGGACCCAAATAAAGAATTCTGTTGCTCTTATTATAACTGAACAAGTCTCTCAGCAGAAGTCAAAGTTCTTCCTGCTAGAAATTCTGAAAGATAAGCTCTTAATTTTGTTTAAATCAGAGTTGCTTAGAAACCAGTGAGTTTGGATTTGAGATTTTAAAAGAATATTGTGGACAGGTTTGTGTTTCTAAATTACAAGCTTTTGATCTCTTCAGTGTTACTTTAATAAATGATATCATAGTATAGAAAAAATATAATAAGCACCTTTGGTAGATGGAGTCCATGTGGTCCATAGAGACACATATGGCCTAGGAAAGCACAGTGCCTCGTCAGCCTGGATTTGACCTAAAGCTGTGTTCTTGTTCAAGTTCTGTGATCTCTAGGTGGCCTTCAGTATTTTAAATCTTTAAAATAAAAACATAAGATTACATGATGTGATGGTTTGTTTCAGTTGTCAAGTTGACACAAACTAGAAACTCCTGGGAAGAGATTCACAGGGAGTGAGTGCCTAGATTGGGTTGGCCTATGGACTTGTCTATGGTATATTGTCTTGATTACATTTTAATTGACGTGGGAAGATCGAGACCACTGTGGGTGGCACTGTGCCCTGGGTTTGGGTCCTGGACCCAAACAGGAATGGAGAAAGCCAGCTGAGTACCAAGCATGTGCCCATTCATTTCTCTTTGCTCTTGATTATGGACGTATGTGACTGACTGTCTCATGTCCCTGTCCCTATGAATTCCCCATCATGATGGACTATAACATGAAATTGTGGGCTAAAGAAAACTCTTTCTCTCCTAAGTTGTTTTTAATTAGGGCATTTTATCACAACAGAAATTAAGTTAGAACACTTGATCATTGTTAAGTGTATGAGACATGTAAGCTATCTAAGACTACCCCAGTGCAGTCTTGAACAATGATAGCCAAAGATGAAAAACATTCTCTCTACTTTATTTTTTTATTAACCTTTTCTACTCATCACTTATTTAAGTATCTGATAAAAGAATGATGTGTGAATGAACACTATAAAGACGGAGATTATAGCCGAAGTCTGGGGGCCAGACTCAATAGTTCCTTTCAGTGGTCAGTACTATAGCTATTGGGGGCTTGCAGGAAATGAGTGATCCTGGCTCTGATTACCAAGCTTAGCATCTCCCATTTGGGAAAAAACATAGCATTGTTTTAAAAAAGAAAGGTAACTTGTTTCTAACAAAACTCTTTTCCAAATTTGATTGTAAACTTTGTTGTTTTTTCCGATGCACGGATGAAGTTTATTATGAAGAGGTTTTTTAACATAGATTTAAGCTCAGGGTTTATAGAAAGAGATGCTCTGTGGGAAAGGCTAAGACACACCAGAAGGTGTGGATATAGGTTCTCAAGGAGAGTTGCCTTCTTGTTTCAGAAAGTGAATTCAGGGAATCTTCAATAGATGATTAGATGTACAATCTTTTGAGTATACAGCGGTGGGAAATCACGACATGTTAGAGACTATATTCCAGTTTTAACTTTGATCTTTTCAAGAGCTATTGGGGTGTGCTTCAATATTCTGTATTGCTGAGCAGTGGTTGAGAGCTAGAGCACCTAGCCGGCCACGTGATAGCCAATGTCAAAAGTCAGTGCTGGTCATAAAGTTGTATCAAACACATCTTTGTCTTGCTGTGTTTCCAGCTTCCTATGCGCTTCCTGGGAAACAGACCCAGCATAATTCAAGGAGACTCTATATACCAAATGAAAATTAACCCTTTAGCAGTGATCTGAGATTATCAGGCTTTATTCTGCCTTTATTCACTACCAGCTCTTGGGTACTTGGTGGTTGTTGGAGTTCATGCTGTGCATAAGCAGCCAGAGGCCGATGGCTTTTGTGGGGGTGCGGTTCGACTTACCAACCCTGGGCCCCCATTATCTCCTTTCAATTTTTTTACAAAATCTACTCTGGACTGGAAATGAGATGCCTACAGTAGTTTCAGCTATAAGTGAAATGAGAATAATCAGAATCTGGCCAAGAAGTTATCTGGTTCCTGGATCTTGATGCCTGAACTTTCCAACTTCTAGTTTAAAAAAGTTCCTTGGAGCTGCTAATGGTAGAATTGCTGGGTTTTTCTGGGGTCTGAAAAAATGAACCTTGTTTTCTCCAGGAGTTACTGTAGACTGACCAGATACTTGAGGATGCAAGTTCAATCTTATTAGTATTTAAAATCACTAATATCCTTGAGTAAATATTTAATTTTAGCTACTAATAGAGACATTTTTTTCCTGGTCTCATGTGTTGTCCTCGAACTGGCTGTGTAGCTGAAAATGACCTTGAACTTCTGATCCTCCTGCCTCCAATTCCCAAAGGAGTGTTGAGTTGCTGGCATGTGTTACCATGTGTCACCACGCCAGGTTTATGTAGTGGTCAGGATGGAACCCAGAGCTTTGTGCATGCTAAGTAATCACTTTACCAACAAAACAATGTATTCAGCCCCACGATTTTTAAAAAAATATTTTAAGATTACTTTGGGTTAGTTGTCATAGTAGGTTATTGTTTATTTCTTTTTTAAATTTACATTTTAAAATATTTTATTATTTTTGTAAGTGTTCTCGTGTCATGCAATGCCAGTGGAGGCCAGAAGAGGGCAGCGGATCCCATGGAGCTGGAGTTATGAAGGTTGTTAGCTGCCATGTGGGTGCTGGGGACAGAACCCAGGTTCGCTGTAAGAGGAACCAATGCTCTTAACCTCTGAGTCATCTCTCTAGCCCCCAGCCCCATATTTCTTAAAGAGTTTGAGAGGAGACTTTCATCTGTTATAGGTTTGGGCGACCCTCACCACCAGGCATTATACATTCCTCTTTTCCACAGAGTTGATTCAACATCTTCTATTGGTTTGGCCAAAGGTTTAGCAGTCCTTACCATTCAAGCATTCTTCGTAGCTCTAAGTGACACCTGCTCCCTTTCCCCCAAGGTTCATTCACTACAAATGTGAAAGAGCCTCTAAAGCAACAACCCATCTGATATGCAATCATGTTTAAGTCCTTCTTTAAACAATCTCTTTCTTTGCTCATTGGCCATGCTCCTAGGGTGGTTGGTGTAAGGGTGTATTGTCTCTCTCATCCGACTCTCCAATGGAAACAGTAGTGAGTGTTCCCCTATGACCATCGTGTTGTAAGGATGCAGCAGAGGATGACATACTGCCTACACACCCCTAATACAATAATCACATCTTACATTGGTGTTCATGTTTGCCCATTGTTTCAGGGAACGGAGCCTAGTAGAAACAGACATAAGAAGGCACCTCGATTGTGTGATTTACAGGGACATGAATGTGGCTGGCCCAAGTTTACCTTCCTGTCAACTGTAACTGTTTTAAATGGAAGCATCCACGTTATGCACTGTTAAAAACTAAGTGAGGGGCTGGAGAGATGGCTCAGCAGCTAAGAGCACTGACTGCTCTTGCAGAGGACCCAAGTTCTATTCCCAGCACCCACATGGTGGGTACGAACTGTCCTTAACTCCAGTTCCAGGGGAATCCAAAGCCCTCTTCTGATCTCCACAGCATTGCATGACACAGGTGCACTCACATACATGCAGGCAATACGCTCATACACATAAAATAAAAATAATAAATAAAGTATTTTTTAAAAACTAAGTGAAGTGGCTAGGGCCAGTGATAAAGTGATTGCTATGATACCAATGACCCTAAGAATGATCCCCAGAACATGTAAAAAAGCCTGAAATGGTGGCCTATGTTTGTAATACTAGCACTGGGAAGGTGGAGACAGGACGTTCCCTGGAGCTTAATGGCCAGTGGGGTTAGCTGAACAAGGAGCACCATGTTAAGATGTGATTTAGTAGAATGGAGCCTCACTTTTTAGATACCTGGCAAAATGTGAATTCATCAGTCAATATATCAAGTGGAGATGAGTCCATGCTATACCCTTAGTCCTTCCAAAGCAGTTACTGTGCAAGGAGGCAGCAGTGTTTCACTTCCCAGACATCACCCCAGCACCACAGTTAGGTGCCAATGGCCCTCTCAGTGCACCAGCACAAAGAGGATATACCCACCTGCCTGGTACAATCTGAATCCCAATCTACACGCTGTAGCTCGGAGATGCAATCAGGTAATTTCTTAACCTCAGTTACTTTAGCTGTAGAGTTTGTCCATGTCAAACAGTTAATATCTTCAGGTCATGGAGACCCTGTCTCAATAAACAAGTTACAGAGCGATTGAGGAGGACCTAAGGTTCATCTCTGACCTCCACATACAGACACACACACACACATATATGCACAACACAGACACACATGCTCCTGCACACATGTGAACACACATGCACACAGACCAAAGCGAAGTGAATATAAAATACGACATTAAGTACCATCTACATGTGGAAAGCCAACAAAAGATTCATTCAGAGCTGCAACATTTCTCCAGAAGCTCAGCTGCCTATAGCCAATGATCCAATAATTCCATTTAGACCAGGAACAGTTGTCTTACCGGTAGGCCCAAACTGCATTCCCGTTCTCCATCGTACACCCGCTGTCCTTAGAGGCTTTCTTGTCTTAGAGAAAGACATTTCTTATTGCATGGTCCAAGTTTTGAATTAGCCTCAACTTTCCTGTTTTTCACTCCTATCCTTCCCACGAAAGTGCTGAAGCAGAAAGCCCTCCATACCTTACTTTCAAAATGTAAGATGCCATCTCATCCTGTCACCTTTGTGGATACATACTGGTCCCAGTACCAATCCCAATGTCCTGAGGCATGACATTTGCCTCCTAACTTGCTCTCTTGTTATAGTAATTCTTCTACATTGACTCTTTACAACTGGAAGCATAAGGGACCATGTTGGAATGTAGGGCAGGTCATGTCAGTCCTATCCCCAGAGTGACAATGGTGACATCTCATACAGGATATATAAAAATAGAGGCATTTGTGATGGCGTATGAAGTCTTCTGTCATCTGCTGTTCCCTCGCATACCTAGCCTGGATACTCTCTCAAAACTGAATGCCTCAGTGGCCTCTTCTAAATTCTGTTTCCCCAGGTATGCGTGTTCGTTCCATCATTCTAGGTGTTTCTTCTAAAGGTTTTCTAGGAGGTACCAGTTGAGATTTGCAGGTCTACTGCCATTTCTCACACTTAGACAGTCATGATGCTCATAGGTTTTGATCTTTCCTTTACCAGTTGTTTGACTCACCTCTAAAACGTAACGCTCATGAGACAGCTTCCAGCTGGCATGGAAGCTGCACGTTCCAGGATCTGGGACACACTGGGATGTGTGTTGAATGAATAATGAATGATTATTGAGTTAGTTTTTATCACATCAGGAAATAAGTTTTCCTTCGTTTATTTAAAACACATAAATTCAGAAGGTGAAGTCCTTGCTACACAGGGATGAAGATCTGAGTTCTAATCCCTAGCACCCACCTAAAAGCCAGGCAAGGTCATGATCATCTTTAACCTTGGCTCTGGGGAGTAGAGACGAGAAGAACAGGAGGTTCCCTGGAGCTCACAGTGAGAGATTCTGGCTCAACAAAATAAGGTGGAGTGTGACTGAGGAAGGCACTCAGTGTTGACTTCTGGCCTTCACATGTACACAGACAGTTGGAAGCCCTCCCATCCCATGCACATGCATACATACATACATAATATACATACTTGATACATCGTTTACATTTCTTTTTCCCCTTTCCTCTGTGGTATCTTAATAAGTTGTATTCTTTGTCCCAAATCCAAAATTAACATCCCATTTTTAAATAGGAAAGGAGGTGACATTTCTCTCCCTGTAAAACACTCTGCTCCTTCTATTAAGTGTTGAAGCATTTCTAGGTTAGCTGACAGTGCTAAAATTTGAATAATTCTATTAAAAAACTTTACCTTTACCCTGGGGCATTTTATGTCAGACTTTAGCTTCTTTTCTTACTTTTGTAAAAAGATCAGAAAATCTCTAAAGGAATCGCTAAAATACTATTTCCCAGCGTTGGTAAAACTGAAGAGTTCATGAGAGTTTTTGAAGCAACCAAAATATTTTTAAATGATTGATGTGTAAGAGAAATGATGGTGTGTCAGTATATTCACAGTTGGGCAGAAGCCAGTGACTTGGTGCTAGCCTCCTGAGTGAGGGAGCGCGTCCGGGAGGTCCACAGAAGACAGAGCCTCCAGGACGAAATGGCTTGGAGGCTGCCCCTCTCCTGCTCCCAGCTCAAAGCTAGGGCTGAGCGCTGCCATCAGAAGATAAATGCATGTCTTGTCTCATAGAGCAAAAAAAGTTTACATTTTCTGAACTCAATGTGAAAAAAAAAGAAGAGAAAACCAGAAGAATAAGCATGGAGAAAGAACAAAGACCAACAAAAATCCACACGGCTCTTAACAGTTCAGGCAGTGATTTGGAAGAATTTTTGAAAAGTAAAATCAGGCTTAATATGGCAACTCATATTTGCCCATAAATAAAAGGAACATTATCATTTCCATAATTCTCTGCCTTCTTCTGAATTCCTTTAAATTTATTCTGTATTCTGATTTTGAAGGCGTGATAAAAAACAGTATTCAATTTTTTTCAGACTAAAAAATATATAACCACAAAGAAACTAGAATATAATTACTAGAGTAATAAGGTGTTCCAAGGATATTTGCAGCAAATAGCTATTCATTGCCTTATTGGGTTTTAATAGTTTATGCTGATGATTATTATGTAATTAGTAAACACTTGATTTTTTAAAGTAATGTATATCTTTTTAGTTGGGAAATTTTCAGCCAGCTACATTGATGCTCTAAGAGGGAAGTGATCAAATTCTGTCTTAAGTTGAGAACTTAATATTGCAACCAGATTGATAAAAACAGGATAAAGGGTATACATTAATTCAACCTAATTTTGCCAGTGTTAAATATCAGATAAATAATGAAGTAATAGAAAGAAAGAAAACAGAAGAAAGATAGAGAACAATAAAACCTTATATCTCATTTTTGTTTTTATAATGTTCTTTCATGCATGAGGAATTTGACTTGGTGCATGTTTTCTTCAGAAATGTAGATTTGGATACACATATACAAGATCACACGTACATACACCACACACACACACACACACACACACACACAAAATTAAAAAAAAATAAATAAATAAATAAATAAATAAATAAATAAAAAGGGGAATAAACTGAAAGCTAAAAGTCTTTTGAAGTTTGCTTTTCTGCTACTGTGATAAACACCATGACCACAACTTGGGGCGGAAATGGTTTCCTTGCTTTGAGTTTCCAGCCCATCGTTGAGAGAAGCTCAGGCAAGAATTCAAGGCAGGAAATGAAGCAGAGACCCTGGAGGAACACTGTTCACAGTCCTGCTCCTCCTGGCTTGCTCAGCTACATTTCTTATACAGCCCAGGCCTAGCTGCCTGGAGATGGCACCGCCTACAGTGGGCTGGGCCCTCCTACATCAATTAGCAATTTAAAAAAAAGATACCCACAGACCAATCTGATGGAGGAAATTTCTCACTTGAGACTCCCTCTTCTCAGGTATGTCTAGATTTGTGTGAAATTGACAAAAAATAAATATGAAAAACTCTTTAAGTAAGAAACAAGTCGTGTCTATGTTATGGCTTCTTCATACAGTGAGATGCTGCTTATCACTAAATTATGTCATATTCCTTATGCATACACAGTAGTTTCCACGGTATATAGTTTATTGGAAAAGAAGCAATCTAAAATACATTGTGTTCTGCTTGGACTGTTGTCTTTGGGTATAATACTCAAAGTCACTGTTTTTTTCATAATAGTCAACTCTGATTTTTTTTTTCAAATGTTGTATTGCTTTTCAACCACATTAAGGAAGTGCAAAAATAATCAACTTTGGATAAAAATGTGAAGCAATGAAAAGAAGGTTCATTTATGTTGGAGCAATTACTTTTATTACAACCTTAAATATCTCATAGGCCTTTAAATACTCATATGCATTACTTGAGATTTTACCAGGATTATTCAGGATCTAGGAATCTGGGAGAAACAGGCATCTCAAATTGATCTAAAGAGAGTTTTTGCCACATGCCTTCCTCCAAAGAATGAGGGTGCTGCATATGTCACTGCAAGGTGGCTCCTCTCAGCTTATGTAGAAAGAAGAAAGATGGAGGAGGAAAGGGAGGAAGGAAAAGAAGTAGAGGAGGAAGGAGGAGGAGAAAGAGAAGAACAGAGGAGAGAAGTGGGAAAGGCAAAGGAGGGAGGAGAGGAGGGAAAGGAGAAAGAGAAAGGGAAGAGGAGGTGAGCAGAGGAGGAGGAAGAGGAGCAGGAGGAGGAGGGGGAGGAGCAAGAGGAAGAGGGGGAGGAGCAGGTGGAGGGGGGAGGAGGGGGAGGAGGAGGAGAAAGAGGAGGCAGGAGGAGGAAGAGTAATGGAGGAAGAGGAGGAGGAGGGGGAGGAGAAGGGGAAGGAGGAGGAGAGGTGGAGCTGGATGAGTGGGAGGAGGTGGAGGAAAAGAGGAACAGGAGGGGAGAAGGAGGAAGAGGAATGGAGAAGGAGGAGGGGTAGGAGGGGAGAGGAAGTGAGGAAGGAGCATGGGGAGTGGGAGGAGGAAGGGGAGGAGGAGTTGATGAAGAGGAGCAGGAGTGGAGGGGGACCAAAAAGAATAATGCAAAAGCCAGTACTTTTTTTCTTTTTTTTCTATTTTTATTTATTTTTTATGCATTTCATAAACTACATCTTAATCATATTTAGAACCCCCTCCCACCTGTGCCCTCCAACCGCCCTGGCCAGATTTCACATTTTCTGTCATATATGTCAAGGCCTATTGAGTCAAGTTCATGTCCACAGATGTCCCTCAGTGTCAGTTCATCCACTGAAGCCTGGTCAACCTATCTAGTGTCAATCCCTTGAAGACGACCAACTCTCCCTCACCCAACAGTGATCAGTTTCCAATAGTTCCTCAGCTAAGACTGGGGCTTCTTGCCCATTTCCCCACTTCTATGCTGGGTTTTTGTCTAGTTTAAGTTTGCATGGGTCTTGTGCATGCTGACATCACTACTGTAAGTTCATGTAAGTTCCCATTGCCAGGAAAACTCTGACCTGGTGGTCATCCACCACTCCTAACTCTTACACTCTTTCTGCCCCCTCTTCTGCAATGATTCCTGAGCCCTGAGTGACAAAGGTTTAATAACCAATACATACCTTTCAACAATAGCTCTAATATCAATGGCACAGTTGAATGGATTAAGAAACAAAATCCATCTATTTTTTTGTCTATAAGTAACTCATCTTAACTTTAAGGATAGATGCCACCTTAGGGTGAAAGAATAGAAAAACATACTCCTATATGAAACCAATAATTTTTTTTGGTCTTTTTGAGACAGGGTCTCTCTGTAGCCCCAGCTGAACTGGAACTCTCTATGTAGACCAGGCTGGCCTCAACTCACAGAGATCCGCCTGCCTCTGCCTCCCAAGTGCTGGGATTAAAGGCGTGTGCCACCATGCCCGGCCTAAACCAATAATTTTTAAAAGGAACTTAAGTACTTTGTATGTTGTTGCCACTGTCTGGTAATACACACACACACACACACACACCATACACAGAGTCATATGTCACTTAGCAATGTGGCTACTTTCTGAGAAATATCTAGGTGATTTTTTCATAACTGTAAGATTATTGTAGAGTATAGTTATACAACAAAAGACAGCTACAGTGTCATTAGGTGCTATAGTCTTCTTGGACCCCTGTTGTAGATGTGACCCATGTTGACTGAAAATTATTTTGAGGTCTGTGCCTGTGTGTAGGTGAATGTATGTTAATTTCAACTTTAAGATAAACCTAGCAGGTGTGTCTTACATATGAAAATGAGGCCCCGGAAGAGTATGTTATTACCTGGGTTAATGTAGCTCTGAGTAGAAGAGCTAGGTCCCAAACCAGATTGTTTGTAATGTCATCATTATGGTTAGCTACCTCATTACACTTACCATCAGCCTCAGTAACTATCTGGACTTAGTTACAAGATGGATGCATGTAAGAAATCGGAAAGGCAGTGGACACAACAGGAAAAGCCATGTGCACTTCCCCTGTACATCCAAAACGAAGCGTGGTGTGTTTTCTTTAAAAGAAACTTCAAGTTTTATTCCAGCTTAAGGTCAGAAAAAATGACCTTTTGAAGGACTGAATTAAATATTTTTAAGATTTATTTTGGTTTGTGTACATGTGTATCTCTGTGTGTCACATGTGTTTTGGTACAGATGGGGGCCAAAAGAGGACATCTGATCTCTTGGAACTAGGATTATAGGAGGTTGTGAACTGCTTTGTGTGGATGCTAGGAATCAAACTTGGGTCCTCTGGAAGAGTAGCAAGTGCTCTTAATTGCTGAGTCATCTTTCCAGCCCTTGAACTAAATTTGTTAGAAAGTATGACTATGTACTTGGCTAGCAGCAAAGTGCTGCTGTGTGCTGATTGGCCATTGCTTTGTAGTCTATAACTGCATCCAGCTGTGCACATGCAAATGCTTGGCTTAAATATGAGATTCTGGGTTCTCTCTTTGGAGCAACATTGCCTTGAAATGGAAGGTGTCATGGAAATTTATCTGATTCCTACTCAGATCAGAGGCCCCTGGTGTTTAGCAAATCTATAACACCCTAGACACTGATACTGTCTGGCACTCTTCGGAGATAACTCAATTAAAAAACAAATCTTCCTTTAATTAGATCTTAACACCTCAGTAGCTTCAATCTTTATCACTGCAGCACCCTCTTAAGATTTTGTGCAGTTGACCCTTCATCATAAATGCCACTCAGAAAATCATCAAATCATTGTATGTCACACTTTACATCACACAGTTCACCAAAACCAGGTGGCTGATAACTTGCTTCTCAGTTTTAGAACATTCCTCTCCCATCAAGTCAAACAGTTGCAGCATCAACTGGAAAATAAGCAGTTACCCCTCATTATCATAAGTCCCAGTATTCAAAGAGAAGTAAGAGGAAACATGGCCGAACCTTACTAGTGTTACCTCTGTGTCAGTGAGGCTGAGATTTAAAAGAATTATTATTCAAGATTTTCACTGGCCATAATTCCAAAGCAGAACACGGCTAAACAAGATTCGAGTGAAAAACAAAATCTGTCAGATGTTTACCCCAAATCCCACTACTAGTCATTTTACTGAATTCTAGTCTTTTATATAGTTCTTCAAGAAGTATGGTCAAATCACACTTTGCAAACTTGTTTATAGATTGAATTTTTTCTGAGGAAAGAAGTAAGGCCATAAAAATTTAGCAAAAAGCTGACTGTGATGGTACACACCTGTAATCCCAGCAATCAGAAAGAGACAGGAGAATGGATGCAAGTTCAAGCCAGCCTGGTTTACAAAGTCACACCTTGTCTCAAATAAAATAATATTAGTGAAGACTATAAAGGAGTTTGTATAAAGTACAACCAAACCTTATAAGGAAATTTGTATCAAATTGGAAAAAACAATTAGGTCAGTATAAACTCATCAGATATGATTCCCTGGCTGCTTACCAGAAGAACTACAGCAATAGAAATAAGCTCTCTCCAGAACACAATGTCTACTTCCCAAAAGGAAGGAATCATCTCAGCTTCATGGGCCTAGTGCTGACCCAGTGTCTCCACCAGCAAGAAAGTGAAAGGATAGTAGTCCAAGCTCTAGATTATCATCTATTCGTTGACGTGGAGAATTTGAGCCCATATATCAGTTATTTTCATAGCAAAGCTAATTTTACACATAGAACTTGCCAAAAGAGAATAAAAAACACTTCACATTTCAGCAGTTATTTTCTAGTGATTCAAAAATCATCAAGAGACGGGTATTGTGGGAATGCCTATAATATCAAAGCCTGGGCGACTGATGAAGAAGGATCCTGAGTTCAAGCCCAGCCTGGGCTACATAGTGAGTCTGTCTCAACAGGACAAAGAGAAGAAGCAAAAATAATCAAATGAAAATTAAGATCTGTACAGAGGACCAAAGTCTGTTTTCTCTCACCCACTCCTGATCTGGACTTGTCCCTCCTTGTCACTCCCCTTCCCTGGGCATTCTTCTTCTCATTTTCTCTGTAGTTCCTCACCATTGCCAACCTTTGTACCTTCTTGCTATCTCTGGATGAGCTCTGGAATTTATTTAGGGATAAAGAATAAATGTCCTCATGTAGCACAAAAGAGAATGAAGGCAAAAGCCTACTTGCTTTCGCTCTTCTGTTTCTGGCTTCCTTAGACTCAGAGAAAAAAAAAATCAAAGAAAAGGAATTTAATTGGACCAAGCTTTAAAAATTTCAACCAGGGAAAATATTTCAAATGAGCATGAAAGTTTGAAATGCTTAATAAGCCCTGAAGCCGGAAAAGAAAAAATAAGTATCACTGAGTTGGACTAAGGTAGTAAAATTGTGTTTCTAGCTTTATTTGACCTCAAAATCAAGTTCCCTAAGAGATGAACACATCACTTCCTGCTTGGGTATCCTGTTGATTTTATCTTTTGGTATAAAAACTCTGTCAACCATACAGAAAAACTGGTCAGCTTCCCAGAGTGGCTTTTCAGGATTCTTACTGAAGTGTCAAGACTTACTCTAGGACCAAAAACATTGTCTAATTCACTTCATTATTTTTTAAATTTTTAGACAGGGTCTCCCTAGCCCCAGCCCATCTCATTATGTAGATCAGTCAGGCCTAGATCTCACAGAGATCCTCCTGTCTCTGCCTCTCCAGTGCTGGGATTAAAGGTGTGTGCCACCACATTCAGCATAATATAGTCTATTTTAGAGAGAGAGTTCCATGTGCTGCTGCTGAGAAAGACACACATTCTGAAGT
Organism: Nannospalax galili; assembly: GCF_000622305.1. NCBI lineage: Eukaryota > Metazoa > Chordata > Mammalia > Rodentia > Spalacidae > Nannospalax > Nannospalax galili. The sequence continues at coordinate 1,948,376 of NW_008349083.1, read as the reverse complement.
CTGGGTAAAATGTAAAACTGTGGCATCCATTTGGTCTCTGTCATTTGACTTGAGTGTTTGACTTACCTGTCTATTGATGAGAGGGAGTATTGAAATTATCCTTCATAGTTCTGTCAAAGTTAGTCTGTACTTCTCTAACTAGTAGTGTTTGTTTTGGAAAATTGAGTGTACTATGGTTTTATTGACATATATGTTCAGAAATGTATCTTCTTTTTTAAAGATTTGTTTTATATTTTTAATTGTGTGTGTGTTTGTGTGTGTGTGTGTGTGTGTGTGTATGTGTCTGTGTGTGTGTGAGTGTGTGTGTTTATGCAGGTCCATGCAGAGTACAGAAGAAGGTATCTGGTCCCTGGAGCTGGAGATGCAGGTAGTTGTGAGCTGCTTGCTGGACTTGGATGTAGGCAACCGAACTTGTGTCCTCATAAGAGCAGTACAAGCTCTTACTCCCTGAGCTATGTCCCTGGCCTCTGCTTTATCCTCTTGATAGATTATTCCTTTAATCAATATGAGGTGATCTTTTTAAGAATCTCTTCTAATTTTGCTTTGAAGTCTGCTTTGTCAGATATTAGTGTAACTACACCTGCTTTCTTTGTAGTTCCCCTGCCTGGATTGCTCAGTCCTTCCTTCACTGCTAGGCTGTGCTTGTCTTTGTCAGTAAAGTGCTTTTTATGCAGGCAACAAATAGATAGATCTTACCCAATGTCCTGGCTTTGTCTTTTTGATTGGAGCGGTGTAGTCATTAATGTTCAGGGCTATTTTCGAAAGGTCTACATTAATTTCTATCATTTTGTTGCTTTGTAGTGTTTTGTAATGTAATGTTTCTTAATGTTCATTTGCTTATCTACTGTTCTAGTCTATTCTTTCCTGTGACCTCATTGTCCTAATTTACTTTCTGTTGCTGTGATTAAACACTGAGCAAAACCAACCCACGGGAGGAAAGAGTTTATTTTGCTTACACTACCAGATCACAATTCATCACTGAGGATAGTCAGGCAGGAACTCAAGTGAGAACCTGAAACAGAAACCATGGAGGAATAGTACTTACTGGCTTACTCCCAGGCTCATCCTCAACTAGCTTTCTTATATAGTCTAGAATGCCTGCCTAGGGATGACACCACCCACAGTGGTGCCCAGAGGCCACTGATGGAGGAAATTCCTCAGCTGGTCCATGTTATTCTAGTTTGTGTCAAGTTGACAGTAAAACCTAATCAGCAGACTCATAGATGTGTTTGTTTTTCTGTTCAGTGTTGGATTCCTTAAAGTATTGTCTACAGGGGCTGGAGAGATAGCTCACTGTTTAAAATCACTGGCTGCTCTTGTAGAGGACCCAGGTTCAGGTCCCAGCACCAACATGGCAGCTAACAACCAGCAGTAGATCCAGTTCCAGGGGGTCTGGCACCCTCTTCTGACCTCCATGGGCATTGTAGGACATGGGTACACTTACATAAATGCAGGAAATACACTCATATACATAAAATAAAAATATTAAATTTTTAAAAATTATTGTCTATACTGCTGGCTTAGTGTTTATGAATTCTTTTTAGTTTGTGTTTATCTTGAACAGTTTCTCTTTCTCCTTCAACTGTGAAGGAGAGCTTTGCTGGATGTGTGATCTGGGTCACAGTTTTTGTCTTTCAATGCTTCTGATACGTCTTCTATCATACATTCCTGGTTTGTAGCATTTCTGATAAGAAGTCTTCTCTTCTGATCGATTGATCAGTGTATATGGGACTTGCTGTTTCTCTGTCATAGCTTTCGATATTCTTTGTTCTTATTTTCAGGGTTTTCACCGTAATGTTTTGTATGGAAGTTATTTTCTGCTCCTCTCTGTTTGGTGTTTGAATGCCCCCTCTCTCCGGGTTTGAGACGATTTCCACTACAGCTTTATTCATCTTTTCTACGCCCTCATCTTCTGCATGCATTTTGTCTTCTCATGCCGCCCCATGGATCTCACATGTTCTGTTCATACTTCCTTATTTTATCTTCATTGTTGTTGAATATTCTAGTCTGTCTACATTGTCCTAATATTCAGTTGCACCTGATCCTTCTATGCTTTGTTAAGTTTCCCCCACTTAAGCTTATTTGACATATTGAACTTTTCACTTCCAAAATTTCAATTTGAAATTTCAGAATTACTCCCTTCTTGAATTCCTCGTTAGTAGCTTGTTGATTTCCTTATTTCATTCAACTGTTTCTAACCTCATTGAATTAATTCAAAACTTTGCATCCTCTTGGATTGCGTTGACCTTCAGCATAATCATTGCTTAATTATTTTGCTGGCATTTCATTCAATTCATTCTTATTAGAATCCGTTGTTATGGAATCCGTTATTTTGGATTAGTCATGTTTTGCTGATTTTTCATCTTTCATGTTTTTGTGTTCCTTGAGCTTCTGGGATCCGGTTGCTGGTAACTTTTTAAAATAACTCATATTCATTTTGTTGAATTATTTTCAGTGTATGTGTGTAACTAGTTTGTAGGAGGACTGAAGTGGCCTTCTTCCTCACTGGACTGAGCTCAATGACCAATCCCAGGGCTTTCATGCTCAGGGCAACAGGCATGATTTCCAGCCCACTCTGAGAGGAGGAGAGTAAGGACAGAAGCAAACACAATAATGGATAGGTTCACTGTAAGGTGTGAAGTCGCAGCCAATTAAAAGCAACCACTCTGCAGAGCTGGAGAGATGGCCCAGTGGTTAAGAGTGCTTGCTGCTCTTCCAGAGGACCCAAGTTCACTTTCCAGCACCCATGTCTGATGGTTTACAACCTCCTGTAACTCCAGGTCAAGTGGCTCTGACACCCTCTTCTGTTATCACATGTGTGGCAAACACACAAGTGCACACGCGCACACACACACACACACACACACACAAATAAAATAAAAATAAAAATAAGAGCAATCACCTCTTCAACTCCAGTGAGTTTTAGTGAATAAAGGAACAAGGATAGTACTGTGTGTGCTAAGATATTCATTACTAAGGGAAGGGATGGAAAGAAAATAATCTTAGCAAGACTGACAAATTGTGTTAAAGCAACAGAAAACAACTAGGAGAAAAAGTAGGTAGAGGAGAGAACACTGAAGAAATCAGGAGATAAAATACTCCAGGCAATGGTGCAATAAGAAAATAAAGAGTTGGATGACTGTGATCTCACAATGTAAAACGATCACAGCACTTGGGAGGCTGACGCAGGGAGACCCAAGGCCCAGGACAACTATGCCTCTTGAGAAATCATATGTCAAAATCAAGGCATGGGGGTATGTGAGCGAGTCACAATAGTGAAGGACACCAATGTCTACAAAATTAAATTACATATTAACTATGTACTGAATAGAAATTATCCCTATGGGCTCACTCACTGAGCACAGATGCAGAGTGTCTCCTGTAGTCCTCACCTGAGTGTAGATACAGTTCCTCATCTGAAGGAAGATACAGACTTCATTGTGTTCACTTGTCTGGGTATAACAGAACCTCTCTCTCTGCTGCCTTGCTTTTTCTTCTCTGGCCATTTGGATTGGTATTTGCTAATGAGATCAACACCTTTGTGATATTTTGCTTCCCATGTAAATGTTTCCGTTTTCTCTACAACCAGAGAATATGGTTCAATGAACTGGGCATTGGGTATGATAACCAGAGATGTTTTTCAGTCTCTAGTTACGGGAAAAGCATGCTGGTAAGCTTTCCACTGCTGTGCCTTAGAACCTAGCATCTTTAAACACTTGCCTTTGGTCATCCCTTTATTTGAGCACATGAGCCTTAGCTCCATCTATGGCTCAGACCAGATTTCAACTACAAGGAACAATATGTATTTCTGACATGAGTTTGTTTGTTTTTTTCTCTCGAACTATAGATATTCCACAGAACTCAAAGTGGGCTTTGCAGCTGGGGAGACCTTTACTTCCAAAAGACCTGTAGCCACTGACTGAGCAGGGATCCAGTTGATAAGATGCAAAGATGAGAGGATTTTCTCATTAACTATGTGCTATGTGAAACCAAAAGTTCCTGTCTGGTGGGACTGCACATCTGTTCAGTGATGTAATCAGTGTTTATTGTGCTTTTAACTCTGTTTTATGTTTTGTTTTTCCTCCATCTTCTGTTTCTCTCTCTCTCTCTCTCTCTCTCTCTCTCTCTCTCTCTCTCTCTAGATCTAACAATTTGGATCTCTCTCTCTCTCAGCTATGACCTCTCTTACCCATGAATCATTTTAGAGAAGAGTGGAAGTTTTCTGAGGCTCTCTCTTTTCATTCCTTGCTACTGAACCTGGTTCTAACCCCCTTCACAGGATGGGTATTTTCCAACTCTCCCCAGTCATTCTCTGTAGAGTCAGTGCACTACATAGGACTCTCCCGCTATTTTCTGTCTCCTATGCAGTGCTTCATTACTTTCTGTTCAGCAGTCTTTAGACTCCTCAGTTAAGTTTATTCCTAGGTATTTTATTCTTTTGAGGCTTCGATAATGATATTGCTTTACTAATTTCTTCTTCAGCAGGTTCATTACTGGTACATAGATCTTTCCATGCTTGTGTTGAATCCTGATATTTTACTGAATTTGTTTATCAAGTCCACAAGTCTTCTGGTGGAGTCTTTCGGGTCTTCTAATAAAATACTTTTTGAAAATAGGGACAAACTGACTTCTGTTCATATTTGTATTATTTATATTTATCTCCCTTTTTTTAATCTAAATTTCATCTAAAATTTTAACTAATATGATGAATTTTATGGTAACAGTGAATCCCCTTGCTTCATTCCTGATTTTAAAGGAAATACTTTCAGGTTTCTCTATTCAGCGGCATACTGACTGTCAATTTGTCAAATACAGGCTTTCTTATATTGAGGTATGTTCCTTCCACGAGTAGTTTTTTCAAAGCTTGTATTATGAAGGGTTGTCAAATTCTTTTCAAATGATTTTTGTGCATCTAATGAGATGATCACGTGATTACTTTATCCTCAGTTCTATCAGTGAATTATGTTGTATCGAGTGCTTTATGTATACTGACTCATCGTCACATCCTTGGAATGAAAACAAGTTGATGACCGTGTATGATCTCTAATGTGCTGTGAATTTAGATGACAACAATTTCACTGATAACCTTTGTATCTATATTCATTCAATAAATGGGTCTTTTTTGTTTCTTTTTTCATTGTGTTAGTATACTGTTTTATTATATCAGGGTTATGCTGTCTCTATAGAATGAGTGTAGAAGTATTTGCTCTGACTCCTGACTCAATCAGCAAAAAGTCAGCATAGAATTAGGGAAATGAGCTATTGGCAACTGATTACTACTGGACGAGGGAGAGTTGATATTCTTTTTTTTTTTTTTTTTTTTTTTTTTTGAGGGAACTAGTGTCAGGATCTTAACTATCTGGTGAAATTCAGGACTGAATTCATCTGGTCCTGAAACATTTTTATAGCTGTATAAATCTCACAATTTGTTATCCACATGTTTCAACTTTGTATTCTTTTAGTTTCAAATTTGATGGAACATATGTTTCTAGAAATTATCCATTTCTTCTAGAGTTTCTGATTATTTTGAGTATAAGTTATAAAAACAATCCTCAGTGATCCTCTGCATTTCAATAATAACTACCATAATATCTCATTTTCATATCTAATTCTGTTCATTGGTGCCTTCCCTTTATTTTTAGTTCACCTAGGAGTTTGTCAACCTTGTTGATTGTTTCAAAGAACCAATACTTTATTTAATGGATCCTTTGGTATGTCATTCTATTTCATTACTGATAGAGTTCATTAATTCTGCTCTGATCTTTTTTATTTCCTTCTATTGGTTTGAGATATGTCTTGTTCTTGTTCTAAGACACTGAGGCACAAAATTAGGTAATTTGAAATCTCTCTATATTTTAATGTAAGATTCGTGGAGATTTCCATCTTTCCTATTCTCTACAGATTTTGATATATTGTGTCTCCATTCTCATTTTATTCTCGAAATAGTTTAACATCTTCCATGAAAACACCATTGTTTTTAAGTTGAATTGGTCAATCCTCACAAGTTTAAATAGCTCTCTTGCTATTTTCTAGCTTGACCTTTCTATTGGTAATAGTGTGGTATGAAAGTCATATACTATTATTGTATCTGTGCCTCTGTCCATTTATGTCCAATAGTTTTTTTTTAATAAATTGAACACACCACATTTGGTGCATATATATTTTCAGGCATTGTGTCCTCTTGATCTATTGTCACCTTTACTAATATGTAATAACCTTCTTAGTCTTTTCTGAGTAATTTTGTTTTGACATCTTATTTGTTGGATATAAGTATCCTTCTTGCTTCCAGATTGCATTGCACTAAAATATAATTTTCCATCTGGCTGTCAGTCTGTGTATGTCTTTGCTGGTGAGGTATGTTTCTTGCAGGCGACAGAAGGTTGGATATGTTTTTAATCTCATTAGTAATTCCATGCCTTTTTCTCTGGAGACTTAAGATCATTTGCATTCAAGGTTACAATCAAATGACATGTACACATTCCTGTCATTTTTTTTCCTAATGTCTGACTTCTTCCTGATTTTTGTTTGCTTATTTGCTTTTGTAGTGAGATTTCTCTTGCACTCTCCTCGTGTTTATCTTCCTCTTCTGTGTGTAAAAAGCCTTTGAATACCTTTGCAATACTAGGTTAATGGTCATGGATCCCTTCACTTTGTACAAATCTTAGAAGTTCTTTATTTCTTCTTCAGTTTTGAAGGACAACATTACTGGATACAGCTTTCTTGGTTTACATTTTTTTTTCCTTTTATGGACTGAAATCTACCATCCACGATCTCTTGGCCTTTGTAGTTCCTGTTGGAAAATTTGCTGTTATTCTGGTGATTGGTTTTATTTTCCTCCTCTTTTTGAAAACTGTTCCAAAGTTTCATGATGTTTGCTATTAGAGTGAAACTACCACATTCCTCCTGAGTGAACTAATCATCTACAGTCACGGTATGGATTAACAAACTGTGTATCTACTGAAAGTGGATTTTGTGCTCTGGAATCTTCTCTGCACATCACTCTGAAAATGCCCTGGCCCTTCTTCCATTTGATTTCTTCACTTCCAGAAGTGCTCAGAGGAAGTTATTATTTCCCTTTAAAGCATACGAAGTATAAAGTTAATTGGTAATAAAATGCAGCTGTTGCCCTCTCTAAGCAAAAGATGAAGAGCAGTCATGCGATTCCAAGAGCTTTGCTTTGAAACTTTCCTCACAACTTTTATTGGGTATTGACTAAAGAGAAGAAAAACCTGGGAGCTGGAGGTGATAACTGCTTCAGTTAAGTTTTCAGAAATTATGACACCAAATGGAAATGATGAGATGGTAAGTGGTGGAAATTCAATGCAGGTACATACCTCAAGCCCCCATCCTTGCTGTATTGCTGACCAGCTATGAAGTCATGAGCTACTTCCAGTGCTTCATGTACATGTCTAGTTAGGAGGGAATAGTATCTGCCACAGGGAATGTTTAGACAAGTACACGGGGCTGGGGAGATGGCTCAGCAGTTAAGAACAAGTATTGCTCTTGCAGAGGACCTGAGTTCCATGCCCAGCACCCACATCAAGCAGTTCACACCAACCTGTAATTCCAGTCGCATCAGATTAGATGCCCTCTTTTGGACTCCAAGGGCACCTGCACTCACATGCACATAACCTCACACACATGTACACATAATTAAAAATAATAATAAAATCTAAAAAATATTATAGGAAAAATACGCTGATATCTGTAAAATGCCCTGTATATAGGTTCTTAGAAAATGTAAAAGAATATTACTTTTATCTCCAAGTTCCTAAGATGCATTCACAAAATATTTCCTATATTTGATTATTTCCCATTTTCTTAGTTTTAAGTACATTAAACCGTAAATGTTGTCTTTCTACAAGTTTGTTTGGACTAGGCAATGAGGAGTGATTGACAGGTGAGGTTCACTGGGAAGGACCATTGCTTTGTATCTTTTCTCTGTCAAATCAAATCAGAAATTATAAAGCTCACACCTGAACAAATGTATTTGAATTTTTAAACAGTAGCAGTCAGTGCTATCTTGCATTAAAGTTAAGGGGAGTTGTGACAAAAATAGTCAATCTGTACCTCAAAAGAACGTACAAATGAGGGCAAGGCAGAGCCAGATAGACAGTCACATGATAAACAGGACAGTGGTGTGGAATGACTGAAGCTTTTCCTAACTGTGGAGGAGGGAAAGGCTTCAGAGAGGAGGAAGATTTTAGGTGAGACTCTCCTTATGTGGTTTTTCATGTTTATAGAACAAGCACCACATAAGCAAAAAGCGCAATTTATTAGAAAATGTATTTTGAAATCTTTTTAAAAACGAAGGAAAACTAGTTAGTCATTCTGGCCTACTATCTGTTATAGTTAAATGAAACACTTGATTAAAATATAAGATAAAGCAAAATGTATTTGAATTGCACCATTTATTTGTGCAAACATTTAAAATTGAAAACATATTCAAATCTACATTGAAGATTTTAAGAATGCATATCATGGGCCAGGCGTCGCGGCGCACGCCTTTAATCCCAGCACTTGAGAGGCAGAGGCAGGACAATCTCTGTGAGTTTGAGGCCAGCTTGGTCTCCATAGCGAATTCAGGCCAGCTGGGGCTAGAGGGAGGCCCTGTCTCAAAAAGACCGGAAAAAAAAAAAAAAAAAAGAGAGAGAATGCATTTCATTATGACCAGGTAACCTGTCTTTGACTTTAAGAGGAACAAATTATATCTCTGTACCATTAAATTTTTTTACATTTATTATTTATTTATTGTATGTGTCTGTGTCTGTGTCTGTGTCTGTGTCTGTGTGTGTGTGTGCGCGCGCGCGCGCGCACGGGCGCGCGCCATGGCATCTGTGTGGCGGTCTACTGCCACCATGTGGGTCCTGGGGTTCGAACTCCTGTCCTCAGGCTTAGTGACACACACCACTACCTCCGAGCCTTTTCGCCAGCCCTTTATTTTCTTTTATTACATTTTTAAATCTTTACCTGCCTTCCCGAACAAACCAGGCCACGCCCCAGCAGTCCCTCTCTATCTCCCCTACAAATGCCAGGCCATCAAAGCTGACAAGTAACGCCTCTGATTCAGCAGCTGCTCTGCCTTTTCCTTGTTGCCCTGAAATCAGCAACAACCTGACTAGAGCAAGGATTACGGGTTATTTATCAAGCACGTCATGTGGGACCTCTCCCTCTCATCCAGATACCTGTAAAGATGGACGCCTCAATTTGCCCAGTGGGAAACTGAAAGCTCTCGGATTTCAGACCTCCCCCACACTAACTGTGGCATTTAATAACTCTCTTAATAACCTCAGACCCTAAATACAATTTGTTATAGCACCTTTCTTTGGAACCTGAGAAAAAAATCTTTCTAAGGTTTCTTTAACAGAAACCTTTGCCCACAGAGCCAAGAGTGTCTCCCTGTGCCCAGCGCTGGCTCCAAGCCAAAGCTGTCTCCTGCCTGGATGGGAAAGCCTAGTTCCTCTACTCTGGTTGGGAGTAGAGGAACACAAGATGAGACTTACTTTCAGAGCTCCCTACAAGGTCAGGGGGCCTTCGTAATCTTGCTCAAATGCTTCAGTGTCTCCATTCGTGTCTGTCCTTCCACAGCAGGTTTCCCCCAGAGCATCTCTTCCTCAACAGCCTCTAGTAATTACATGTCCTGGTATGTGCTTCAAGGAACCCTTGAGACAGAGCTTTTGTTGAAGATATTCTCCTTTCTTCTACCTTTCACAGACATGTTCTGAGTTAGTGATCATCTCAGCTGAGTAAATACAACTTAGAAGGATAAGCATCATAGGACAGACATTCTCCCCAAACTAAGATAACTCTGAGAATCATAGAACCAAGATGACTAGCTGCCTGTGTGAATGTTGGCTCGGAGCATTTTCTTGTTTTAAATTAAAAAATAAAGATTTAAAAACAAAAATTTGTGTATGTCTGTGTATACAAACGCTATTTGTGTGGGGGGGTCCAGAGAGGCCAGAAGAGGGCATCAGATCCCCTGAAACTGGAATTATACCCAATTACAGGACAGTATTTTGAAGAGTATACGATTCCACAGAAAAGCACATGGGTGTTAGAAAACCACCTGGAGTCTCAGGAAGAGCAGCGAGCAGTCTTAACCAATGAGCCATATCTAGTCCCACTGATTTTTTGAGACAGACTCTCATTCTGTAGTCAAGGCTAGTCTGGACTGACTTTAAGCTGTACTAACCCGGAACGTGGGATTGAAGGTGTGTGCTACCATGCCAGGGAACAGTGGGTTTACCATCTACACCTTGGTCATTCTTTCTTCACCCACAGGGTGAATGAGACCTGAGGATGTGGTTTCATTGCTGTGCAGACCCAGCTCTGGCTGGAGGTCCAGTGCCTAGAGTGTGCTTAGACAGGAAGTTAGAGAGGGAGAACTTGTACAGGGAACTGGGAGCTGGAGGTTTGCAGGTGTTCGCTTGGTTCAAAGGCAGACAGAACACAGCTCAGGAATGGAACTGTAAAGCTCTGCTGGGCATACTCATTCAGTCACTATTACGTACTACAGAAGATGCAGCTGCAGGTTCCTGATGGATCTGATTATGATTTTAACCTAGATACTTAGAGAAAAATATTGAGCCAAAGAAAACGCAGTAACTAATTATAAACACTATGTCTGGGTTATTGTTTTCCTAATTTTGGTTAAATAGCTTAAAAATGTAATCTATATAAATCATCTAGTGGCAAAAATGAGTAAGAATAACATCCTACAGACAGGAGGAAGATCAGACCTCTGAACTTTATTTATAACAGGAACCAGGAAAATTTCGAAGACTGTTTATCATGCTTAATCTGATTTAAAAAGACATTGCTCTTGGCAAACAGGAAAAGAAAGCCACAAAATGAAACATGCTGAGAGGAAGGGGTAAGAGAAGATGAAAAGTAGACAGGATGTGGGGCCCAGGCAGGGAGCTGGGATGAATGGGGGTGCTCTGAGAGACCAACGGGGTGAGCAGGGGGAGGCCAGAATAACAGCTTCCAAATTAGACTGCGTTTGAGTCTGCCCCTAGATACACACACACACACCACATATACATGCAGTGCACACACAAATACACATGTGCATACATACACATGTGCACATACAATGTTCCAGTATAGTAGAATGATTAAATAATTGTAGTGACTTGGATAATATTTGGAACATTATAAAATTCCATGGAAAAACCACAGCACCACAGCATCACACAGATGAACTGGCATGTGAAAGTACGCTTGTGCGGGCTGGGGCAAATACTTCTCCCAGTGGGAAAAATATTTGCAATACAAGTGTACAGTCTTGAACTTGCATTCCAAGCACCCATGCAGATAAGTGTGGCAGTGGGACAGGCAAATCCCAGGGGGTGCCTGGCCAGCCAGAGTAGCTAAAATATTGAGCTCCAGGTTCAGGAGGTCCTGGTCTCAGAAAATAAGGTAAAGAGTAAACGAGGGAGGAACTTGATGTTGACTGCTAGTCTCCGCATTCACACGCGCATGTGCATACACACACACACACACACACACCTACCGCACACATACAGGCAAAGAAGAAAAAGAATTCACATCATGTTCTTTAACACAACAAGGACAGTAAAAAATTGGCAGTGACATGGCAGCTTACAACTGTCCATAACTCTAGTTCCAGAGGATCAGACTGCCTCTTCTGTCCTCCATGGGCATTGCATGACACAGGTGCACTTACTTACATGCAGGCAATACACACATACACATAAAATAAAAATAATAAATAGAATATTTTTAAAAATTGACAGTTATAACATTGTCAAGAGTTGTGTTCTAAAAAGAACATTTTTAACAGTGATTATCTTATATTTAATCTTTAATTTCTCTGTTTCCTAAATGGTCATGCACTCATCTTATAATGAGAAAGATGTAAAACATTACCAAACAAAAATCTTTCAACAATCCAGTCCAAAAGTTGCCACCTGGTGAAGTTGCCACTGGCCCAGGCTGCTCAGTGCTACCTATGGATTCTGCCTTCCATGCCAGGAAGATGATCACCCCCTTGCTTCATCTTCTGTTAAGAACTGACTCTGCAAGTTAGTATTTCAAAGGTTCTGAAAAGTCTTAATGCTAAATAAAAGATGAATGTCATATTTCCAGCATTTTCCAAACAAACTTTTCCACAGGCCCATATGGAATATGGTCCATTAATGTTCTGCAGAATAATTAGTTCACATGGTGAAACTGGCCTTTCTTTGACATGTATTGAAAAATACTTAAGAGTGAATGAATTCTATGAATCAATGAGCCATTGGCTAAAATATGTTGCATACTTCTTAATATTTTCCAGGTGGTGAATCAAAACCAAGATTCTTCTTTTAAAATCCAGTTAGGGACTGAAGAGATGGCTCAGTCTTTAAGAAGACTTGTTGCTCTTGCAAAGGACCAGAGTTCAGTTACCAGCACCCACATTGGGCAGCTAACAACCACCTGTAACCCCAGATCCAGGGGATCAGATGCATCTTCTGGTGTCCATGGGCACTGCATGCACATTTACATACACAGATGTGTTCAGGCATGTTCACACACACACCTACAATTTAAATAAGTAAAAGAGAAAGAAAAGAAACCCTGAAGAAAACAAAATCCATTTAGCATTTTAAAATTTATATTTACTTCTAGTCTCTGAAGTATTCAACTCAACTGGCATTTTAAGTGCCTACTACATGTAAGGCACTGTGGGAGATGCAAAAGTATTTTATTTTACTGGAAGTGATCTCAACCCAGTATAAGTTCATTACGTCTTCACTTATCTCTATCTTCAAAGACTGAAAAATCACTTCTCCCAGATGCTTTTTCTAGATGGCCATTAGTGAATGTTCAGCAAAGTGATAATTTTGTTCACTGTCTGTGAAAATGACTGTGAAGGAATCCATGTGCATTCTCTCCCCTTCATAGACAGATGGCATTTTTTGCTTTCTGTAAACGGATGACACTATATTTCCAAACAAATACTGTATGACAAAAAAAATAAAAGCCCATCTAGGCTTTTAGAATTGCTTTCTGTGTCAAAGACTCTTTCACAGTGTGATGGTTGTATTCCATTTTATCAGTGCCTCTTTGTTTTTTTATTTACTTACTAATATTTTATGTATATGAGTGTTTTCCCACAATTGTACCAGCACAATTGTGTTGTGCCATGCCCACGGAGGCCAGAACAGGGCCTTGGATAGCCTGGAACTGGAGCTACAGACTGTTGTTAGCCGCTACGTGGGTAAAGGGAACCGAACCCCGGATCCTCTACAAAAGCAGCCAGTGCTCTTAAGTGCTGAGTTGTCTCTCCTGTCTCCTTATTTGTTCGGCTCTACGTGTTTTTCAACTAGATGAGTTACCTGAAAAGTCAAAAAGTGTTTGGAAAGTCTTGCATCACTTAGCAACAAAAATGATACGGGATCTACTACATATAAACACACTTCCTGTTGCACACACCACGGACGACAAGTAGCAATGAAAGCCTCTGAAATGAGAGAGGTCACAACAAAGTTCACATTCATTATTCCTTTATTTTTTGAGTACTTGAGTATTATTTATTCATTTGACTATTATAGATTATTTTTGCAATACTGTATACCCAGCAAGTGCCTCACAAAGTTCGTTCACGACCATGTAATGAAATTAAAGAGTGTGATTTTGAACGAGATGAACAGTGGCTGACTAGAACTAAACAGTGTTTCATTATATAAACTGTATTTTTTAAATGTCTTCACCAGTACAAACACTTGTCCCATAATAAGAGGGTGAAAGTAAAACATTTTAATATGGAATGCCAAGTTTAAAAATTTTTGAATACATAAGCCATTATTAGCCTTCTTTAATAAACAGAAAATGAAACAAAGCCCAGTTAGGTGTGAAGTGAAGATTGGGATCATTTAGAGAATTATGAGAGAACAGAATAGGGCTAACCTTGGCTAACTATGCATGTACTTTAATAACATCTCCAAGCCCCAGGTCAACTCAGGCCAGCCTGTGACTTACCTGTGAGCCACCCTTTTGTGCAAATTTAAAAAATATATAGTTTTTCTTTTGTGTATATATGTGTATGATATGTGTCTCAAGGTGGGAGGTTGCTCATGTGCCACAGAGCCTGTGTAGACACTGGAGAACCATGTCTGGTGTCAGTCCCTGCCTTCCAGTTTGTTTTATACAGGGTCTGTTGCTACTTTCCATTGTACACCCCAGGCTAATTGCATCAGGTGACTCTCCTGTCTCCACCCCCATCTCTCTGTGGGAGCACCGGAATTACAGATATGTGCTACCACACCCAGTTTGACATGAATTTTGGGGGTTCTTACCCTTGCAGGATAAGCACTTTACATACTACATCATCTCTACAGCCCTAGAATGCTTTTAATTTAAGAAAAAGTTCATTGACAGAAAAAATAACATAGCATTGCTTAATTTATATACAGAGTGTTTAGCAAGGCCAAGCATGGCTGTAAGTGACTTACATACAGTTTTAGTTTCTTGTACTATAACCCAAATCCCTGAGACAGTCTACTTATGTTAGCTCAGGGTCTCAGAGCTTTCATAGATCTGATGCCTGTGAGTCTGTGGTGAGGCAGTAGATCTAGGTGAGCAAAACTATTCAACTGACAGCAGTTTACTGTGAAATCGATGGTTCAACACTTGATCTGGGGAGCAGCAGCAGGAAAGACCAAGTCTTGTACTCCTGAGATGTGAAGCATCCTCAGATGAGGCTGTAGAAAGAGGTTTCTTATAGAGGACTGCCTCTCTCATTCCTGATCTCGCTACCATCCCATTCCCAACAGTCCTCCTGGGGAGAGAACTCTGGGGAACCCAGATCACTTACTGTTTCCTCCATTTGAGTCAGGACCATTTCTAGTATGATACAAGATATAGAGGAGGAAAGATGCTTATTGATTGATAAAACACCCATCTTACCATTCTCTGATAATTCATCCCTCATCCCCCTGTCGGTCATCCAACATGACGTACATGACTACAAACCAGTCACATTCTGTTACTTTCTTTACTTATCCAATACCAACTGAGTGTCTGCTCCAACCCAGACACTCCTTCAGGTGGCGAGTTCATCCTAATGACTCAGCTCCAATATGAGCTTGGATGTATCAGTATGGAAATGCTTCTGTCTTTGAGAGTTATTAGCCAAGAGAAGAGCCTGAGTTGCTTATACTCTCACTTCATGTTTTCATACAATTGAAGTATATTTCTTAGAAAACACTTCTGAATTTACAGTTAAATCACACACACACACACACACACACATATACACACGTATGTATATAGAGAGAGGGACCTACAAGGATGCTCATGCAATGTGAAAAGTAATAACAAGGAAGATTTAGCTCTTCCATTGCCACATGTGCAAAATTAGAGCTACCATACACAATAGTGCAAGGTCTAAATCAGATGCATTATGAGGAAAGCAGAACGACACCCTGCCTGGAGTGTATATCGGCTGCTCTCATTGTTACATGCATTTTATTTTGGACATAAGAACCTCACATCAGGGGGATCTAATCTTCCCCTGTAGAACCTTGCAAGAGGATGAGCTGTCCAGCCCCACCTCACCAGTTCAACACGAATTATCCATCTTGAAAGCAGTGTCAGCTCAGGCAGGTCAACTTCTCGGACTCTGTACAAGTCCCATTCTATCATTTCTAGGAAAAGAAGATGTCTGAAGAGCCATCGCAAAATGTCTGATGTTATTGAAACTGGCTGCTGTGCTCGCTTCCTGCAGAGGCTTGCTTTGGGCAGTAGGTATTTCCTTTAGTCCCCCTTGTTTTGTGGGTTCCTCCCTCCTAAGGATGGAAGCAAGCTTTCTTAGACACATCTTTGATGTTGCTGTTACCATGTGTCTCTCATGCCCAGAGGGAATTGCATGTTTCCCCATCATCTAAGGAAGACAGTGATACAAAAGAAAACCCTGTTGGACTGTTGCTGTGAATTTTGGTGTGTTTGAACACATGTCCAAGGTCACCTTTCTAGGGTTAGGACTTCACAACTGGTGCCATACCTTTGTGTCTCTCTGGTTTCACTTCAGAGCTCTTCCTTTCTCTAAACAGCATGGCTTTGTGATCTTGATTTTAAAAAAAGATTTTCTCTCCTTTCCGATCATGCTGCCAGCTCACGTATTTTTTTTCTTTTGCTGAGTAATATTGTTCCTAGGCCCTTTTGTTATGCCACAGTAAACTAGGTGAGCCCTGGACACAAAGCAGGCCCTGCACACTAAGTCCTTTATTGATCTGAAAACCACAGTGCTAACCTCACCTGAAAATCCTGTACCATAAAACTCCAGTTACTGAGCTGGAAATGCAGTTTAGTTTTCACATCGCCTAGCAGATGTGAAGCCCTGGGTTCAATTGCTGGCACTACATAAACTGGGCATGGTGGTACACGCCTGCAGTACTGTCACTGGGGAGACAGAGGCAGGGGAATCAGAAGTTCAAGGTCATCCTCAGCTGTATAGTGAATTAAAAGCCAGCCTGGGATCCAGGAGACACTGTCTCAAAGAAAACCAAACAAAATAAAAACAACAAAAATAAATAAATAAAAGCACCCCCAAACAAAATAAAAACAAGAACAAACCCTCTAGTCATTCAAAATAAAGAAGCTAATTTGTTAACATTAATACATTTACACACTTGACCTTCTCTTTTCAGGTGTTTCTTTGGTGTATTTAGAACAAAGACTCTTCCTAATAAAGTTCATACCTCCAGCCATATACCTGAGATGCAGTCTAAGAATGATGTCCACAAAGGACATCTGTGTGCTGATTATCCAGTTCCCATATGCAATCTTAGATGGGGCAGTCTGCTTCCCAGCTGGCTCTATTATAATCTCAAGAGATGCCCAGCACACACGGAATCAGTCATTGACCAAAACATCACTGTGGGGGACATGACTCCACTATATTTTTAATGTTGGTGACTTTTACACCCAGCACTTTCGGTGTCTTTCTTAAAATTAAATATTTAATGTGAGCTGGGCATGGCTGTGCATGCTTGTAATCACAAGCAGGAGAACTTTTACGAGTTCAAAGCTAGCCTTGCTTACATAGTGAGTGCCAGGCTAGCCTGGACTATAGAGTGAGAACCTGTTTCAAAACAAGCATGCAAACAAACAAGCGAATAAAATTTAAATGAAAGCCAAGCATGGTGGCACACTCTTTTAATCCCAGCATTTGGAAAGCAAAATCAGAAGGATCTCTGTGAGATTGAGCCCAGCCTGGTCTACAAAGCAAGCGTTCTTAGCCAGCTTGGGCTATGGGGAGAGCCTGTCTCAACAAAATAAAACAAACAAAACAAAACAACAACAACAAAATCCAAATGAATGAATAAATAAATAAATATTTTGCCTTGCTGTATGCAAAAATGCACAGCCACTGACTAGGCCGTAATTTTGGTATGTATGAAGAAGAAAAGGTATCTTCTAAATTGCCTTTCTGTGATTGGACGTGGTGGCACACTAATCCCAGCACTGGGGAGGCTGAGGCAGGTGGATTTCTTTGAGATCAAGTCCAGCCTGGTCTACAGAGCAAGTTCTAGGCCAGCTGGGGCTACAAAGGAGACCCTGTCTCAATATAACAACAAAAACTTCTTCTGTCCTACGACATGGGGAGTTTTCATTAAGGAGAGCTATGTGAATCATACTAGCTGCTGTTATCTATGGGAACCTAAAATCACAGTCTTGATTGGTCATTCATTTATTCACTTGCTCAGTCACTCATTCTGCCCAATTGGAGTCAGAACATATAATAAATCTAATGATAGAGGCAAGAACAAAACCCACCCGACTCTCTCTCTTATCTTCCTTAGGCTCATGCACATACACTTAACATACACACACACACACACACACACACACACTCTCCCCAATGTGGGTCACAAAAAAAATAAAATAAAATAATAGAGAGAAAAAAAAAACCCCCCCCCCTCTCTCTCTTATCTTCCTTAGGCTCACGCACACACACTCAACATACACACACACACACACACACACACACACACACACACACAAAGGGAATAAGAGGACAAAGGAAATTTTCAGAACTCTAATTCAGTTCCTTCATTATCTTCGCCCTTGTCAAAATAAGCTTTCCTTCTGTGTGCTGTGGTTTTCTGTGACAGGTATCCTGCGCAGCGCCTTTCCCCTGCGTCCTGTGCTGCAGTAGCTGTTCTCCATTGGGCATCCACAGCCTCTTAAGAAAGAGGAGCTGTGCCATTTATCTTTTGCTCAGCCCACATCACCTAGCTCAGATTTCTTAGCGGAACCTCACTGAGCCTTTATTAAATCAATAGCAATATTTTTATATTTACATCCTGCCTGACTCCCAAAAAGGACAAACAGGAAAAAGAATTGATTTCCAGGGCTTGATTGATGAGGGGGCTCTTCTTCGTACTGGAGCTCGTGCCCCATCTCCATGGGTAAAATCTGGGGGCAGAACAGAGTTTTCAACCTTCCCGCTTCACACCCAAGCTTGCATTGTGATCTAATGAGATGCATGTGACAGATCTCTGTCCTCCAATAGGCAAATGTGGGCAGTCTGCCCACATTATGCCTCTTAATGGTTCATTACTTCTCTGCAGAACCAGGGGCAGAGTCAGTGGACAGATTCCAGAGGTGCACGGGACAGTGTCCCATTATTACAGCAAGCGAAAGGAAACGAGGGGGCCAACTGGTGTATTGTGTAACTGCCACTCTAAGCTCTGCAAACCCAGCCTCCTCTGCTGTGCCCCAGAAGCCACCTTCCCCTCCCCCCTCGGCATACTCTCTTCCTATGCAATTTTTGGTTTTCTCCACTGGCCGATTACCTGGAATATTAGCTTTTGAAAATATGACACAGAAGTTCACCCATTCCTTCCAACTCATAACACTTTAAAATTGAGGCTCCAAATTATTCCTGTAAAAATAGCAGATCTTTATGACTCTGGAGGGATTTCTTATTTTAATCTGAAACTTTCAGAAATGGTTCAGTTTTGTGGAAATGATGGGGAAATGTCTGCCCTTAGCAGTTTTTGTGTTCAAGGGCAAGTCAACCTCTGTGCTTGCTAACTTTAATTTTCCAAGGGTTATGAGACTTTAATTTGATTCTTTATCCAGTGTGCATGAAATGTTCACTGGAATTTGCATAATACATTTATTGTATAACCACTCCACATTGGTTACCTGCTTCCTCAAATGAACATTAGTGCTTTTTTTTAGAAGGATGTATTAATAAAGGGCCAATTTGAATTTGTAACTAAACAGACTTGGGCGTATCTCTGATGGGCAACACAAAGCAAGTTAGAGGGACACAAGTACATGTTCTGAAATAGGCTATTGCGGAAAAAGGGCCCAATCCTGTAGTTTCAAATAACTGCTCTTCTAATTGAAGCTGATGGTGTGCAATGCTTCAAAATATAAGCATATGCTATGTGGGGAAAGGAGTGTGTTCATCTCACTCATCCCTGCACAGTCATTTGACATGAGTGAATTAACTGGGGTTTTAGATTTCAACTCTGTCTGAGAAGGTGAGGAAACTGGAGAGAGTCTGCCTTAGGCACTCACCCAGCTTCTTTAAATGCATTGGAATTCATTCAGTGCCAAGAACCAACATATTTTGGAAGTAATATTATTATTCTTATTTTTGGTTGAATGCTCTGTGCCTAAGGACTTGTTATCAAATAGCAGAGGTGGGATTTGAACCCAGATTGTGTGATGGGAACATGTTTAGCACACCGAAAGCTTTTCAATCAAATACTCTTGCCTAGTGTGGTCTGCCATGGCAGGTAGTTTCCTGTCTTCCTATCTTTCCAGCATTATGGCTATCCATAATAGCAGAACCTGGGGAGTGTTTGGTGAAGGGGGCAGGAGGAGCCTGGAGGATCAGGGAGTGTTGGATAATGTGAAAAATAGCATCCTTGCTCTCCCAGCAGGCTCATGTGAACAGCAGGTATCTTCCTGGCTGGGTCAGTTTGCTTCAGTCTACGGTGTCTGAGAGTCTCCATCTTTCATGAGCAGAGGGACCACTTTGCCACTTTGCTTCTTATCACCATACAAAGCTGAAATCAGTAGATCAAGTGCAAGCTGGCAAAGTTGAATTTCCAACAGTTTCCCAGGGGATGCTAGCACTGCTGGTCTCTGGATCATGCTAAAAGTGGGAAAGCAGAGTGTTGCTCAGTGAGGCCTCTCTGGTCTCTATTCACAGAGCTGTTTTCTAAGTGACCTCAAACCCCGATCATTGTAAAGACCATTGTATGTAAGCATCCTAAACTATAGAGTTCTCAAACTGCATGTTAACCAACCAGTCCTAAGGTCCTCACATGCTACTGTTCTCTTTTTATAAGAAGGATCCTGTAAAGGAGAGAAATCAATGGTTAAATCATGAATCACCAAGTATTTTAAGTGGCATCATTGGGCCAATGAGATGGCTGAGCAGGTAAAGACACTTGTTGCTAAGCCTGATAACCTGAGTTTGATCCTCAAAACTCATGTGGTAGAAGGAAAAACTGATTGGCAAGTTGTCCTCTGGCCTCCAGGCATGTACATGTACACACACACACACACATACACACACACACACACACATACATACACACATATACACACACACAGATTAAATAACTTAACAAATATAGTAAAATCATTTTTATGCACACTATTTCATATATTACAGTACAATTTCCTGAAGCAAATGTCTTTGGTTTTTGAAAAAAATTCCACTTTGAACTTTTGGATAAATGTGAAATCCTGTCCTTTATGATATGATTGTTCAATCTTAAGATCCATTCTTAGTCACACATCGCAAAGTTTTTCTCATAAAGTTTTGACATTTTTCCAAAATTTCTTTGAGATGGATCCAACTTCATTACTGTGAAAAGGAAATTGAGCCTGTGCTAATGATCCTCCTGTTTCAGGAGGTGAGTGTTTGAGTTTGATGACTAGCTTCTAACATCATTGGTTTGTACCTAAGAAGTTTTTGCAACAGTTTTGAATGAAACAAAAAAAAGTGAGAAAATCACTTTATGGAATTTAGGAGGCTTGGAAGCTATTATCTACTTTATGATTTTAAAACTCCAAAGCTTAGGATAAAATCAGTTATTCTATTTTTATTTTATTACTAACAAGTTAGTAAATATTTCACCAGGTCATAGTGTAATGTAGCACCAGAAATCTTTGGGTGACAGGAAATAAGATTCCTGAACAAAGTAGATTGATGGGGTGATAGATGTCTGTACTTACTGTCCAGGAGAAATAGCTCTACATATTGCTGAAAAGAAAATCAGATGATAAAACTGTATATAATCTGGTTAAAAATGAAAGAATAAAGTGCATAGTAATTTATCTTTGGGTTGCAGCACGATAATTAATTTCTCTTTATAGTAGCTAAAATTTTTGGGTTTGTATGTGCACGTATGCACACATGTACACATGCATATGCATATGTGCATATGGTGTCTGTATGTTTTTGTGAATATGAGCACGTGTGCTTTCCTGTGTATGTGGAAGCCTGAACTTAATGTTGAGTGTCTTCCTTGGTCACCTGCTGCCTTACTTTTTCAGATATGATCTCTTACTGAACAGTGAGCTCATGGATTTTGTCATTTCATTCCAAGGATCTTCCTGTGTCCTGCCTGCCTGGGGCTGAAGATACAGAAACTCATATCTGCTTTTTACATGTGTGCTGGGATTCTAAACTCTGGTTCTCTAACTTTTGCAACAAGTAGTTTACTCACTGAGCTATCTCCCATCGCCTAAAAGTTCTATAGTAAAATTATATAATCTGGGCCAGCAAAATAGCTTAGTGTTAGGAAAAGTTGGTTGTAGCCAAGCCCAGTGACCTGAGTTCAATCCCTGGGATCAAGGTAAAGACGAAAGGAAAGGGCACGCCTGTGGTCCCACCACTGGGGAAGCAGAGGCATGTGAATCTCTGTCAGTTCAAGGTTAGCCTGGTCAGCATAGCAAGTTCCAGGACAGCCAGGGCTACATAGTAGACTCTGATGCTAGATAGGCTGACCAGGCTCCAGTGGATAAACTCATACCAAGGGACATTTGGGACACAAATTTGACTAGATAGACCTTAATAATATATGACAGAAGGTATGAAATCCAGGGCAGAGAGGCTATGAAGAGTGAAGATGGGGGGGGTGGCCTAAATATGACTAAGATGTATTATATGAAATTCACAAAAATTCAATTAAAGTATATATTGTAAAAAAAATAATTTTGGAAAATGATGGAAGGAAAGAATTGTTCTCTGAACACCATATGTGCAATCCCCCCCAATACACATACATAAATAAATACATGTAATAAAACACAAAAGTTAGATAAATTTTAAAATAAAAGAAAACAATTCCTATTTGTTTTGAGGGAAAAGATATGTGACTGGAAAACTATTTACAAACATGTTTTATAATTTTATCAGTTTTATAAATATATTTATTTAGTGTTTATATGTGTGGGCATGCACATGTCAGGATGTGTATGTGTGTGTGGAGAATATGTCAGGGTGTGTGTTGTGGGAGATCAGAGGACAATTTGCAGGAGTCAGTTTTCTCCTTCCACCATGTGGGTTCCAGGGTTCAAACTCAGGTCATCAGGCTTGATGCCAAGCACCTTAGCCCACTGAACCATCCTGCCAGCCCCCATTGTAGGGCTTTGTGAAAACTGGAATTATATTACATTAATACATACACTTGTGAGAGTTTACCCATTGGTTCTAATGGTCTTTCATAAGTGGAACTTTGAACAGGTAGGAATCAGAAAAATTCTTAGAAACAGCCTAAACTCTCAAGGTCATGGTGGAATTAAACTTACATGTCACTGAATATGACTTTGTAAACTCAGATGTTCCTTTTTAACCCTGTGTATGTGTGATACCAGATTACCCATATGTGTACTTAGCTTTTTCAAAACCTTGTTAAAACTTACAATTAAATCATGTAAATCAGGTAAGAAGGAGAAAAGAATTTAGAATCAAAAGCATACAAGAGGCTCAGTGTCTCACAGAGAGAGGACAGTGCTGGAGACATTGATTTAAAGTATTTAGAATACACCAATAAGCAACAGAGGAAGAGTGTATTCTATAAAACATAGGCATAAATCAGGAAAAGTACTCAAATACAGGCTTCCAAAGGGAGAAGATCAGGACTGAAGTTCTTTCCTGTGAAAACAGTGGTGGTCGGAAGTACCCAGAGAATTGATGGGTGTCTACAGAAGATGCCCCCAGCGGAGGGAGATTCCAAAATTCAGAGTGGAACAAGAGTAAAGGTGGACAGCTGCAGTGGCTCAAGCATCTAATTCCTGCACTCTGGAAGCGGAAAACCACTCTAAGTTTGAGGCCAGCTTTGTCTATATCGCAAGTTCTAGGCCAGCCTGGGGTAACTAATGAGGCGCCATCTCAAAAACAACAACAACAAAACAAAGACAGAAATAATGAGCTGGAGAGGTAGTTCATTGGGTTAGAGGGTATGCTGTGTGTGCAGGAGGACCTGAGTTCTGATCCCAACACCTAAAATTTCAGCACTGTGGAGGGTGCAGATAGGAGGATCACTGGAGCTTGTAGACCACCAGCTGAGCTCCAGGGTCAGAGAAAGACCGGCTCAAAGGAAAAAGGTGACGCTCAATCAAGCAGGAAACCTGATGTCCTCTGGCCTCTGCATGAGTACACCTGTGTATGTGCGCACACCCACAAACATGTTCGCACACACCCCCACACATGCAAACAAATAGATAAATAGACCCCAGAGGAGTGTGTATGGTGCATGTTTCTTAAAAAACATTCCCCTCTGTAGAACGTGCTTTCTCTTCTTTCCTGTATGAAGGTGCTTAAGGCGTTCCTTTGGATGGCTACACACTTTGGTTGTAGTGTCTGTCCTTCAAACTTGCCTGATGCTGAGGAATATAGAGTTGACCATGAACATGCTACTCTGGCCATTTGGGAGGGTCTCTGAGTCTCAATATGGAGAAAAGTTCCTCAGCTTGGGGGAGGTCATTATTTCTGCTCTGTGAGTGGAAGAAGCACAGTTCTACCCATTGTAAGGCTGGGCGAAAGGAAGAAGGGAAGGATGACGTGGTCAGGAGTCAGATCTCTAGCTAGATTTACCTACCCTGATGTGGACTGCGGATCCTAGAACTAGGATGACAGTATTCGTGTAACTTGTTTCCATCATGCTCACAAACTCACTGGGACTACTTCATGACGGCCCTGGCCTTGAATTTGTAGCCATCATTAAACACTTGGTCCCCTCTGATGGAAGAGACACGTATCTTTGAACACTGCCTGTCAGCAAAGGGAATATTCCACGCATGCTTCCAGGAGCTTACTCTGACAACTACCCCTCACAGGAGCTGCTCCTTGTGGTAATGGTTGGCCAAGCAACCATTTGGCTAGGCAGTTAGGGTAAAAAGACTCCAAAGAAAAGTAGCCAGTTTCTTGGCTAAAAGTCAAAATTTTCTTGGGCCTCTTAGCAGCATACTCTGTTCCAAAGGCCAAAAATGCCAAAAGTATTTGGGAGCTTTTATCTAATCCTTAAAAGATTTTAGGGTTACCTCTTCAGAGGGGGGAATGTTGGAGTAGCAAAAAGCCCAAAAAAAAGAAAGAAAGGAAGGAAGGAAGGAAGGAAGGAAGGAAGGAAGGAAGGAAGGAAGGAAGGAAGGAAGGAAGATGAAGTTGTCAGAAAAAAAGTGATGGGGACATACGGGAGGTGTTGGAGAGTAGGGAGTGGGCATGAATTTGATCAAAACACCTTATATGCATGTATGAAATTCTCAATAAAGTTTCAAAAAAATGGTTGGTTCAGATGAAGTTGCTGGTCAAACAGTACATTTAAAAAATCTTAGTAAAGCCCAGTGATTGCATTGAGCCTGTAAGTAATGATCAAGATCCTAGGTTTGGCTTTATTCATTATAAAACAGTAATATCTCTCATTTAAAAATCAGTTGGTCAGGATTTGTTGGGGGATCTGAATTTGAGTTTAGATTTCTCATGCAACATAAACAGAGTGTGAGACTGCTGCTTTTATAAGTGGCATACTACTGAGTACTTTACTTTCTAAATTTGTCTTTGCGATTGTTTCATTCAACTGAGAAACACTATTTGGGACTTAGTCTTTTTCTCAGTCCCCACTTTGGCTATTTGTACACAGAACGTACTGTGTCATCCCTACCCAGAGGCAATAGTTATGGTGATAGAGTAGCTCATGTCCTTTCGAGACTTTCTAGTGCATGGATTCTTCTCTGTGCCTTGTATTATACATGACTCACATGAACTGTTGTTATAGTTAGCTTTTCTGTGCAATCGACTACTCTGACCAAAGCAACTTGGGAAAGGGTTGTTATTTCGTCTTATAGTTTGTAGTCTGTCACCCACGGTAAGCCAAGGCAGGAGCCTCAAGGCAGGAACTGAAGCAAAGACCATGGAGGAACAGTGCTGCCTACTGGGTTACTTTCTCTGGCCCTTCTGCCCAGGGATGGTACCACCCACCGTGGGCTGGGCCTTCCAACATCAACTAGTAGACAGGGTCAGACTAGCTCCCTCTTCCTAGATGATTCTAGTTTGTGTCAAGTTGACAAAATCTAATCAGACCTATGCTCACAGAGTGGGAAACAGGTTGAGCAACACACACGTACCATGTGCATATTTATGCATATTTTCCCCATCATTCTGTTCACTAAAGGGAACCTAGTTTGGCTCTTCTGCTGTGTTGGATGAAACTGTGCACACAAGTATTACTGAAAATGTGCTGTATGAAAGTAGTTCAATCATGTGAATATTGCTTTGACTATCATCCATCTATGTGTGTGTGTGTCTGTGTGTGTGTGTCTGTGTGTGTGTGTCTGTGTGTGTGTGTCTGTGTGTGTGTGTGTGTTTTATGCACACATGTGTATTTGGATGCGCTTGCCTGTATGCACTCAGAGGCTATTAGGGAACCTAACAGGGGAGGATATTAGGGAGCCAACTTAGGAAGAGGTGTGTTTGGATTATCTTTATTTTCTTTATGCTATCTAGCGCATTATTTACTTGTATGTAGTAGATGCTTAATAAATTTAATGATAGGAGAATGATCACATCATGATTCAAAAGTGCTCCTAAAAGCTAGGAACTCCTCCTCCAAAGGCTGGTGCCTTGTGTTAGTGTTTCTGACACTAGAGTCTTAGAGGCTGAAGGGAAGGTAGGGATGCACCTGTTTCCTGTTTTACAGATTCACTGCTATCTTATATCTCCTTGCACTAGGTCTTGAGACCGTAACCCTTTGCACTAGCTGTAAATCCGCTCTTTCTTTGCTTATAAAGTTATTAGATCCTCTGTTCTAAGGATGTTTCTAAGCCTAGGTGATTTCAGATTAAGAAATGGAGAGTTTTGTTGATTTTTTTCACAACCAAATTAAATAGAGCAATAGAGCTGTCCGCTTTTGCATCTGGGTGGGGTTGGGCAGTCATCTTTACTTTTTCACTAATCTGAGGTACAGTGTCAGCTACTCTACTGTTTCCTCTGACCCATCCTGGATTGGTCTTAATGAGTATTTATAAAAATAGGTGCAAAAGAAGATGCTGAATTAGTATAGGCCTTGAAGTATGTCTGTTAAACATCCAAGATGGTTCGTTCCACCAGTCTGGTGCTTTTCATTACTGTGTGCCATGTAGATAAATCTTGGGCAAAGACCAACTGACATAAAGGACATAAAGGACAGTTTTTGCTCCTTGCCCTCCTAGGTCGACTAGTTCCAGGGGACTATGAGCATTTCTCAAAATGTTCTGTAATTGTGGTGAGTCACCTGTCCTTTTGATCAAGGAGGCTGTGGAGACCCGATGAGATGGACTTGAACCAGTGTCCACTCTACAAAGAGGAGGGTCAACAAAGAGGAAACATTTCCTCCATGCTTCCAAGCGATGTGAGCCATGGTCGAGCAGGGCCTTTGACTTAGCTTCACATAGACGGAACTGGTAAAAGAAAGGAGCCAGGGGCTTCTCCCAAGCCCATGTGACCCCTGAGGAACAGATCCTCAAAGGCCTTAAGAGTAAAAATAAATAGGTTTATCTGAGCCAACTATATGGCCTTAAACACCCAAAAGGAAAGTATAACCAAAGATTAAAGGGGCCAATATAATTTTTTAAGAGTCCATATGTAGAGCTAAAGGCTACATAACAAGCAACAATGCCAGATAGGAGATACCTTCTTTTGAGTTGATGGCCAGAGTGGCCCAAGGGACTCCCAGATAGTAATCCAGCATAGAACTGGGAAAATGAACAGCAGACCCCAATCTTATCTAGAGGGATATTGACAATTGATTGCTGCTAGATGAGGAACAGCTGACCTCCCTAAAACAAAGACCTCTAGATAGGCTGACTAGATTCACTAGATGGACAAGTAGTGGGAACAACCAGGGGTGCTGACAACACGGTGGACAGTAGCAGGGATAACAGAGTATAAGGGCTCTAGTTGGGGGGGGGGCGCTGTGGGAGGGTGCTATCTAGGAAGTGTGTTTATAGATAAGATAATTTGGGATGTTCTGTGTGATATACACAAAAAAAATCAACAACTTTTTTTAAATGAGTTATATTTGAGGAGGAAGTATAAAAATTTACATCGTGCTAATTAGTAGAGGTGATAAACATTACCACTGAAATCTACCCGATGACTTTATAGCCATACACAGGTGCCAAGGATCCAAGTGCAACCGACTATGACTAGTAATAATCAGATACAT
>NW_008349083.1:1853875-1920561 GCF_000622305.1 Nannospalax galili | reverse complement strand
AATTCAACTGTGAACCTAACAATTTTATAGCCACTTTTGAAAGAGATGTATCTTTGCTCTGGAAGCTGTTATTGAGTATGTTAAAGCTGTAATGAAACGCCTCTTCTAAAAAATTAAAAAATATATATATGTATATAATATTAAAAAAAAGATGCTGAAGAAGAGACACAGGTTCCTGGTGAGTTTATAAGGAAAGCAGGGATGGAGATGCAGAGTCTTCCTTCACCTTCTCTGAGACATGCAGTAGCGGGGGAAGACTCCGCAGTCATTCAGTAATGTAAGAGAAAGAGAAAGGAAACATAGCGGCAAGGAGAGGCCCGGCTGTTGCCCAGCTTCCAGGTCACCTGCAGTGTACCCTTCCATCCCTGCATCCCAACCCAGATAGACCCCATCTCAGAACACTATAAACCCTAGTGAGAGGAGAGGGGTGTCTAAGGAAGTCCAACGCCTTGGGAACAGGAAGTAGTTTATTGTCATACACTAAGTATACGTGATAATGTGTTTCATATTTTTACATGTGCACATAATGTACTTTTTATAAATCCCTCCATTACTATTATCTCCCTCCCACTCCCACTGAACTCCTTCCTCTTCCCTGCTAGCCCCTTCTATTTTCATGTCTTTTTCTCTTTTCCTTTCCTTCCCTCCCCTTCTGTCCCTCCCCTTCCCTTCCCTTCTGTCCCTCCCCTTCTGTCCCTCCCCTTCCCTTCCCTTCCCTCCCCTCCCCTCCCCTCCCTTCCCTTCCCTTCACTTCCTTCCCTTCCCTTCCCTTCCTGAATGAGTTTTATTAGATTTTACAGGAGAGTAGATGAAGTGTTATTTACAGGCTCCTGGACACCTCCCCAGTAGCTACACTGCTATGTAAAATGTCTTTTCCCAGCCACCATTACCTGCCTGTGGATCTGCAGGGAGGGGCCGAGCCTCAGTGAGCAGCTCCCACCAGGACCCAGGAAAGGGCAAATTCATCATCAGCCCCAGCTGTTGCCTTTGGGTAGAATTTCAGTTGAACTTGTCTTAGCCAAAGTGTTCACTTATTTATTCTGTTCCTGAAATCACATTTGACTCACAGCTGGCTCATCTTTGAGAAGCACTGGGTGTTACACAAGCCATCTGTATTTGAAGAGGACTTTTATAATAGTCATCCCCAAGACAAAGAACAGCACAAATGTTGTGGAATTCGATGTGTAGTTAAACTCTGAGATCAAATGCCCTGGGTGGCTCTGGGCATCACTGCAAACCTAAAGGGGGAGTTCTTTGACTGCACCCCACCCCCACAGAACAATCCCAATACTGGTAAATAAATTGCAGTTTCAATAAACAGTATAAAGAGCGATCACAACCCAGAAATATAAAATCAACTGTACAACATTGTAAAGAGACTTTTAATGAAATTCCTAATATATCTTTGCGTAATGACTCCTGAAGGGCAAAGGCGTCTAGAATTTGTCACTAGCAACTGCTCATAAAGAAACAGACAAGCTGGGCGTGGGGGCTCATGCCTCTATACCCAGCACTCAGAAGGCAGAGGCAGGCTAATGTCGGTGAGATCGAGGCCAGCCTTGTCTACACAGTGAGCTGCAGGCCAGCTAGGGGTACAGGAAGACCCTGTCTCAAAAACAAAAAGCAAAACAAAACCCTCTAGCCATACTACTCATTGCAGAATTAAGTTACAATTTATATAGATTAGTTTTTTTGAATGTCACTAGGCTGGTAGTGCATTAAAATAGCAAAACTTTAAATACACACAGAAAGTATAAAGCGTTTCAGGAAAGCATTGATTAAGCCCGTCAATGGAAAGAGTGCATTTGTTTGCAGAATGACCTAATTATCACAGAGCTCTCTTTCGCATTGCCATTTCTGGCTGATTGCAGAACTGCTGGCCTTCTATCCCTGACAGGGAGGAGAAACAAGGACTGGGTGTGGGGAGACAACAGTGATACTCACATTTAATTTCTTTGAACCTACTGCCAAGTATGGTAACGTGTTGGGGGAAGGTGTGGGCTTATAGCCACTGGGCTGAGTTTTGGCCCTTTGTGGGCTCCGTGGGGCTACAAGACACTCTGAGCTAGACTGAACTAGCTTCCCCCGACCCTATCAGATGCAGGAGATAGAGATTCTGTGACTGGACTTCAGTATTTCTCATTAAGGAAAGCATAATGCAACAAAGTACAAGGGATTTTTATTCCCTAATAAAAGCATCATTTTAAAGTTCTGATTGTCTACCTGACGACTTTATATCCATGCTCAGATGCCAAGGAGCTCAGAAAGTAACAGACTGTGACTAGTAATAATCAGATATTTAGAGATTGGAAACGCATGTGCGAACATCTTAATGTCAATAGCATTAAAAATGAATTTTTCTGTATGAAACTGTGTATTTTAATAATGAAATTGAGATCTTTTTTAAAGGTTAAAACCTCATTTAATTTTATGTCTTAAAGGGTTTATACTGAGTACAATATTGTATAACTGTAATAATTCAACTGTAACTCTAAAAATTTAGAGCCAATTTTGAAAAGAGATGCACCTTAGCTCAGGAAATTGTTATTGAATATGTCGATGCTGTTGTAATGAAATGCTTCTTCTAAGCATGTGGTTATTAAATAAATAATTTTTTTAAAAAGTTCTGATTGTGATAAAGTATCTGCCCTTGTAAACCTAGGAAATGCAATGCTCATTCTAATACAGGACAGTCTTTCAAGGTTGCTTGAAACATGGTTCCCTCTGAACTCTCACTTAAATAAGTAAAGGTTCACAGGAAGGTCACACAACTCAGATTTGTGGCCCTTGCAATATGTGTAAATTGGTGTATGGGGTCTGCTCCTCTGTGGGCGTGGAGCCATCAGGACAGATGTAGGTTTCCCAGAGTTCAGTAAGCTTCCTGAGTTAAAGAAAGCTCGGTGTGCTTTGTGTCCTTGTGGAAATTGCTTTGGTTTGTCAGGGAGCTCAGCATCTTGATTCTGTAAGTCATAATGTGATGTGTAGGGTTGGAGGCATAGGGAGGAAAGCTGGGAATCGAAGCTGCACTACCCGGCTGTGCTGGGGGACAAGCGCGGCTGAACAGCTGATACGGTTCTTCGCAATGAAAATTTAAAAGTAGACATTTTGATCGCCCAACATGGTAGTCCCTCCTGTGAGTTAACACATTTTAAACATGTTCTATGTAAGTGATTAAGAATCTATTAATCATAGGCTTGAGTTTAATTCAGTAACTCAGGGTATACAAAGAAATGGCACCTGTCACTGTTATTGTTTGTGAAATGTCCCCCAGAAGCTCACATATTCAAATATGTGGTCCCCAGTTGGAAGCCCTGTTTTAGCTCCTTCAGGAGAGGAACCTTGCTGAAGGAAATGGGCCACTGGAAGTGGAGAGTATAAGGCACTGGGTTCCATCCCCGGCACTTGTCCTTGCTGACATGCCTCCTTCACCATGTTGGACTGTAAACCAAGAGCCAGAACAAGCTCTCTCTCTCTCTCTCGGGTTGCTTTTGCCAGGAATTTGGTTGGAGCAATGGAAGAGCAACACAGCCAGAACATACTTGGTTCTCCCTTCCAGTGACTGTGAGCAAAAGAGCAGCACTCCCTCTCTGACCTAGATGCCCCTGTGTGTCCATCTCTAAGAACATTATTTGATGAAGTGTTCTCTTCTTTAATCTCTTATCAGCTTGATCTATCCTACTCATATTAAAAAATGCAAAGAACAGAATATACTATAGTAAGCGATCAATATATATTTGTTTACTATCTGAGAAGGATATTAGTAGATCTTTACCATTAATTCACACTGGGATGAGGCCGTACATACACGCACACGCACACACACACGCACACACACACACACACACACAGAGTATATTCTATCATAAAGTGAGGAGAGAGAGAGAGTGAGAGAGAGAGAGAGAGAGAGAAATTCTATTATAAAGTTAATGAAAATTCAGCA
Source organism: Nannospalax galili (assembly GCF_000622305.1). NCBI lineage: Eukaryota > Metazoa > Chordata > Mammalia > Rodentia > Spalacidae > Nannospalax > Nannospalax galili. The sequence continues at coordinate 1,916,621 of NW_008349083.1, read as the reverse complement.
GAAGGATGGAGAGTTAGCTCAGTCAATAAAATGTTTGAAAGTATAAAGCTCTGGGTTCCATCCCCAGCACCCCTGTAAGAGCCAGGGGAGGTGGTAAACCTTTGCCATATCAGTGCTGAGGAAATAGAGACAAGCAGATCACCAAGGCTCTCTGGCCAAGCCATCTGGCCTACTCAGTGAGCTCCCCATCTCAAGCAGGCTTCCCTTCACCAGTTTCTTAATGCATACCTGTTCCTAAGGCCACCGGCATCTCCTAGATCCTTCCTTGCTTGCTCGCTCTTGCAATTGACACGGTTAAGGTTATCCTCCTTTCTGCTTTTTCTCATCTGGCTGTGAGAGGTCACATTCCCTCTCATGTCCGTCATCCTTTCTGACTCTCCTTCAGCCTTCTTTGCAAACAGTGTCTCCTCAGACTCAAAGACTGAAGTTGTTCAAGTTCCAAACCTGAGCCTTTGCCCAGTTCTCATTCTGGGCATTTTTCTTTCTTATTTCCATCTCTACAGCTAGTGTTTTTATGGTATTTGCCTCCTAATTAGTATTTCCAGTCCTGTCCTTTCTTCTGAGTGTCAGGGTAATACATCTGTAGTTCACTTCCTGTTACGTGAGAAAATACCTTGACAAAAGCAACAGAATGGAAAGGGTCTATATTAGCTCACAGCTCCAAGTCGCATCCAGCCCATTATAGCACAGAAGTTACAAAGGCAGAAACTTGGGGGAGCTAGTCACATCACATCCGTAATCAGGAATAGACAGCGAGGTACGCAGGCATGCGTGCTCAGCTCCTTTTCTCCACTGTTATAAGGCCCAAGATCCCTCCTGTCTAGGGAGTGCTGCCACCCACGAAGGGTGGGTCTTCCCCTCTCAATAGATTACAATTCCCCACAGACTTGCCTACAGACAACCTGAACTAGACAGTCCCTTGATGAGCCTCTGCCCAGGGGATTCTAGATTGTGTCAAGTTGACATTTAAAACTAACCTTCACAGTATCCGCCTGCAATGGGATTTTCTCTGTAGGTTCTCACAGGGTCGTTGTTGTTGTTACTGTTGTTTTTGACTCAATGTGTCGATAGCAGGAGCTGCTGCTGTTCACTCCCGCTGAATCCTCCAGTCTCTTCGTTTCAGTAAATCACAGCTCACTCATCCAGTGACTGAAGACAGAACTCACTTGTCCTCCTTTTCGTCCATACCTCTCCCAGCCTGACCAATCCACCCCTGAGTGGTCTTCATGCTGTCTTACATAACCAACCTCCTCCTTTCCACCGGTTCGTTCCTGCGCCCACACCTTTTTTCCATAGCAGATTTTCAGCCATCCCCGTCACTGCCGCCCTCCTCCACAACCATCGAGGGTTCAGCAAGGCAGATAATTCCAAAAAACACACAAAAGCAACTTCACCCACTGCCCCCTTAAAGCTCAATAATAAACAATCACCACATTCTTTCAATGAAAACATGCCTTTTATTGGGACTGCAGAGATGGCTCAGCAGTTAAGAGCACTGGCTGTTCTTGCAGATGACCCAGGTTCAAATTCCAGCACTCATATGTTGACCAACAACCATCTGTTACTCCAGTTCCAGTGGATCTGATACCTTCTTCTGTCCTCTGCAGGCGCTGCACAACATGGGTGCACTTACACACATGCAGGCATAACACTCATATACATAAAATAAAAATAAATAAATTAAAAATATTTTTTAAAAGGAAACATGCCTTTATATAGTTGCAGATGGTTTGCATGACTGTTTCCTTCAAGTTCATCCCTGAGTCGAGAATTAAGTTGCATAAGAGCAAGAACTAGGACTGTTGTTTTCCATATGTCATATATTGTGTTGGGTGGAACGCCTGACATACAGCTTCACTACAGAAGGAAAGGTCGAGTCTCTAGATGAACAAAGGCCTCCCGCGGAGAGCTGTTCTTCATTCCTAGCTCCTCCATGATTGAACACACAAACCGAATGAGTCAGACTGAATCGTTTGTTTGTTTTTACTTTGTGCTTTGAGTATTTTGCCTGCATATATGTAAGTGTACCATGTGCATGTAATGGCAGTAGAGGCCAGAAGAGTGTGCCAGATTCCCTGGAACTGGAGTTACAGATGGTTGTGAGCTACCAGGTGGGTTCTGGGAACTGAACCTGGGTCCTTTAAAAGAGCAGCCAGTGTTCTTAACTTCTCAGCCGTCTCACCAGCCCCCTGAATCCTTTCATAGCATTGTTTTAGTTCACCTTCTAACTTCAAATTCCAAGACCAAAGTCCTCCCTCTGGGAGGCATCAGAGGTTTTTGGGAGTAGTTCAGTGTGGGACACGAAAACAGTTCATTGTATGGTGTATTGGAGAAGGTCTGTGTAGATGTGGCTTCATAGTGAGGTAGAGCTCTCCCAACTATTGGCCTCTGAGTTTGGGCCCATTCATGAGCACACTTGTGCCTCAGTTTCTTCATATAATATGCATGGGATCATTGTTACAAGAAGCACAGAGTTATCATTATATGTTAATCTGTTAAGCACTCAGAACAGCACATGCCACATGGGTATTAACATCCTAATTTAGAGTTTTATGACTCTGCCTCTAACTCCAGCTCTTGACTTTTCTATCTTTCTGGAATTTTTATTCTTTAAGTTTACTTATCTTACTGGATGGCAATACACATAATACCCACATAGTTTGAATTTTGTAGGAAGAGAATTAACAGTACTGAGAACGCAGACTTCCTTTTGGATTAGAAATACAAACTTCACAGCTTCCCTGCCCAGCTTTTCTAGAGCATTTTAGGGTACACTGCTGTGTAACAAGTTCATTTTAGGATGACATGCTGGGAGGGAGAAAAAGAAGACAGAATTCGAAGGGAGAAAATTAAAAAGTTAATTAAAAGACACAATTTGGTAATTGAATTCCCTCACACTTTTCTTTGGTGATGGGGATGGAGGCAGGTCGCTGCATGCAGGTAGTGTGTTTGCCTCAGTGGAAGACCTTGAAGATCCTGAAAGAGGCAAGCTTCCAAGTTCAAGGCAGACCTTGGCTTCACAGAGAGGAGGTATAGGTTACATTCGTATAGGCTTTTCAGGAACTCTGTGTATGTGTGTGTGTCTGTGTGTGTGTGTGTGTGTACACGTGTGTGTGTGTAAATAACTATGTATTATGCACATCATATATTATTTATTATGCATTATGTATACTTACATAATGAACATATATATGCATGCATTAGTATCTTTTCTGATGCTATGATAAAACCTCTTCATGAAAAGCAACTTAGGGAAGGAAGCAAGGGTCTATTTTGGCTTACAGTTCCAGAGGGAAAGAGTCCTTCATGGTGGGCAAACACTGCAGCAGGAACAGGGCGTTGATGGATCGGATCATATTTCATTTGCACATGGGAAGCTGGAAGAGAAAGAAGTGCAGCCAGGCAACAACCCCTCAAAGCCTGGCCCCCAAGAATGTGCTTCCTCCAGCGAAGATCCACCCGATAAAGGTTCCACAGCGTTCTCCAAAATGTTCCTCCAGCCAGGGACAAATGTTCAAAATATATGGGCCTAAGGGGGATATTTCTCTTTTAAATTCAAACCACCACAACACACACACATACACACACACACACACACACACACACACACACACACACGGTTGCTGTTACTTATTTTGCTTTTGAGGCAGGATCTCAAGTATCCCATGCTGACCTTAAACTTGGTATGTAGTCAAACCTGACCTTGAGCTCCTGATTCTCCTGACTCCAAGCACTGGAATCACCGGCATACTCCAGCATGGCCCACTGAGCATTTATATTTTAAAATGTTCTTGGCAACTGACATTGCTGTTAGGCCAATCCCTGGACTGACACCTGCTGCGTGGAGGGTACAAAGACTATTTTCTTCATTGTCCTGGCTTATCTAGTATTTCCTTACCTCACCGTTTATATGCACTTACGCGAGGACACAGACAGAACCAGAGATGCAACTCTTACACCCATCTCAGGTACTATCCCAGAACCCAAAATGAGCAAAATGGGCATCTGGCATTGACTTTTATAGACTTGAGCATTTATAAGTTAAAGAACTCTCAAAGTTTTCTGAAGTTGTTTATTTAAACTGTCATCAAGAGAAACAAGGTCCAATAATGAAGAAGCATGGGCTCAGTAGCCAAGTCGAAGTAGGTTCAAACCCTAACCCTCACTCACAACCTTCATTCGTTTGTACAGCCCACATGTATCTGTTGAACGTCCATGGTGCGGCAGGTGGGAGAACACCGCAGCAGGAGCAGGGCGCTGCCGCAGTCACCGGCAATAACCTTGCTATCTTACCTTCTTTTCATGTTATGATAATTTACTCTGAAAAAAAATTCAAGAAAGAATAGGTTTATTCTGGCTGAAAGTTTTTTTTTTTTCTTTTTAACTTTTACAAAAACTTTATTGAGAATGTCATACATGCAATATAAGGTGTTTTGATCAAATCCGTGCCCACTCCCTCCCCTCCAACATTCCCCCCTCTGAAGAGGTAACCTTAAAATCTTTTAAGGATTAGATATGAGCTCCCAAATACTTTTTGACATTTTTGGCCTTTGGAACAAAGTATGTTGCTAACAGGCCCCAGGACATTTTGACTTTTAGCCAAGAAACTGGCTATGTTTCTTTGGGGTCTTTTTACCCTAACTGTGTAGCCAATTCCTACCTCCTATTCTTATCACACCATCCTCTGAAGGGGTTACCCAAATTGCCAATAGGGAATAGGGACGCAGACTGCTCTGGCTTCTTCCATTGCTGAACAGGGATGCAGGGTGAGGCAATTGGAGTAGCCCTCAGTGGGACTATCTAAAACACCCCCAAATTGCATAACTCTTGTCTCTAAGGAGAAAAGAAAGTCCTTGAATCCTGAATAGGGGATGTGAAGGAGAAGTAAAAGCAAGAGTAATTAGGATTCCAAGTTTTTACATACAGTCTATCATGTCAGGAAAGCTGGCCCCATCGCATCCACAGTCAGAGAACAGAGCAATGACTGCCCGTAGGTATTCACTTCACTTTCTCCACTTCATATAGTCCAGGATCTCCTCCAGGAGAGTGATCCCAACTGCAATTAAGATGAGTCACAGAGCTGCGGAGATGGCTCAGTCATTATGTAGACCACCCAGGTTCAAGTCCAAGCACCCAAGAGCAGCTAACAATCATCTGTAACTCCAGTTTTAGGGAGATTTGATGCCCTCTTCAGGCCTCTGTGGACATAGCACACATGGTCCACTTACATACATGCTAGCAAAACACTCATACACATAAAATAAAAATTAAAAAATCCCTTAATAAATGAATCATCTCATATTATTTATCATAATGGAGTTAGCTCCCGACAGGCACTCCCAGAGCTCCATCTCCCAGGGGATTCCATATTCTTTCAAGCTGACATTTAAGAGCCTAAAATGAATTTTAGAGATAGATACTCCTTAAGATTTTCCAGGATTTTATTCTCCTCACTTTTGCAGAAATTCCTTTGAAGGAAGAAAATAGCGAAGCAACAATGCCTTGCTTTAACTCGAAAGTTAGTGTAAAGCCTGTTGCAGTTTGCACATGCTGTCAACAAAGTGTTCCAGAAAATGATGTCTAGAGACACTGGAACATGTCTCCCAAAGCACTCAGGAACACTGATGTGAGAGCCTTCATGTCCAACCCAGGTCTGTTCAGAAGAAATGAATTCCTATCCCACTGTAAGCCGGCATGCCTCATATGGCAGAGATGTGTCTGCCTGTCTGTGGGGACTAATGCTGACTTTTGTTATTTGCAGGTTATGGTTTTGTAGATTTTGACAGTCCTGCAGCGGCACAGAAGGCAGTAGCATCCTTGAAGGCAAATGGCGTGCAAGCACAGATGGCCAAGGTAAGCCTGCTCGGACAGGAGAGTCTACGCACACAGGCCTGTGCTTTTGCATGTGTGTATCTTGTGTGAGATCAAAGAGTTCTGAGTGGACTCAAACGTGTGATTTGCCTTTCTTTGGGTAGTTATTTCTTAAGGAAAATCAACTGTATGGCAGATTTGACTTGCTACGAGCTCATTGATTTGTTTGTTGATATGTCTTTATTAATGGGCTTTTTGGTTATGGTGACCTCTGAGATTAAAGGACACATGTGAAGTGCTCTGTTTTTCCTGAAAAATGAGATATGCGTGTATGAGAGTTGAGAACTTTCAATAGTCAGCAGATTTTTGGAGTGGTAGCGTTATCAGCAAGTTGGCTTTGATTAGCCGTGTGCTAAAAGCTTGCTTATTTCATGTTGGGGAGGGTTATTAAATGATACTGTTGACTCATCTGCACTGGAAAATGGCTATCTGTAGTATCCTTTGTCTATATTACCAGAATTTCACTTTGACCAATATGCATGGAGATTTCCTGGATAACAATTTTCTAGATATTAATAATTTCAATAATCATTGTTATATAGGATAAGTGGTCTGGGAACCTCTATTAAAAAGTATAATGAATTTTTGTTTGAAAGAATACAAGTGAACTTGTTTATAATCATTTTGTATCTTGATTGCGATAGAAGAATCTGCGCATATCATAAGGTAGTGTTGGACTCTGCAAGAAGAATGTACCAATACCGATATTTTGTTCTAATGGGATTCTCTAATGATATAAGATATAACCTTGAGCTGGGTATGTTGACACACTCGTTTAATCCCAGAACTCTGGAGGCAGAGGCAAGTGGATCTCCGTGAGCCCAAGGCCAATATGGTTCACATAGAGTTCCAGGCCAGCCTGGGGTATATAGTAAGATCTTGTCTTTTTAAACTTGGGGAAACCGTGTGAAAGGTATATGGAATATCTTTGTTCTACCTTTTTGGGACAGACTTCTTATGAACACATCTTCATTTCTAAGTTGACCTAAAAAGGCATTTATAGCATTTGGATGCTTAGTAGGTACTGATACTAAAATAGTAGCCATTTTGGATTGGTTTATACAACCTAGGTTGTAAAATATTCTTTCTGGTTAATGGTATCGAACATCTTTATCATCAGCTCTTCACACTTTTGGATGCCACAACAACAGTCCTTGAAACGTGAGTCTGATGTATTTATCTCTTGCTGGTGTTCCTGGTTAGCCAGCACTGTTCCCATAGAACGCAACGATGAAGCCATCAAATGTTCCGGTCATTTGGGTTCTGTTATGATTGCTTTCCTTCTCTGATAACATTTTCCAATTTCAGCCAAACGTTTCTAGAAGAGAGGCATTTGGCCGCTTGTGGCTGTGGCTGTCTCCTAGCTGGGAGATGTAGACCATATCTGCTCCTTTTCTGTTACAAGTCCTCCTCTTAGATGACTGCAGTAGACCCATTGTCCTTTCTGTTTTCTTTCATTGTTATTCAAGGCAATGTAATTAGAATTTGAATTCTCCCAGCTGTGTAATGTATTCTTTATCGGGATTATGCCTGGAAGCTTTGGATTTGGTCAAGAACTAAGATTGATGAAGTTAATACGTTTAATTAATCAGGAAATTACATACATGTCTTGGTTTAAAGGTTACTTGGCAAAGAGTCAATGGTAACTTAAGTAGCAATTTCCTGTACCCAGAGAACAAATGACAAAACGAGGCTGCAGGTCTAAGCACAGTCCTAGAATCTGATTGCAGAACAACATCTCTTGGAAAAAACTTGATTATGAAAGTGCTTAAGAAAGAAAACGGGGACTGGACTGGGAGAGATGAATCAGCAATTAAGCATTCTTAATGCTCATGCAGAGGACCCAAGTGCGGTTGTCAGCACCCACAAAGGGTGCCTTACAACCACCTGTAACTCCAGCTCGGGGAATCTGACAACTTCATCTGTGTCTGTAGGCACCTTTACTCAAGTGCACAACTCACCCTCATGTATACACATAATTAAAAATTAAAACAAATCCTTTCTTTAAAAAGAAGGAAAATGAGGGCTCCTGAAAGACTGCTGCACCAGTTCTATCCCTGGGCCCCACGTGTTGGACAAAGCTGTCCTCTGACCTTCACATTACATGTGTCTCACATGTATGTATGTATGCACACATCCATAAACTAATTAACCAATTTAAAATTTTAATGGAAAAAATGCCTATTGGAACACCTTCGCTCAACATTTAAGAGTGCTCACCGTGTTTGCAGAGGACCTGGGTTCAGTTAGCCCTCTTCTGGCCTCTGCCCTCACTGCACACCTGTGGTACACTCGTACACATAAAATGAAAATAATAAATAAAATATTAAAAATACATAAATGTAAGAAAAATTAAGAAGAAAGACCATGATGATTGGAATACCTGGGATTCAGTCTATTTGCAAACTTCTGAATTTTAGAAGTTGCTAGATAGTAAACATTTCTATTAAACATGATATCAGAAAGAAAAAAGAATATTTCCTCCAGAAGCTTAAAGCAGTGATTCTTTTTTAATATTTTATTTATTATTTTTATTTTATATGTATGAATGTATTGTTTGCATGTATGTGAGTACACCTGTGTCATGCAATGCCTTCTTAGGTCAGAAGAGGGCATGAGTCCAAACCCCTGGAACTGGAGTTATGGATGGTTTGTTAGCCACCATATGGGTACTGGGAATCAAACCCGGGTCCTCTGCAAGAGCAGCCAGTGCCCTTAACCACTGAGCCATCTCGCCAGCCCCTAACTTGAATATTTTCACCATATTGGTATATGAGGAGTCTTCTCTCTGTCTCTATCTCTCTCTCACACATACACCACACACGCATACACACACAAACATACACCACACACACACACACACACATACACACACACACACTAATCACTGCATTGACCTATCTATTATCTTTTGGCCCTTATCCCATATTCAAGAGTCACAGTCAGGAGATTCCAACTGGACAGCTGAAAGTCACTCTGTTCTAGAGTTGTTCAAAGACTTTACTGTTATCAGTTGTACTGTATGTGAAATAAATTCTCAGTATTTTTCTCCCAAAGTTTGAGTCTACAGCCTGCTTCAGATTCCCATCTGCCTACTGGAAACTTTCAGCAATAAATGACCCTGTAATTTAACTACCTAGAAGAAAATAAATAGGCTCCCTCTGACAATGAAACGGAACAAGCCTTGCCACCTGTATTAGCAGATTTCTCACTGAGCTATTGGATTTCATGGCACTTTTTCCTTTGTCCTGCTGATAACTGTTATTTATTATCATATAAACCTGCAGTCTGCAGGGTGTGTGAAACTTGCACTATATATTTTGCCCTCTAAGTATGCACCGAATCGCCTCCTTCAGCCGTATTCATATCAATATCCCACTATGTGGCTTGTGGTGTCACATTTTAAAATCTCCAGGGTTTTAAAATACAAATGCCACCTGGGGCTGGAGAGATGGCTCAGTCATCAGGTACACATACTGCTTTGCAGAAGACCTGATTTTGGTTCCCAGCACCCACACCTGGAGGCTCAAAACTGCCTATAATTCTAGCTCCAGGGGATCTGATACCCCCTTCTAACCTCTATAGTCCACATTGTACACTCATACATACACACACACACACACACACACACACACACACACACTCACACACACACTCACATAATATAAAAATAAAAACTTTTAAAAAGAAATTAAAAATGACACCTGTACTCTAGATTCCCAATAGAAGCCTGGAGCTAACCTGAAATTCTGTGGGAATTGCTTTCTTTAGCTAACCTCTTCCAATGTGTGCCTGTGAAAAACTCCAGCTGATATCTCAACTAAAATAAGTGAATAACAAATTAGCCCAGAAATGGCAACTGATCAAAAATAAGTAGCCATTAACACTGATTAACATTTTCTGTATACTTGCTGTTTTGCCTATAAGAGGTCTTTCAGGATCAAGGGTTGTGATTCTTTTGGGAAGCAAATTTGCAATATTTGGTAAATGCATTCTGGTGGTCAACATAAATTTGGAAGGAGATACACTTAGCTTTGATTCCTGGTTATGGTACCAACTAGTTGTGTGAACTTGGCTGTATTAGTAAAATATCTCTAAGATTCTAATAATAATATATTTAAGTTGTAGGATCACTGTGAGAATTTTTAAAACTCCTCAAAGAATTTGGCATAGTGCCTAGATCATAGTAAGAATTCAGTACATGTTAAGTATTTAACAAATGTCGTATGTCAAATTCAAATTTTCTAGTAATCCTGTGACTCTTAATGTATCTCTAGGTCTTATCATAAAAGAGTACATGGGAAAATATTAAACATTTAAGTCTGTAAACATTTTTGTTGCTTACTGTAGGCTAGACACTGAGCTGGCTGTAATGAAATAAGATGGTTGGGAAAGAAAGACAGACAAGAGAATGAGCGACTTTGTGACAGCACTGACTTTATCAGGACGAGGCCTGTGGAGGGGATATCCTTAGTTCTAGAGACCAGAGGAGGGGACTGAAATTTTTCTCTTTTTGTGGCTCATGGTTGGCTATTGCTAGGGGTAACCAGTGTGTAGTTAGCTAAAGAATATCAAGTGATCAATAAACACCTGTTGTGGCTCATGATGACAGAGGGTCCATAGGGCCAGGAGGACAAGAATCTATAAAAGCAAGTTACCTTAGTTCTACAAACAAAGTTACTTTAGTTTCTGCAATTGTTGTTGTTTAATCCAAATGGAGGAGCTTCACACAATGGGATGACTGTGGCTAACAAAATTGTCTTCCTTATTTGAATTTGTAACATTCATCCTATCTGCCATATTGCAAAAGATGTAGACTAAAAAATTCCAGTTATTATCCTTGAAAACCTTCAGGTAGATCAAAGAAAGTTATTGGATGAGAAATATGGGTTTCCATAAGCACGAAATAAAGATGAGGCAGTCCTGGCCAACTATAGCTTGACATACAAGTGCTTATTTTACTGATGTACCTGAAGTTCCTGGATAGGTCAGGAACAGCTGATGTTTTAGGCACTTGAAGCAAGACACAGAGGGGAAACAAATATAAACTACTCATCTCCAAATGGTATCAAACCTCTGAGCAGGAAAGGAATTCTTATTTTGTCATTGCTTTAAGCTCCTTGGTTATGCAGTCTTATACCTGGATCTTGACATTCACAGGAAGCCATCTGCTCCTCCAAGCTCATCTGAGACCTCCACTGTTCTGTTCCACTCAAACAGAAGAATCCAAGGACTGAAGAGATGGCTCAGTGGTTAAGTGTACTGGCTGCTCTTGGAGAGAACCTGGGTTCAAATCCCAGCACCCACATGGTGGCAAACAACTGTCTGTAATTTCAGTTCCAGGGATCTGACACCCTCTTCTGACCTCTGTGAGCATTTCACAACACGGATGTACTTATGCACATGCAGGCAATACACTCATACACACAAAATAAAAATAGTAAATAAAATATGTTTTAAAATAAGTAAATTGGGGGATGGAGAGATAGTTCAGTGGTTAAGAGCACTAGCTGCTTTGGCAGTGGGCTTGTGTTCTGTTCTCAGCATCCACATGATGGCCTACATTCATCTGTAACTCCAGTTCCAGGGATCCCACATCCCCTTTTGGCTTCCATAGGCATTGCACAACACCTGTACACTCATAGACATGCTCATAGGCAGGCACATAAAATAAAAAATAAATTTTAAAATTGTTTAAAACATTAAAAAAATAAGTAAAACAAAAAAAATTTTATTTTGAAAATAAAAAACATAAGGATCCAGGTAGATTCCTTACACAACTGCTGTGGGTATACTATAATGATTTTATTTTTTAATTATGTGTATATCTATGTGTCTAAGTGTGGGTTTCTGTATATGAGTGCAGTGCACATAGAGGCTAGAGGAGGGAGCTAGATCCCCAGGAGCTGGAGTTGTAAGTGGCATGAGCCACTTGTGGTCTATGCTGGGAACTGAACTCAGGTATTTCAGAATAGCAGCAAGCATTATTAACTTTATTAACCACTGCGCCATCTCTCCTGCCCCCCGGAATATACTTTAGATAGCTGTGATTCCAAACATAAGCAGTCCAATGTTGCTTCTCACGTAGTTCATTACCCACCATGTAAGAAAAATGTCTGCGCTTCAATGTTGGAGCTGTGTGCTCTTGGAGGGTTACTTCTCCAACTGAAACACATGTGCAGTCAACAAGCACTACGTATTATCTCCAATATGGTTGAAACGTTTTGAAGCTGTCATTAAAAATCAACTTAGTGTTGTTCTTCCACATGTCTGTAAAATATTTGTGATGTCTGTTTGATTGGTTATGTGAATTTGGCTAGCAGTTCCCCCCCTCCATCCTGATGCTAATGCAGGGATCAAAACCCAATATTGAAATTGTCAAGGTTGATCTTAATTCTATTCATTAATTATTCGAGGCTTTTGAAGCAGAATCCTCAGAAGTTAAATGTTTGTATTAGCTTTTCCTAGCAATTTGCATAATCTGCCTGTGGGCACTGGCCTGTCCTTTCCAAAGGACTCTACTGTCTCCTAAGCAAAAGAGTAGAAATGACCGTTTTCTCAGCATTGAGTAAAAACAAAAATTAACAAACCCCTGATTCATAATCCTGTAATAGTGTCTTTACCCACTGTTTGGGTGTTTTCATGTTACAGTGTATGTGAGGAATAGAGTTGCAACTTACAAGCAGAGTCAACCCTCTTGTCTTCCACAGGGACTGTGTCCACGGGCAAGCTAAAGCAAAAACGTGTGTCTTGGTGCACCAAGTTGGAAAGTCTCGTGACAAGCAGCTTTTACTCCTTGCTTTCATAATTTTGTTCTTAGCATTGGACAAAGCAGATCCTTTCTCTGCTACAGATGAACGACTTCTATTTAAATCAGAGAACCCATGTAGGTTCCCACCCCATTGAAACAACAAAACACCCACCAAAATAAGCATAACAAGAAATACGGTCAGTGAGGTGGCTTAGCAGGTAAAGGTGCTTGCTGTCAAGTCTGATGCCAGAGTTTGAAACCTAAGTCCCACATTGTGGAAGGAGAGAGACAACTCTTGCAAATAGATCCTCTGACCTACACACATGTCTTATAGCATGTTCACACACACACGTACTCACACACACACGTACACACACCACACACACACACACACACACACACACACACACACACACGAATTCAAACAAAAATTTTGTGACAGGGTCTCCCTAGTCCCAGCCCACCTGGAACTCCCTATGTATATCAGGCTGGCCTTGATCTCACAGAGATCTACCTGCCTCTGCCTCCTGAGGGCTGGGATTAAAGGCGTGCACCACGACTGGTAAATAAATTAAGTTAAAAAAGGAGAAAAGTTGGGCTGTAGAGATGGCTCAGTGGTTGAGAGAACTGGCTGTTCTTCCAGAGGACCTGGGTTTGATTCCCAGAATCCACATGGGGGCTAACAACCTTTTTTAAGTCCAGTTCCAGGGGATCTGACCTCCTCAGGCATTGAACAACACAGGTGTACTTACACACATGCAGGCAATACACTCACATATATAAAATAAAAATAATAAATAAAAGTTTTAAAAATGAGAAAAGTCACATGATTGACTGAGAAAAATGGGGATCTGATTTACGAGGAAATGAGCCTGTTAATACTAATGCCAAGATTTGATTTATCTGTCTTGTCACTTAAACTGTGGGAAAACTGTGGGCCTCACTGTAAAGTCTATGGTCTTGTCTGTCTTGAGATCTCATAGAAAATAGTAATGTGTTTTCTTCTGGCTGACAGAGGTCAGGCAGAGGAGAGGGAGCAAGGGGCCACAGTAGCCTATCAGGGGAGTTATTACTTTTCCACTTGGGATTATTAACTGAGATATGCTGGGATTGTTAAAGGAGGAACTTCCCCTATACAATGAGAAGGGAGAGAAAGTTCTTTGACTTCAACTTGTTTAAAATTGTTTTTAGATTTACTTATTTTTATTTTATGTGTATGAGTGTTTTCCCTACTTGTATGTTAGTGTACCTGAGTTGTGCAGTGCCCACAAAGGCTAGAAGAAAGCATGGGTCCCCTGGAACTGGAGTTACAGGTGGTCATTAACCACCATCTGAGTGCTGGGAGTCAAACATTGGTCCTCTACAAGAACAGTTGGTGTTCTTAAGCACTGAGCATCTCTCAGGTTACTGGCTCCAAGTCTTAATGAACTATAGTTGTTCTCTGCGTCTCATTTGTGAATGTAGTCACAAGAAAAGGAGTGAATTGGAATGCTAGAACCATGTATTATGTGAGTGTTGTTAGTGGTTTTATAATCTTGCATTGAGAAACCTGCTGACTGCAGAGGTACCTGGTCCTTCTCCAGTTTTTGTATGTTCTGCTGATGTGCTCAGTGACTTTCTTCAAGTCCTGTATCTATTTTAAAAAAGTCAAAAAGGTAGACAAGAAGATGTAGGTAATAGAGGGATTTACATGTCTCCAGTACCTTGTACGCTACCGATTAGGTTGACTGTTGTCCTAGTTCTTATCCATTTAAATTTCTAGAGATACTTGACATAGATATATTATTATTATTATTATTATTATTATTATTATTATTATATCAAATTTCAAGTGAAGAAAGAGGTGGTGTCTCAAATTCACAAGTTATTGGAGAAGCCTGGACATGGACCCAGGCAAATCTGACTCCAAAGCTGTGACATTTCCAAAGAAAGCTTAAAACTTCCCATGCGATTTCTACATTATGAGTGGGACTTAGCTATTGGATTTTGAAGGTGAAAAACAGAACGGAAAAAAAATTACTAACAGAATAGACTCCAAGATCTAAGTCCTCGATTTGAAGAGTGTTAACACTATGGGTATTTGTTGAGCGAATAAATAAGTGAGATGAATAACCAGTGTTAGTTATACTGTAACGCTTCTCAACTCTGATAAATTGTTGTGACCTTAAACTAACTTTTCAAAGGGATGTTTCCTTAACTCTTCATCTTAACCAGTTCTCCAAAAGAACACAGTTCTTGAGCCCACAGAGTAGTGATTGAGCATAGTCATTCCAACCATTTCCTGGAGGGAAAAGGGCTGAGACAGAATGGGCATCTTTGTTCTTTAAAAATACATATGAATACCAGAAATTTGTAAATGGAGACTAGAATTTTTATGTTTAGAAGATTTAAAGAAAGCAGGTGTAAATTGGCATACACATGCATTAATATACACATATACATCCAAAGAAGGCATTTTATAATTAAAAAACAGATTATGAGTAGCAATGGTTTTTCTATGAAGGTACAGAACCAGTTAAAAGTAGATGGATCTACAGAATGCCTAGTACTTGCTTGAAAATGTATCCCAAAGTTAAACAATAAATGAAATTGAATGATCAGCCTCTGATCTCTTGTCCTCTGTGCATGCTATAGTTAGTTATTACAGCAAGATCTGTGTCACGTGCATACTGATGGGGCTATTGACAAATGCATCATACTGGAAAATCACCAACTCAGAGAAGCTATTTGCATACTGTGAGTGGGCCACTCCGGTCAGTTTGATTCTGCTTTCCCTCCATCTCCAGGCTGTCCTTTCTAATTGCTGCTCGAATCACTCAGCCACACCACAAACTCCAACTCTGCTGGGCAGTGGGAGTTGAAATTCCAATCACTATAAGCACATTACCCCTTCTTCAGAGCTGAGAAAAATTCCAAGCTGAAAGAAAATATGCAGCTTCAAGAAACAAATGTCAGCTGCTTTTCTCCTCTGCAATTACAATTTTTCAGTTCTTTCTGAAAGTAACTTAAGCAGTTCTGTGCCTTTTTGTACCTGAAATAGTGTTCTAAGTGGGTAACCGGAAGGATGCACTATCTCCTACTGATGAATGACTTTTACTCTGTGGGTCCATTTGGAAGTCATGTTCAGATATCTGCCATAAGCGGTCTTCCCTGTTACTCAGAGAGAGAATAACTCAACAAAGGCCCCTCGAAAACCCTGTGCAAAACATGAATTTGACTCTTTCCTAATTCAAAGGTAAATTGCTGGCAACATGGTAGAGATTACTAAAATCCAATCATTTGAAAATATAGTTAGTGCCGGGCGTGGTGGCGCAGACCTTTAATCCCAGCACTTGGGAGGCAGAGGCAGGCGGTTCTCTGTGAGTTCGAGGCCAGCCTGGTCTACATAGTGAGTTCCAGGTCAGCTGGGGCTACAGGGAGACCCTGTCTCAAAAAGACCAAAAAAAAAAAAAAGAAAGAAAAAAGAAAAAAAGAAAAAAAGAAAAGAAAAGAAAGAAAAAAAAGAAAATATGGTTAGCATCCCTTGAATAGAGAGCCAGTGCTGGGAGTGCAGATTGAAAGTACTGGAGATGCATCCCAGGTCACTGTGCTTCGACCACTCAGCCCCTTCCCCAGCCCTAGGAAGGCATGAAACAAGGACTTTATCTATAGCCCAGGCTGCTCTAGAGCTGGAACTGGCAATCCCCCTGCCTCAGCTTCCTCTTGGGATTACCACCACACCCAGCTGATAATTACATATTTATCCTTAAGAATCTGGCTTTACAAGTGGCTCTAAACAGGCATTCCTACAGGAGAATTCAATGCTTTATAACTTTACAATATCATATAAAGTAAGATTTCACTGTGTTGGGAAATATTTCATGTTGAATACAGCATGCAAAACCCTGCATCTTAACTCCCTCCCCAATAAAATAATTCTGTATTAATGTAAGAATCATTGAAAGTATCCACTCAGCGTCTGGCTTCATATATCCCAGGAGAAGTAAACTCCTTGCTTCCCCATGAAATATGTATGAAATCCGGAAGAAATGATAACTAGATTTAAAGGGACCAAGATTTAGAGACCACAGTTTTCCACAAGCAAGCAAGTGTTCTCTAATCATTGCCAAAACTTAGAGCAGACCTGAGATTCTAACATCCCATCATTATACTATTAATTCTTTGTGTGTGTTGTTCTGTGTTTGTTCTTTTGTATATATTACATAGATGTTCATGTTGATATATATGCACCAATGTGTGTGCAGGTGCACAAGCCTGTGTGCATATGTGTGTGTGTGCTATGGAGGCCAGAGGTCAACTTTGAGTGTCTTTCTTAATCATTCCCTTATGGTTTTTTGGGGGGAACAAAGTCTTTCTGTAGCCCCAGCTGGTCTGGAACACACAAGTAGACCAGGATGCCCGTGATCTCACAGAGGTTTTCTGCCTCTGCTGGGATGAAAGGTGTACATCACCATGCCCAGCTTCTCTCTAAAATATTTTATTTTTAAATTTTATTTTATGTATATGTGTGTATTGCCTGCATATATGTAAGTTGCAGTTGTGTCTTGCAAAGCACAAGAAGATCAGAAGGGGGCACTGGATATTTCTGGAGCTGGAGTTATGGATGGTTGTTAGCCGCCATGTGGGTTCTAGGAACTGACCCTGGGTCCTCTGCAAGAACAGCCAGTGCTCTTAACCACTGAGATATCTCTCCAGCCATGTCCCCCCCACACCTTAGTTTTTGAGACAAGTTATCTTACTAAACCCAGAGCTGTATTAGATGAGGCTAGCTGGCCAGTAAGTTCCAGAGATCTGCCTGTCACTATGTCTCCAGTGTTGAGATTAAGAAGATACCCAACTATACCTGTTTTTTCTTTTTAATTTATGTGGGTGCTGGGGTTCCAAGCTCAGGTCCCCATGCTTGAATTGAAAGAACTTTTCCTACTGAGATAGCTCTGTGGTTATTAACGCTTTTACACAACAAAGTCCATTCTTTTCTTACCCTCAGTCCTTATCTTAGTTTCTAGAAGAAAATGTTCTAGGAACATACATACATACATACATACATACCATCCACACTGTTGTGGTTTGAATAAATAATGTTCCACATAGTTTCATGTATTTTATCACTTGGTTCCCAGTTTGTGACAATGTTTGGAGAGGTTATAGAACTTTCCCAAAGTCACAGCCTTGCTGGAGGACGAATGTCATGGGGCGGGGGGGGGGGGGGCTTTGAGAGGTTGTAGCCTTGCCTCCCATCTCCTTCCTTTGTGTGGTTAAAATATGATCAGCTAGCTTCTTGCTCCAGCTATCTGCTGCCATGCCCCCCCCCCCCAGTTATGCAGACCTCCTCTGGAGCAGTAAGCCCAAATGAATTCTTCTCTCTATAGGTTGCTTTTGGTCATGGTGTTTTATCTCAGCATCAGAAAGTAACAAACAGACCGTATTTTCTCTTATGGAACTCCTTCTTCCAAGGACCCTATTCATCCAGTGTATTTGGTTAATTTGTTTCCGTCAAACTTTTTACTGTTCAACATCAATTTCTCTTGCCCTCTTTTCCATCCCCTCCCTCACCCTGGGGAACTTACTAGTCAGAATCTCTAAGCACAGACTCCTATATGCTTTTGAAAGGTTTCTCCAGGGGTACAGATGCTTAGGTTTGGTTCTGACCCACCTGTGGGTGTCAATATGTCCTACAGACTGAGGATAAGACTGCAAATTCAGTAAGATGACATGTAGACACTTGATGTTATTGATTAAAGGGAACAAAGTAAAATACAGACTATTACAAAAGAGAAAGATAAAGCAAGACCTAAATTCCATACCGGTGTTAGTCAGTCAGAGCAGACACCGCAAGAATTAATTCAGCTTCTTAAGGAATTGCTGGAAGGCATTCCTCCAGTCTGTGGGAAAA
This sequence comes from Nannospalax galili, assembly GCF_000622305.1. Classification (NCBI taxonomy): domain Eukaryota; kingdom Metazoa; phylum Chordata; class Mammalia; order Rodentia; family Spalacidae; genus Nannospalax; species Nannospalax galili. Next base: position 1,898,106 of record NW_008349083.1, on the reverse strand, counting down.
TCAAGTCATAAACAGAGTGAGAGAATGTGATATGGATGGAGGCAGAGGGAGCAAGTGGTGTGTCATCAGGACACACATCTACAGCTATGTAGGCATTAAAGACAGTGAAGTTTTAAATAGGGCACAAACACCCAGGGGGAAGTAGTGGAATGTGGTCCACAGAAGAGGAACAAATGTTAGTACTCTTCATATCCTCAGTATGGTTTTAGAAATCAGAGAATTGAAAAATGATTATGAGTTGTCGGGGGTGTGAGCACAGAATTGGCCGTGGCACGTTTGACATTATGAATTTGGGGGCTTTCCTACTGTAGTTCACTCACTCAGCAGCTAGATTCTGAAGGGGTTTCTAGCATTAAATGACAACTTTTACTGTAAATGGTGACTATTTGTCAGTCTCCCTGCTCAGACAAAAGTGGGACGCATTAGGGATGTTCTGGAAGTCTTCAGAGATGAAGTTACATACTGGAGTCAAGTGGTGAGTTCTTTTTATACATGCTAAAAGTAAATGGACACGTTTATTTTCTTTTACTCATGTATGAATGTGAGAGTATGTGTGCATAAGGCCAAGGGGGAACTTAGGGTGCTGTTCCTCCAGTGCTGTTCACTTATTTTTTGAGACAGAGTATCTCCTATTAGTCTAGAACTTACCAAGTAAGCTATATGTCCAGCCAGCTTATCCAAGAGATCCTCTGTCTCCACCCCCTTACTGTTGGAATTGCAAGGGCATGCTTCCGTGCCTTTTTTAAAAAAAATGGGCTCTGAGGCTCAATCTCGGGTCATAACACGCCTGACAGGCACTTTACAGACTGAGCTGTCTCTCAGCCCACACATACTTATGTTAATAAAATATTGCCACTAACCCTCACATTATTAAGAAAGCAGAGTACCCCTGATTCAGTTTTAAATATCTTACTGTGCAAACACCTCTTCTCATTGTAAACAGAGTCGAGACATCCTTTACTGAGTAAGTCGATTAATTATTGCAGGGATGAAAATGAGAGATAGCACAGCACCCATCACTTAGTTGATTCAGATCCTTGATCACCTTCCCGATCATGTTTTGGGGTCAGCAAAGTCAAGCAGGGTAAGAGATGATCTTCACATCCTTTATGGGTGAGCATAGGCACTAGAATCCTATGTAGAGGAAACAGTGGCCAAGCGTTTACCTTCTCCCTCCCCTTGTGAATTTGCAGAGCTCAATAACCAACACTTGGACTATGATGGAGGGAATGACAGCTGTCATCCACTGGGACCCGTTCTGGCTCCCAGTCAATCTCTAAAGCAGTGTGAGTTTCCGGATGTCTTATTCCTTTTGCTGTGGAGTTTCCCAACTTTTAATAAAGAGTTTCACCCATGTAATTGCCCTGGACTCTAGCAGACTATTAGCTTCCCTTTTCATCCCTTTCCTGTCACTTCAGCTTCCCTTCCCTTGGCCAGATGTGTTCAACAGGAGCATTTAGATGGTGGGGGGGGGGCAGGAGGGAGGGAAAAAAAAGAGAGAGAAATGATATCATAGATGCATAGGTTGGCGAAATCTGCTGTGGTCTGAAAGGTTGGGTCTGGGAAATCAATGCTTTCTTCTCAGGTTTTGCTGGGACACAGGAAACCAAAAAATGGCTGATTATGTCCAGGAAATTAACAGCTTGTCCATATGGTTCACACTCCAATCCCAGCCAAATGGTGTGTTTAATGGATGGCTGCAACTCTCACAGGGAGTGTTAGTACAGTGCACTTCTAGGGCTTTTTTAATGCACTATGTGCTCATGCTTGTGGTTCTCCAGTTGAAGAATTTATCCAGAATGTATAATATAGCTGCATAACCAAAGCCACCAAAAACCAAAAAGATCTTTGTATATTTCATGCTATTATTTTACTGATATTCTCTCTGCGTGTTTGTGTGTGTGTGTGTATACACCTGCATGTGTGTGTGTGTGTGTGTGTGTGTGTGTGTGTGTGTGTGTGTCTGTGTCTGTGTGTGTGTGTATGTACGTGTGAATGTGGAAGCCAGTGGTCAATGGCAGGGATCTTTCTTACTCTCAACCTTATTTTTTTGAGACAGGGTCTCTGCTGAACGTGGGGCTCACTTCCTTCCCCTTCCTTCATCTTTCTTTATTCCCTCCATCTCATTTGCTCCCCCTCCCTCTTTTCCTTCTTTCCTCCCTTTCTCCATTCTTTCCTCCCCGTTTCTCTTCCCTTCCTTGATGAATATTAAACACATTCAACATTTATGTTAGTATGTAGGGAACTAACTGTGGATTAAACACAATGACATCAGTCTAGTTCACAGGGAGGTGCAGATAAGTAGCTGGGTAGGTTTTATACATGTTCTACCATCATCAAGAGACACAGGAACTAGAAGATATAGACACAGTGTATTTCTTCTGAGATGCTCAGAATTCCTTCATGGAAGAAGTACCACCTATGTTAATATCTGAAGGATGATGTAACACAGTTGGTCCATAACTAGTGTCATAGTTATTACAGACATCCACTGGTAAAGTAGACGTCAGATAGGTAGATGCATTATATTCCTTTTTTATGCGTTCTCATAGATCTTTGTGACTTCACATGGGAGACTGTTGGCTCATTGCTGCCCTCTCAGTCCAGAGTACAGTAGCACAGGTGGGAAGGCCTCAGCACTCCCTGACACTTGCACAGCCTTCTCTTTGAGAGAAAAAACAAAACAAAACAAAAAAACAAAAACAAAAACAAACCCACATATTTGTAGCCAGGTGTGGTAGTACACACCTTTAATTCCAGTACTCAGAAGGCAGAGGCTGATGGAGCTCTGTGAGTTCAAGGCAAGCCTGGTCTACACAGCAAGTCCCAGGCCAGTCAGTTCTGTCCAAAAATTGAAAATAGATAAAAAATATTTTTTTATTTTGGTAAATTATTCACATTTTCACAAATATCCTGCAATGTCAATGTATGAAGCAGTAGCTGTTTAGGCTAAAATGTCAATATAATACAGAAGGTGAAAGAAAATAACATTTTTAAAGGACAATGATGGGTACCATGGCTTAAAAAAATCCAACTTAGGGGCTGGAAAGATGGCTAAGAAGTTAAGTGCACTTGCTGGTCTTGCAGGTGATCCAGTTTGATTTCCAGCATCCATGTCAGGTGGCTCACAACCACCTGTAACTCCAGTTTCAAGGAATCTGACACCATCTGCTGTCCTCTATGGGCACTGCACATATGTGGTATATATCAATGCATGCAGGCACACACATATGTAAACAGAAAAAATATATTTAAAAACAATCAGACTTAATTTTCTGGACCTCAGCTATTATTTTCTACATACTATAATTAACAGTAAAATAGGGTGAGTGGTTGTATAGGTGTTGCATGTGTGCAGTTCTGTTCATGTGGTATTATGTCTGTTGTTGTTTGTGGTTATATGTGTGGTGTTACATGTGGGGATTTATGTTCTAAATGACAAGAAACTTTATGATTAGTTACTGGAAATAAATGGCCACTTTTTATTAACTTTAACGGCATGTCTTGATAAAGATGGACCCCCCTTCCTCTGTAATGTCCACTATCCTCCATCTTCAGCTCCCTGGCCTGCCATTTTCAGATCGACCCCTGTGTCAGGATGAGCTTGGTGCACAATGTGAGCCTGAACATCTCTTGACTTTCTGTAGGGTTCTGCCTCTGGTAGACCCTCATATTTTTATTACACGATTCAAAACAGGCCAATTCGTTCAGATACTGAGCAGTTAAATGTCTGCTGAAAAGTAATAACCAGTTGATAAAAACAGTCATTATGCTGTAGGGCCCACAAATGGGTCTACATATTAAAATTTTGATCACTAAAAATGCTTCCAATTACAGTTCTGAAATCAGAGCTGATGAAGTACAGCTCACTTCCTTTACTGTTTAATCCCTGGGTGGGTTTTAGTGACCATTAGTATTCCTTCATGGGTAAAACTCGAAAGGAGTGGAAATTTGGCTGACATTTATCCATCGGTCTTTCTAAAAGGGATAGGAAATGATGTTAAATTGACCTTAGGTGTTTTGAGATAGTATATTGATATATTCCAAAATAAAGTCAAAATAAACCTGTGATGACTTTCTTCCCTTCATGCCCATGGTCCAACTTTTGCACAGCTGGTTTGCCAATTACATTAAAGGTTATGGTTCTTTTCCTAATATCTTAAATATAGCATTTATGTGTTTGTGTTTTCATAGATTCATTATTCTCATTTAATATTCCATCTTTAAAAGGCAATCTGTTAACAAGTTATGGGTTAAATGTTGCACTTGTGTGGCACATAAATGTTTAAGTCGAAGAATAAAGTGAAAAGTACCACAAATATTTAGTTGTTGTTGACCTAGAAGGAAAAACAAAGGTGAGTTCACCAATATGTGGATGCTTTGCTACAGGAAACCCCACCTCCAGGTTGTTCTGAGTCTGTCTGAAGAGTTAGATTGGGTAATTCTGTGGGAGTCCCAATGAGTTCTACGTGGACCTGAATGAGGTACATTTTCCATGCTGCTATTCTACTGACAAGCCCAGGTTATGACACGGGTTGGGGAACCACCTGTGTTCTTCATTCATTTTACATCAAAACCTGGCAGGAAGGGAAATGGAGCTGAGGGATGATCCAGCCACTAGAAGCGTTATCCAAGAAGGGTGTAGAGAAAGTAGAAATGGGAGATGATAGATCATTGTTTCACGGCTGATGAACCAGAGCACGTAAAACATAGGCGCCTAATTATATCTGGTCTTGGCAGTTCAATCCTATAAGCAGAAAATACTGTGCAGGTTTCTGACCCCTTTTCAATGCCCTTAATTCAGTTTTAGTGGGTGGATGTAGTATACCAAGCCCAGTTTCAATGATTAATGTCCTTTCTCACTAATATTGCTAACTTGTTCCTTGCACATCAGAAGATCTTACAGTAACAAGTTAGGAGCTAACTCAATGTAGACATTAGCTGCTGTTTTCTTTCTGGCTTTGTAAAATTATGAAGCTGGCTAGGATTTCCTGGTGCTGCTTGAAAATATGTAGCTGTTTTAGATGTTAGGGTTCCTGCTACACTCTGTCTCTCACCCTGGCTTTGGAGAAACTCAGTTTTACAGGCTTTGGCCTTTGTGTACTGAGTCACATACCTGTATGATGAGGTTATAGCTCCTTGATATTTCCGTGTTGATGATAAATTAGATCCGGATGGCTATCTTTTCTCACTCCTTTTTTGCTGCTCAACACACTTAATGGTGTTCTACAACTTTCTTCTGATGCTCCTGTCATCAACAGCTAAGGACTTTATGATTTGTAAACTCACTCACACTGAGGCTTATAGAATTATGTACAAGTCATTGCCATGGTTTGAATGTGAAATATCCCTCCCCACAGATTCATGTGTTCAAACACTTGATGGTCAGCTGGTGGCACTGTTTGGGAAAGTTGTGCAACTCTAGGAGGTGCGGTCCCACTAAGTGAAGTGGGTCACTAGAGATGGGTCTTGAGGTTTTATAGCCAGCCCCACTTCCTGTCCCTTGTCTGCTTCCTGACTATACAGTGTGATTAGTTGCCTCATACTCCTGCTGCCATGCCTACTCCACCATGATGGACTGTGTCCACTAATACTGTAAGCCAAATTACAGAAAATACAAAGGTCACTACTGTAGTCACGATTTGTCTTACATGTGATAGATATTTTGACTCAAAGATTTGTTCATGCAGATTTTTATGAGAATTAGAGCACAGTAACATGCAGATTCTTGCAACAGAGCTGAAATCAGAAATGGCTAATTTATATCATATGAATTCCTTCTCAGACTCTATGAAGCATCCAGGAGAAACTGGCATGTGTGATTTCTTATAATAAGTAGGGATGACTTTATAAGCAGAACACATGACTGTATTTTATGTATGCAATATAAAAATCACAAGCAGGCAGAAGTGGACATGAGAAGAACCAGCAGCCAGATTAAACACTCCCATCTGTTCCCGAATTTCTATGCAGCTCTCCTTTACAGTTCATTTATCCATCCTTTCATCTTCTATGGCTCATTCACACATGGACACTGCCAGTGCTAATGTTGAAAAAGAAATATGTGTGGTAGAAAACAGGAAAACATTCTATTGATACTGTTGTTCTTTCAATTAAGAAAATATTCTTACTATATACATTTAAGGAAAAAGTTTTCCTATAAGAAACAACTGCTCTAGAACACGCAGCCCTACTAGTAGAACCGCACAAGGCCAGTTCATAGACAAAATCATCTGACAGAGAAAGCCATGGTGTTTATATCCAAGCTTCGCTCAACATAAATAGTTCACTTAGAGCCAATATACTGAGATGTGTTGGAAAATGTCAATGCTGTATTCAGTACATTTCCAAATTGGTAATTTATCTTGTTGATTCGTTGCAGTAGATATTAATGACTAGAAAGAAATAAATGGTAACCTACTCATTCGAATTTGATTTTAAAGGCCCCAGCCCATCGGTTGCTGCTCTACTCCATTTGAGGCTGTATAACAGACTGCCAGATTAGGTGGTTCATCAGCGACAGGAAAGTTGGGTGTCTGACAGCATCATACTTCCTGGTCAGTAGATATAGCCTTCAGCCTGTGCTCTCAGACTGTGGACAGAGCTAGCAAGTTTCCCTGGGCCTCAGAGCACTAATTCTGTGGTCCTCATGACCTCGCCAGAGACTCCAGCTTCCTAATACTATCATTTTTGCCTTCAGGATTTGTAAATAGGAATTTGAGAAAGCCCCAAACATTCTCAGCATACCAGCTGAATAACTGGCAAATAGAGTTGGCTATGTTTAGTGTTCTGGAGTTTAAGATTTTTTTCCCCAAACACCTTTACTAAAAAGGAGCTTTAAGCATTTTATATTTTATTTTATATTATTCCATTAGGACAATTAATTTCTTACTTTGTTTCCTTTTTACAATATTATTTAGTTTAATTTGCCAGTCAGATCAAATTGAGATTGAGTTTGTTGGGCTGATAAGATGGCTTACTGCTAAACCTGGCAACTTGAATCCAATCCCCGGGACCAGCATGATGGAAAGAGACTCCCACAAATTGTCCTCTGAACTCAACATGCATGACCTGGACCCATGCACTCACCCGGGTGTCAGGTGTGCACACACATACATAAAGAAATGTTTTTTCTTTTTAAAGTAAGTTCAAAACAACTAACAATTTCAGAAGTTGAGCATAGTGACTCATGTGTGGGATCTTGGCACCCAGGAGGCTGAGGCAGGGGAATTGCCCAAGTTTGAGGCCAGCTAGAGTACATCATAAATTCCTGCTCAGTCAAGCCTACAGAGTGAGAGTCTGTCAAAAAAAAACCAAAAAACCAAAACAACAAAAAGCAACCTTTTCTATGTTGGATGTGGTGATGCACATCTGCAATTCCAGCAGTCCAGAGGTTGAGGCAGAATGATCCCTGCAAATTTAATACCAACATCAGACGCAGGGCATCAGATCCTCTATAGCAGAAGTTACAGGTGATTGTGAGCTGCCTAACGTGGTTCTGGGAACTGGACTCGGGTCCTCTGGATCAATAGTATGTGCTCTGCACAACTGAGCCATGTTTCCAGGCCTTCCTTTTTTCCCCTCTGTTTTCTCTTTTTTGAGACAGTGTCTCACTCTGAAGACCAAACTGGACCGGAACTCAGCATGTACCCACCTAAATGCAGAGAAAACACGTCACAGAACCGGCAACCTGAGCCTGTTCACCATTCAGTTTTGATGTTTGCTCTCCTCTGGGTCATTACTTGTCTGAGACTTCTCTCAGTTTATCCATCTTAGTCATCATTTCATTTTTGTCCTTAAATACTTCACTGTTTGCTTCTTCCAATTAAAGATTGGTCTATAATTGTGTCACAATGGCCAAGGGAGCTTTTTAAACTTGGCTAAATTTTTGTGGTGGTATCTTAGCAAGTCTGATAAAAATGAAACGTAATTTTTTCTATTTCTTTGGTCTTTTTGAGACAGGTCTCCCTGTATCCCCAGCTGTCCTGGAACTCACTATGTAGACCAGGCTGTCCTGGAACTCACAGGGATCCACCTGCCTCTGCCTCCTGAGTGATGGGATTAAAGGCATGTGCCACCACGCCTGCCTGAAACAAAATTTTTAATCAAACGATTGAGAACGTTAATGAGTTCTCACGGAATATAAATGTGCAGTGGGTTTTTGAAGGATAGATACAATGCTTTTCTTCTTAATGTTCATCGATTCTGAATTCTTTCCTGCTGAAAGTCAAGGCTATCCAATTATACAGAAAACTCTCTAGGTTACTCTTTAGTGTTGGTTTTAACAGTCATGCTGTTATTTAGGTGGACAAAGTGATGGGATGAGATTATTCACTAATAGGTGCCACTTGCTTAACATTTTGTACTTTTCTTCATGAGTTTAAATTGTGTGAGTCAGCTGGGAGTGGGCGGAGAATGTGGTTGAGGAAAGTGATACCTGGATGGACTTACCAAAGATGATTAAGAAAGTATTGCTTTATTCATACTGTAACCAGAGTGCCAGGAAAGAAAAGAATTGCAGTGCTCTCTGAATGAGAAGAAATTCAGCGTACTCAGATTCATGTTCTTTGTGTGCACGTCTGTCTTTGAGCCACTTGTTAGAGATGGGGAGAACAATAGAGGACAGCTAGCCTGCTTTTTTTATGCTAATGGATGCTTGCTTTTTGTCTTCCTGTTTCATGCCTATCCTTCCATGGCTGGTTAGTTTTACTTGGCAACTGGAGTCAATTTAGAATCATGTGGAAAAAGAGTCTCAATGAGGGATTCTCTAGATCTGGTTGGCTTATGGCATATATGTGGGGGATTGTCTTGATTACTGTCCTAGTTAGTTTTAGCTGTCAACACAGCCCAGAATCCCTCAATCAGGTGATTGTTCAAATCAGATTGGCCTGTGGCCATTTCTGTGTGGAATTGTCATAACTGATGGTTGATGTAGGAGGACCCAGTCTATTGTGAGCAGCACCATCCCTAGGCAGGGAGGCCTGGGCTGTATAAGAAAGCTAGCTGAGGGGCTCAGCAGTTAAGAGCACTGACTGCTCTTGCAGAGGACCTGGGTTTGATTCCCAGCACTCACATGGTGACTACCAACCATCTGTAACTCCAGCTCCAGGGGATCCAATACCCTTTTCTAACCTCCACAGACATTGTACAACACAGGTACACTTACACACATGCAGGCAATGCACTCATACACATAAGCCAAAAATAACAAATAAAATATAAGTCAGAGAGGGTGCAGCAAGCTAGTCAGTAAGCAGTGTTCCTCCAAGGTTTCTGCCCCAGTTTTCTGCTTGAGTTGCAGCACTGAATTCCCTCAATGTTGGGCTGTTATCTGGAAGTATTAGATGAAATAAACCCTTTTTTCTCCAAGTTACTTTTGTTCATGCTGTTTATCACAGCAACAGAAAATTAAAAGAAAAAACACCTTACGATGTGGGAAGACCCAGCCCACTTTGAGTAGCACCATTTTGTGGGTCAGGTTCCTGGTCTATATGAGTAGAAAAGTGAGCTGAGTAGTAAGCATTAATTCATTACTCTCTGCTCTTGAGTGTAGACATGATATAATGGCTGTTTTAAGATCCTGCCACTTTGACTTCCCTACTCTCATGGACTATAATCTGGAATTATGAGCAAATATAAACCCTTTCTCCCCTAAGCTATCAGGGTATTTTATCATGACGTCAGAAAGAAAACCAGAACATCTCCTGTGCAGTGTCCTCTGTGGTGTAGGAGCTCATCAAACTCTCAAACTTAGTGTGTTACAGGATTCAGTTTTTATTTCCAATCTGTCATGGACTGGTGCTTCTATGAAATACCATAAAAATGAATGATCAGAAAAATGAAATAAAGGTAAACAGATACATAAAATGAAAGGCTCATTTTTATTATTGGTTTTAACAGATAAAATCAAGTTTATCAAGCTGCTGCGAACATTTGTGAATGGTGACTCAGCAGACTTAGTTCCAGCTCCTCTTACTCACAGGAGTCTGTTTTGGGATGTCTAATTCATGCTTAATATAGTGCTGATCCAGTCTTGGTGAGAGCCACAATGTTGGGTAGATGCTGTGTTGGCATCGTTAATAGAGCCCAAGCAAGAAGCTGGAGAGTTCTGAATGTTGCCCTGCCTGGGTGATGTTTAACTGAATTGCCACATGATTTATTCCAAATCTCCTGCAGTCAGGGTAGACAGGGAGTCTGGAGACACCTGAAGAGGTTCCATCACAGCCCATTTTCCAGCAGGTTTCAATATGTTAACAGAACAATCATACATAAGCCAATCAGTGCTTCTCAGCACAAAGTCTTCACTGTTCTGCATACCTTTCCCCAGACACCAGGAAGAGGGGTGTTCATCTTCATCTCTGTGGCATAGTACATGCTTAGTAAGTGTTTGTTGTCGGCAAATATGATGAATAATACTGATTGTCAGGCTGACAGGATCTAGAATCACCTAGGAAGGAGACCTCTGGACATGTCTGAGAGGGGATTTCTAGGTTGAGTTAATTACAGTAGGAAGACCACTCTAAGTGTAAGTGGCATCATGCCATGGGCTGGGGTCTTAGAAGGAATGAAAAGGTATGGAAGCTTCCATACCTTTAATCCCAGAAGAGGCAGGTGGATCGTTATAAGATCAAGGTCAGGCTGGTTACATAGCAAGTTGCAGGCCAGTTGAGGCTACTAGAGAGACCCTGTCTCAAAATAATAATAGTAATAGCAATAGTAATAATAATAATAATGAAAAGAAATGAGGAAGTCAGCCAAGCACCAGTACTCAAATAATCCTTTTTGTCTTAAATGGCTTTTGTCAGGCATTTTGTTACAGCAATGAGAAAAGTAACCAACTAAAACCATCTATGCTCACTTTAAATCAGTTGTCACATAACCTTAATGCTTTGCCTCAAGAAGGAGAGAATCATTAGGTCAAGGCTCCAGCCACACCCTCTGTTCTTTATCTGAACCATCACCCCCCACCCTCCCTTATATATATATGAAATGAAACCAAAGAATTGTTTTCACCATTTGCTTCAAGATAATGAACTTTCTTTTTATTTGACCTATTTCTGCTTTGTCATGGTTTGTAAACCACAAAATTTGGCCTTCTCATTAGTAGAAATGTTAATGTTAGAGGAATCAATTGGGGGGACTGGAGAGATGGCTCAGAGTCTAAGAACACTGGCTGTTCTTCCAAGGACTCAGGTTCAGTTCCCAGCACACAGATGGTCGCTAACAACCATCCAAAACTCTAGTTCCAGGGGATCCCACACCCTCTTCTGGCCTCCATGGGCATTGTACAGCACAGGTGCATTTCATTTTAGCAGGCAAAATGCTCATACATACAAAATAAATAAATTTTAAGAATCAATTTTGGACTGGCTCAGTGGATAAAGGTGCTGCCACCAAACCTGATGACCTAAGTTCCATCCCTAGGACCCTCAAGGTAGAAAGAGAGAACCAAGTCTTTCCTGTTGTCCTCTGACCTCCACACACACCATGGCATGCACAGTCACACACACATACTAAATAAATAAATGTAAAACAAGGATTCAGTGGGTTAAAATCAATTAATTGGTCATAAAAGGAAGAACAAAATTAGGAAGGAGATGTAACAAGTGGTCCTGGGGAGAGGTTGGAGTGGAGTGGTGGAGGGAGGGATGGATATGATCAGGATACATTGTGTACCTATATGAAATTTCAAAGAATAATCCAAATTTGAAATGACAAAAAAAAACTAACAAAGAAATCAATTTCACTTTAAAACAAAGCAGTTCTATAAGGGTTTTTTTTTTATAAATCTTTATACTAAACATTTCTTGGTAATTTATTTTCATTATCTGAGAACAAACACCCAGGTATAGCATATGGAGGTGCTGATGATAGACGATACGAGATAAATGGAGATGCTGTCATTAATACATGTACAGTTCAGAATGGATATGACAGCCTCATGCATAAACATCAGCTAGAAAGCAGGAGCGAGCTAATACAAAGCTAAATGCCCACAAGAAATAGATTGTATAGAGAAGTCACTGCAATCTGTCATGCTTTCTCATGCCCAACCCTTGAGTAAGAACTGTTCTCATCCACCTTTACCTCCTTAATGAAGTTACCCCAGGTTATTTTCCAAATGTCTGCAGCCATAATACTTTGCTCAGGGCCACTTTGAGAGACAGTGCCTATACCCAGAATCAGATTAGGGTATTCTCCTTGAGCCTGCCTATCCTGTTGTGATTTTTCTGTCAGAAGATTTAAAACATGTTGATACTGACTCTTTACTTCTGGTCTTCTCTGTAGTGTTAGCCCCCTGTCTACTACACGGTTTCCTTTAAAATATTTATTATTTTTGTTTTAAGTGTATCAGTGTATTGACTGCATGTATGGAAGTAAACCCTTGTGTTCAATGACCTCAGAGACCAAAAGAAAGCATTGGATCCCCTGGAACTGGAGTTATGGAGGGTTGTTAGTCACCATGTGGGTGCTGGGAATCAAACTCGGGTCCTCTGTGAAAGCAGTCAGTGTTCTTAAGCGCTGAGCTGTGGCTCTAACCCTCATACAATTTCTGAAAGAATACATACCAATTAAAAAAAACAAGAGTAGGTTGGCAATCTATGAAGGAGCTTTCTGAAACAATGTGGTCTTGTTCTAATTTTCTAAAACATAACCCTGCCCCTAGTCTTGCTCAGCACAGCTGTGAGCAGAGGAAAAGATCACAGTTTGGAAAAGGAAAACATGATTCATGCATGTGATGGAATTCTGCATGTGTACTTTTGTGTGATGTATGCATATGCACATGTATGATGTGTATGTGTGTGCACACATCTGAGTTTATATATTTAAGTACAGGCATGTGTTTACCACAGCATGCACGTGGAGTCAGAGGACAGCCTTAGATACTGGTCCTCACTTTCCGCTTTGTTTGAGACAGGATTTCCTGTTCACTGTTGCGTGCATTAGGCTAGCTGGCCTTGAGAGCTTCAGGGGACTGTCCTGCCTCTGTCTACCAACTCTGTACAAGTGCTGTGATTACAGATGTGGGAACTACCATACCCAGCTTTGCATGGGTTCTGGGGTTTCAAACCCAGATCTTCTAGTTTGTGTGGCAAAGGCTTTACCCACTGAACCATGTTACAACTCTGTATGTGTGCCTTTAAATATATATACAAGTACTAATATACAAGTACTGATGTATCTACCCACATATTTTCTCCCCATACTGACCTCTCTGTCTGTCCTTGGGAAACGATCCCATCCTTCGTTTGATGCATGAGTAATGGAATTTGTCAGTCATGTCTTTGATGCAGACATGCTTTATTTCCTGAGTAACAAAGTACTTCCATTTGTCCATTTGTAGTTGGGCATCTTGTCCTGCCCCAGAGGAGATGTGCCAAATCTAACAGGAATGGGAACGCTTGATTTTACAATGTGTGTGTGTGTGTGTGTGTGTGTGTGTGTGTGTGGTGTGATCTATTTCCAGAAACCTAAATACAATGAAATGACATATTCTACTATTCGTGAACTTTACCTTCTGTTAATATGATTGAAGCAACTGGGGATGGAAATTGTCAGGACAATTTAACAAAGAGGCCTTGGAGAACTTATAGTCTACATAATAAAAAAAATCAGTGTAGAAGACATATATTTGAACCTGAGTTCTATTTGGTAAAACACATTGGTGCCTGACCTTTCTAGAAACATGGTAAAATGGAGCATTTAGAGGTCCTTGTCTTAAATTATCAACAGCAGGTTGATCAAGCTTGGCTGCATTTTGCTCAAACTCTATGACAGAATGTTCCAGTACAACAAACACTCATGATGATGGCCGTCCATGCGGATGCATCTGAGTCGTGTTTTATGTAATTATGTGCTGTACAGAGCAATACAAAGTCAATCTTACCCACTGAAAGCATTTAGGGATTGAGTGAATCGGAGAATCATCACAAATGTGCAATTCATGTTAATCTTTGAATGCTGGAGAGCTGGAGGCTCCACACTGACAGATTGTGTAGTTAAAATTGTAGAGTAGAAAAACCAGAATGGTTGTACCTTCTTACATCAAAACTATTTCAGGGAGTGTATTTTCAGTGTCCAGAAAATTACATTTGGTCAAGGAGTGCTTGTCCAGCATGCCGAAGTCCCGGGTTTTTAGCACCTCATAGGCCTGGTGTACAGAAATGCATAAAGCTGCACTCCAGTAATTCTAACACTAGAAGGTAGAGACAGGAGGACCAGAAGTTCAACATCATCTTTGGCTACATAGTGAGTTTTAAGGCAGCTTGGGACACATGATACCCTGTGTCAAACAAATAAGTTAAATATTTCTTAGTGGAAAAAAAATACAAAATAAACTCTCATTCCCTCTGTCCCCAAAGGTGACTACTGTCCTCAGGTCTCATATGTATGGTACGTTCAGTCATTTTCCGGGTGTATCTGAACACAAGCACCCTCCCCTTCCCCAGGCTATATGTGGGAGGGTGTGAGGATGACCTTTCAGTGCAAGGCCTGGGATCTCAACCTGGCTTTCACTACCTGCTCTATGGGGTGAAGCACATTACAGAATGCGCCCACTCCTTAACTCCCCCATTTCCTGTTTAATGAAGTAAAGATGATTCTTGCTTCAGTGTCACAGAGGGTAAAGGTGCTGGCCACCAAGGCTGATGGCCTGGGTTTAACCCCAGGGATGCACATGGTGGAAGGAGAGACTAGATCAACTCCCACAAGTTGTCCTCTTGTACTCTGGCCCCCACACTTTCATAAACAGAAACAAAACAGAAACAAAGGTTGATAATGAACTGTACCCAATGACAGGAACATTAATTTCTCACCACTAACTTGAACTCGGGCAGCTTTGCCAACTTCTCTCCCTGCCCAGATTTTCTTTCCATCTTTTTATAATTGGTCCTAATTGAAAGCCACTGTCACAAGGATATTCCAGGACTCAGAAAGAAATCAAAGGCAATTAAAGATCTTACCAACAGGGAGAAAGATGAGAGCTACTGGAGTCTGGAAATTAAACTGCTTGTCCTCCGGCCTGATGCCCATTTCTATGAGTCTTGACTCCTTCTCTGAGCTTGGTTTTCCAAATGCTGAACTGTAGGCAAAAACAAAATCCAAGTCAGATATTTTGTGATTAATGAAAATGTCTACGTTAAGGAACTAGGCGGAGTACTCGTGGTGACATTACACATCAATGACTTCTTACTGGTAGGAAAACAGGCCCAGAGTGACTGTTAGTTGCTTAATGTTGGACTGCACAGCAAGGTCATGACAGTTTGTGTTTGAAAACTGAAATATTGCAGTGGATTAAATACATGGATTGCACGTAGCTATTTCCTGCCATAGGACTGAATATAGAATTCTGTCATGCCCAATTCCACTTCTGAAGTGACCCAGAGATATCCAACAGGAGATTACACACATGTTAACACACATGCATTTGTGTGAGCGTAGGCTGGTGTGTTCCATGACGTGCATGTGTCTTGGCATGTGTGGGGGCCAGAGGACAAGAGGGCAACTTGTGGAAGTTGATGTGATCTCTCCTTCCACCATGTGGATCAGAAGAAACTGTCCCTGCAACCTTGCTTGATGCAGAACCTCTGTTGTTTCTCCACTGTAGATTCCAGACTAGCTGGCCCACAAGCTCCTGCTACATGCCTGGCTTTTATCTGGGTACTGAGGATTTGAACTCATGTCCTTATTCTTGTAGCAAGCAAGTACCTTTTCCCACTGAGCCATCTGCCCAGTCAAAAGCTTATTTTTCTGTGATCCATAATGTAGCCACAAGTACTCTGTTTTCCAGTGACTTCCATTAGGAATGTCAGATAACCTAACAACCATGTTTAATGTCTATAATGCCTTTAGCAAAGACCTGTCCTCCCAGCTCCCAGCAGGCACCTGGTTGTATTTTCCTCGCCTTGTTCTCTCTTCTCAATTACAGAACAAAACAATGAAGCAATGACAAAAATTAACGTGGGGACACATCTGTTGGAAGGAGTGACAACTATGTCTAAACCCAAACAAGTACGTAGGGACAGGATTATGCAGCGGAAATGATTTTGGGAGATATTTCTGTTAAAGTACGCTGAAGAGTAAATGAAAACGAAACTGCACATGCATTAAAATGTTTTGTTCTAGGTAGAAGATGATGGGGAAGGGCGGTCTGCACAGATAGATTCAGCCAAGAACAAACATAGACCTCCCTCCAAAGAAGAAAGAGGACTCTTCAAAATATGATGCAGAGGTCACGAGGTCGCTTAGTGGGTAATGGTGCTTTCCAGAACCAAGACTGAAGACCCAAGTATGACTCCTGGACCCACAGGGTAGAAAGAAAAAACTGATTCCCCTATGTTGTCCTCTGGCCTCCACATAAGTGGCCCTGGCGTGTACCCCACCCACACACGCCATAAACTAAATAATAAATGTAATTGCAGCAATTTTAAAAACAACAACAAAAAAAGGAAGTGGAGGAACAGAACCTATTAAATGTCTTTTTTTTCATATTGACTCCTTTAAAAAGTATACATGTAGGGCCGAGCATGGTGGCACACACCTTTAATCCCAACACTTGGGAGGCAGAGGTAAGCAAATCTTTTGGGAGTTCACGACCAGCCTGGTCTAAATAGGGAGTTCCAGGACAGGCGGGGCTACGGTGAGACCCTGTCTCAAAAAAACCAAAAAAAAAAAAAAAAAGAAAGAAAGAAAAAAAGCATACATGTAATGAAAAGGAAATTCTTTTTCCCTCAGTCTCAACTCACATATGCTGTTTATTCTAGGCTGCAAGCTGTTTGATTATGTATGTGTGTTTAGTGCTGTTGTTTATTGAATCTCATCAGGTTCCCTAGGTTGCACATGTGGGGTCATTGGGTGTATTGTTCTCCTTGCTGCTTCCAGTGTTCTAAGTGTTACTTAATGAGGATTAAAGGCATTCACCCATCCCAACAACCCCCTGCATATTAAACAAAATGTCAAAAATTAAAACATGATTAAATATTAAAATTGCACGTTACTTAAGCCACTATGGTAAATATAACATTGTGATCTTGTGTTTTTAATGATTTATTTTTTTATGTATGTGTGAGTGTCTGCATGTACATATGTGTACCAAGTGTGTGAAGTACTCACAGAGACCAGAAGAGGGTGTCAGATCCCTGGAACCGGAGTTAAGAATGGTTGTTAGCTGCCATGTAGGTGCCGGGAACTAAACTGTGTTCCTCTGCAAGGGCAGCCAGTGCTCTTAACTGCTAAGCCATCTCTGCAGCCCCATACATTGTAAAGTTCTTTATGGTGAGGACTATGCCAATTTCTATTGAATCTCTTCTAGCACAGACATAGGCATGTAGTTGATACATCTTTCTAAGAAACAAGGTGGGCAATGTAGGAATAGGGAAGTAAGAGATCACCTGCTCCCTGCTGACTGCAGATCAATCACTCATCTTACCAGACCTCAGGGTGTTTGTTATTTTCTTTTCTCATTACTGTGATAAAGTGCTCTGTCAAAAGCCACTTAAAGGAGAAAGGGCTTATTTTAGCTCACAGTACAATATACGGTGTATCAGCAGGGACTTCAGCTACTCTCAGGACACCTGCAGAAGAAAACAGTCTTTGCACTCATTGCTCTCTGTTCTGTGTATGGATGCTGTCTGGCCAGCTCCCCGAAGCTGCTGCCACAGTAACAACCCCACCACAATGGACTGCATGTACAGTTTCTTGTCTTTTGTTATGGTCTTTGATCCATTATGAGTTGACTTTGCCACAGGGTGAGAGATAGGGAACTAGTTTCAGTCTTCTTCAAGTAGATAGTACATTTTCCCTGCATCACTTTATTAAACACGCTCTCTCTCTGTTCTTCTTTAGTCTTTCTCTCTCTCTCTCTCTCTCTCTCTCTCTCTCTCTCTCTCTCTCTCTCTCTGTCTCCTCCCTCCCTTCCTTTCTTTCTTCTTTTTGGTGTATTTTTGGTTCCTTAGTCAAGAATGTGATAGTTGTATCTGTGTGAGCTTATTTCTGGACCCTCTACTCTATCCAGATCATTGGTCTGTTTCAGTACTTACTGTTTTTGTTACTATGGCAATTTTTTGATATCATCTACAACAAAATCTTGTGGACGGGATCCAAGTTTTGGCCTCTTAAATTTCTGAGAGCAGCAAAGCATTCGCTGCTCTGTTCTCATCTTGCTAATAGCTCATGTTGAGAGTTCTATATTGGGCGAGCTGATCATAGAAAACAAGAATATGCATACAGGAGAATAGGTTTGCAAATGACCTTTTCATGTCACTCACTCATGAGAGTGAGTAATAGTGAGACAAGACTTAAACATTTCAAAACTCACATCAAATTTTCAGCAATATAGATTGGAAGTCTTACTAAAGAGTTCCATTGGGTTAAAAAGAAATATTTTTCGTAATTCCAGGTCACATATTCTAGTCATTTGTCAATTTTCAGAGAGTTCTTTATACTTTGTTGTTGCTGTTTGGTTGTGCAAAACAATCTTTCTGCAAATCCCAGACTGCCATCAAATTTGCCATCCTCCTGCCTCAGACTTGTAAGTGTTAGGGTTACAGGTGTAATCAACTGTTGCGGATATCCTGGGGCCCTCCGGGCGGGGGTAGAATCGGAGCAGAGTCATCACACAGACTCTGGGAGTCAGGTGAGAAGCAGGCAGTGCGAGCAGCTGCAGACTCAGTTATTGCGGATATGGGGCTCCCTTATATCCCCCCTCCCGGTGTCCCATTGGCCCCAGTAGGCTTTCTTGGATGGTATCTTATCCTCATTGGCCCTCTCAGTCAAGCCATCTTGCGTCAGCCATTTCCATGTCCTTTGGTAGAATACAGGTTCGACTCAGCCGATGTTTTGGGCACGTTTGCACCACGCATGCGCAGGTTGTTCAGGCTGCACTTCCTCCTACAATCAACGTCTATGGATTTTGAAAGTCTTTACTTTCTCCAGTGACGAACTGTGTTGTATATGTTTAAATACACAATGTATATTTCATGTTCCACTGAAGTTTCCAAAAGTTTAAATGATAACCGAAAGAATATTAGAGGCTATAAAGAGGATAAAGTTCCAATGATGTAGAACACTGTTCTCCGAGATAGACTATCAGCCCTGTTACTCATCTTAAAACTCAATTCATACAATGTTTGTAGCCCTGTTAATCATTTTAAAAACCAATTCATACAATGTTTGCATATTCTCTTTGTGTATTTGATTTTCAGTGTATATTAATTTCTAAAATTTTCACAAATTCCTTAAGTTTGGGTGTTCTTTACATGAATTTAATTTAAAGAGAAAAAAGGATACTTATTATTCTAGAATTGTTTGCTGATAACTCATCCTAGAAGCCAGTCTGGCTGTTCCAAACTTCTATTTTACAATAATCTAAAAGTATTTGACTTTTAAAAAAGTACCATCTTTCTTATGAAATTGACTGGTTTACTAATGCTATAACTGAGAAACTGAGACCGACTACTTTGTCTTTATTTACTTTTTGTTTGATTTTCTGAATGAGCCCTGCTGTTATTTCACGCTGGCTTTGTGTTTGAGATCCTCTTACTTCTCCTCACCTCCCCAACTGCTTGGCTTACAGGCTTGTGCAATCATACTTTGTTACTGAGTTGTTCTAAAATACATGTATCAATGATTTTAATACCTGGATGTATCTACTAAGCCTAAGAAATCTAATAGTTTTGTATATAAATAAAGTTTGCCATCCCACACCCCTGACACACATGCATGGGATGCACAGGGTCCACAGGTTGCAGGGATGTCCTGGCCCATGTGAGATGCAGTCACACAGGATCTCTGAAACTAATACATTTCTGGGAGGGTCTTCTGAAGATCTTTATTTCTTGCTCCTTTCTCCAAATGCCTGATCTGTTCTTGATACTCCTCTTGGGCCAAAGAGACCATACAAATTCCACTTAATTAAATGTGCCTTACCTGATCTGAAAACTTCACCTAGGTTATAACAGATTCATGTGTAAGTAGTGGCGTTATAAATGTAAGACCTCAGAAAGCCGAAAGTATCCATTTTGGAAAAAGTAATCGGTGGGGAAGATCAAGTTGGAACTCTGAGCTCCTGACAACCAAGGACTCCAGAGATTATTTTTAATGGTCTTTCTGCCATTGATACAAGACTGAACATGAAATGTAGGTGTGAGGCACATGAAGAACTTTATAGTATTTTGTAGGAAGCTCTACAGTAGGTAGAGTTCAAAGACATTTGTTGTGATGCGCTAGCGCTGAACAACTCAATACTGTGATCTGAAACGAAAATAAAATAGGTACTTGGATAGGCTGTGATTAAGGTTTCCTGCTCCAAACATTATACTCCAAACATTATTGTTGTGTCAGTTGGAGAAAAATGGAAGAAAAAAGATCTTTCAGGCAGCAGAGTATCCTGATCAAAAACGTATCACATACCCATGAGAAAATAGAAAACTTCCCTTATGGAATTAACTCTGATCTTAGCATGGAATGCTGGATCTAGGCCTGGCTTTGTCATATTCAAAATGTTGGCACCTTCAAAGAAAGCTCATGATGTCAGCTGCTGGCAAGATTTTAGGGATAAGATTAAAAGTGCAATTTGGTTTGGTGTTCTTCATTTCTGGACCACAGTTCTTCTATTTTTAAAATGAAAAGAAAAAATCTGATGATCTCTAAGCTCTTCCATTTTTTAAAATTCTATGGAAAGAAATCAATGAATATGCGTGATATTTTCTTTCTATGTATAGTTATTATAATTCAGTATACATTCATCAATATTGGACTTGAGTGACCAAGACAGAGAATATACTTGTTTTAAGATGTCTTATTTCTAGGCAAGGGGATTCAGAGGCTAAAAATATTTAAACAAAAATCAAACTGTAATTTGTATTAGTAATGAATTCAGTGAAGGAAAAGTATATAAGTAATCTTGTACTGTGAATTTAAGTATAATTTGTTTTTTTTTTAAAAAAAAAAAAAAAAGGAGGAGGGGAGGTGAGGGAGAGCGTGACTTGCATACAGCCACTGGATGGGCCGACTAGACTCCAGACCTCATTTACAAAGGGTCCAAACACCTGAATGAATAGGATTCAGCATGTTTGGCAGAGTGCATAGGGTTTGGTGGGAGGATAAGGGAGGCATGGATGGGAGAAGGGGTCTGGATTTGAGTGGGAAATGTATGAAATTTAAAAAGCTCAATAAAAAATTAAATAAAAAAATAAGGTATTTTAGAAACGATTTTCAAGCAATAGGCTTACAATTGTTATCCAGAGAAATTTAGCATCAGGTGAAATATACAATGGAATTGCCTTGTTAGCCTTACTGTAGGGGAAGCATCTAAGGTACAAAACAGTGAACAACTGTCCAGGAAGGACTGGTCTTATATACAGCATATCGCCAGGGGCTAGAGAGATGGTTCAGCTGCTGAGAGCATTTGCTACTCCCGCAGAGGACCCTAGATCAGTTCCCAGCCCACAATGGGTGGCTTGCAACTATCTGTAACTCCAACTCCAGGGTATTCAACACCTTCTTCTGGCTATGCTGGGCACTGTACTCACATAGACATGCATACAGGCAGACGCAGATATTGGTAATTAAAATTAAAATCTTGAAATCGTATCACCAGAGTAACATCTACTGAGGGAAAACAATGGGTAGTGATGTGGCCTAACATCTCAGAAGTTGGATAACTCACTCTCTAGAACCCAACATTTTCAAAGACATCTAGAGTGTAGCCTAAGGTACTAATAATGATGCCAGGCACCACACAGACATATGAGCCACGCTATGTTCAAAACTATTGCAGAAAGACGTTTTGAAGAAACATGTCTACGATCTTTTTATTACTATGTTTTATTTCTTATTTTTATTTTAAGTATATGAGTATATTACCTGCATGTATGTAAGTGCACCTGTGCCTGTGCCATGCATGACTGAGAAGGTCAGAAGAGGATGTGGGATCCCCTTGAACTGGAGTTATAAACTGTTGTTGGCTGCCATGTCATAAGGGTCCTGGAAACTGAACTCAGGTCTTCTGCAAGAGCAGCCAGTGCTCTCAACCACTGAGCCATCTCTCCAGCTCCCTTCAGTTGTTTTTAGTAGGACTACTAATGGAGGTTAGGGACCAGCTTCACATTCCATCTCTACCACTTACTATGGAAGTCTGGACAAGAGACTTCATTTCCCTGAGCCTCAATGGCATCTTCTATAAAAATGGGATTAAAAAGTAATCTCAGATTGGCTAGATGGCTCAGTGGGTAATGGCGCCTGACAGCAAGCCTGATGACCTGAGTTCAGTCCCTGGGACACACATAGTGGAAGGAGAGAACTCCCACAAGCCGTCCTCTGACCTCCACATGGATGCTATGGTGTGAGTGGTTCCGCACACATATACACAATGAATGAGTGAATAAATAAATAAACAAATAAATATCCAGTTCCATTTGTAAATTTGCTGTAAGGATTTAAAGGGATAATCTAGTTTGGAAACATTTTAAATTATTACTCCTAGCTTGTTTTAATACATTGTTTTAAAATGGTCATGTCGTTAATCAAAGCTTGGCCATCAGTGCACCCTTAGTAGAAGAGAATGAGCAAACGTGTTAAAAAGAAAATATTTTTCTTTTTTTCGATGACCTTATGTGTGACACACACAGGCCATTCTGTGACACACTGTACTGAAACATATGAATGAGTTGAAGAAGTAGGGAAACCACCTGGAGGAGAAATAGCCCAAACTGTCTTACATCGCCTTATTGAAAACTGAAATGCTCTCTTGCTGATAGATGTCAGTAGAGTAATGGACACGGGATGGATGGCAGTGGGGCGAGGATGAAGCCAGAGTTTTACGCGGTGTTGCTGAAACCAGCAGATGTTTTTATGTGATATGTTTGGTAAATTAATTTTGTGGATTCTAGTTCACTTTATTATGAAAAAAATAACAGACAATTGATATGGATATTATTTAGGGCTGTTTTATTTTAACCTAACATCTCAGAAGTTATGTCAGTGTCTAACTTACAATGAGCTCACGTTTTAAAAAGACAAAGTGTACTCCAAGTTACCTACTAATATGCCCAGTGACATAAATACACATGAGCCAGCGTACAGAGTAAACGTTTCAGAAAGGGCCTTGGAGAAAGCATCTCTAAATTCTTTTCAGCTAGGACCGCTATCTGAGAGAGGTTATTCGCTGTGTACTCTACTGGTCAGTTAACAAGATTAAATCAGTGACTAGAGAGATGACTCTGTGGTTCAGAGCACTGGCTGCTCTTGCAGAGGACCTGGGTTCAGTTCCCAGCACTCAAGGGCAGCTCACAACCACATGTAACTCCAATTCCAGGGGAATTGATGTCCTCTTCTGGCCTCTGTAGACATGGGAGGGAAGTGATATGCTTACTTACATGCAGGCAAAACACTCATACACATAAAATAAAATAAATAAATAAAATATTTTATTAAACACAAATCAAGCCTGAATTTAATAAAACAATAATTTTGGGGAACTTTATTAAAGAGTACAGTTCTGAGGAGTTATGGCTGAAGGTTTTTCTATTCTTTACATTCCGTTTGCAAATCCTGAAAACTCACTTGTTATTATAGTCTGGAAACAAATTAGCCTTTATTTGTCCAGATTCCCTTTCTTCTTTCTCACACCATTATGTCCTGAATTTGTTCTCTGAGTTCTGAGACAAGGTAGGTAAGAGGGAAGAGCCACATAAGAAATTCACAATCCCAATACACTCCACCCATTTTGTTCTTCAAAATTGTGTATGTCTTGTCTTGATTTTTTTTTTTTTTTTTTTTTTTTTGAGACAAGGTCTCCATGTAGCCCCAGCTGGCCTGGAAATCACTATGTAGACCAGGCTGCCCATGAACTTAAAAAGATCTGCCTGCCTCTGCCTCCCAAGGGCCGGGATTAAAGGTGCGCACCACCACGCCAGGCTACATCTTGTATAAAAAAAACAAATAACGGCCAGGTGTGGTGGCACATGCCTTCAATCCCAGCACTGCAGAGGCGGAGACAAGCAGACTCTGTGAGTTCAAGGCTGCCTGGTCTCCATAACAAATATGGGTCATCTGTGGTTGTAGGGAGACCCTGTCTCAAAAAAGACCAAAAATTCCAAACAAACAAAAACAAATAAAGGAGAGCCAGTGATGGTGATATATGCCTGTAATTCCAGCACTTGCGGAGCAAAGGCAGGAAGATTGTTGCAATTTCGAGACCAGCATGGGCCACAGAGGGCAACTCTATGTCCAAAACAAAAAAATCAAAAGGGAAGGGGAGAGATGACTCAGTCAGCAAAGTGCTCACCTTGCAAACATGAGAACTTGATTTCACATACCTGGAACCTATGTTAAAAATCTGGGTATGGTGGTGCTCACTTGTAATTCTAGAGCAGACACAGAGGCAGATAGATCCCTGGGGTTGCTGGCCAGCTAGTGTAACCTAGTACATGAGCCCCAGTATAGTGAGAGACCCTGTCCAAACAGGTGGACTGTGCCTGAGAAACAGCACCTAAGGTTGATCTCTAGCCTCCACACATGTAGGCACATATGTGTCATGTGTACCTGCACGCATAGGAACATACACACACATGTACACACAAGCAAAAACAAAGCCATGTTAGAGAAATGGAAGTAGAAAGTAGGTGTGGGTGAATAAGTATGAGGAATTCTTGGATCTGCTCCAAAATGTGGAGAGTAGACAGATTCTTTGGAAGGAAAGAAATATATCTCTTGGTGCCTTAAGTTTTCCCTTGGCTTGGAATATTGATTACAAATTATTTAAAATTCATAGCACTTAAGGCAGACTTCATCATCCCTGAACACAGTTATTTTTTGCTTGTTTTATATTGTTTTGTTTTTATTTCTGTGGCATTTGTGTAACAGACCCCATGGAACCAACTTAAAACAAGAGTCAGCAAAACCTTTGATCCTTATAGGAGACTGTATTACGGAAGAAATCTTTTCTTAGTGAGGCCTCCTTGGACCCACCATCCATCAACATTGACGGCTCTCTGTGATCTGTGGCCAGTCAGCCCTGCTTAATCTACAAAGTGTTAACCCTTCCAGAACAGTCAGAAGGTCACCAAACCAGTGCATCTGCTAGATGTCAGAAGAAGATTCCCAGCCATCCCGGGAGTATGTACCTTCTTCCAAGACCCAGGGTTAAACAGGACGAAGTGAGGTTGCAGTCAAGGAATGAGAGTGGTTTCTGACAGACAGCAGAACGGCTCACAATCTGCTGTCACAGAGGATGACAAGAGAGAGCACTTCCTGGGTGCTGTTGTGTCTTTTCTTTGAGTCTCAGCATCCTTTTCTGAAAAGTGTTCATGGAAGTATTATTGCTTGCTTCACTGACTGATATTTAATAAGATAATAGGCTTCGGTTGTACCAGGGCCTTTAAGAACTGTCAAGATTTGGGGTTTCTGTTTTCCTTAAAAACTGTGTTTCACAGCAACTTGCAATAAGTTTTAAATAGAATATCACCTACTCTTCCCCCGGATACACACTTTATACACATGCCCACGCACACATATGTGCTATATATGTACCTACACACACACACACACACACACACACACACACACACACACACACACACACACACACACACTTGCACCCCCTCGGCCTTGCTAACTGACATTTGGAACTCGACGATGCTTCATTGTGGGGCCATCCTATGCCTTGTAGGGTGTTTAACCTCCATCTATTAGATATCAGCAGTACAATGTTTAATGTACCCCAAATATGACCTGTTGAGATGCAACTTGCCCCCAGTTGAAAACTATTGCTCCAGAGAATCTTTCAGTTGTTAGGTGTTGGGGCTTTTGCTCACAGGCCTCATTCTGGAAGAGTCCCAGATGGAATCCATTATTATGTCTTATGTGTTCCTGCATGTCCACAGGACTCTAAGCTGTGGTCAGGAATTGTGTCTTATAAACCCTTGACCTTTGTGTTAGGCACTCTGCATATTTGAGAAAGGAAAGAAGGAAGGAGAGAGGAGATAAAGAAGGAAGAAAAGAAGGAAGGAGAGGAAGCAAAGGAGGAAGGAAGGGTGATAGGAAGGAAGGAAAGGAAAGAGAGAGGAAGGGAGGAAGGAAGACAGGAAGAGAAGCAGGGAGCTGATTGGCCACCTTGCTTCCTAGTCACCCGAATGACTCATTAGTCCATCTTGACCTCTTTATGGACATCTGGAAAATAGATGGTCTTGCTGCTTTTCAGGTCCTGTCATGTACCTTTCAGGGCCTGGCAGAAACAAAAGATGACTAGGCTCCTCAGGAGTTAATGTACAAAGGTACCACTCACTCCCTGAAAGGTTCAGTTCTTTCAAGGGATCTGGTCCAATATGGTTTAGGGGGCATCAAATAAATAGTTCCCATTCCTGCCTAGAAACCCAAAGACCTCACTGTAAAACAGGAAAAAAAAAAAAAAAAAAAGGAACTTGATTGGAATCATCCTTATATGGGATAGATGCAGAGGAAATGATACAGGGCCATGTTATCAAAGGGAACTCGCAGCTGAGGTCAACTGTAGTTACGTGATACTCACTGTCCCAATAAAGCAGATGGCTGCTTTGCTGTTTCAGAACTCCATGTCTTATCAAAACAACAATTTATAAAACAAACCAACAAATAAGGGATGTGGTCAGCACGGAATATCCACGTCTTTGGAATTTTTCCCTTTAGAGATTTCTAGAGAATTATCTCCAAAGTTCTCCCACTTCTCAGAATGGATGCCAAGGGACATGATCAACTCAAGAACGCTGTGGTCTCCCTATAGGGATGTTAGAGCGCACAAAAACCAAAGCAGGCGTCACTCCATGTCTGTCTAAAACTCTTATATTTCAGAAGCTTAAAGACTCTGATCACTGTGCATATCATCTAGTTTTAATATGCATCATTATTTTATACACCACAAATAAAGGACAAAATATTATCACTTCAGATCCTGGGCACCATTGGGTATCTGTAGTCATCCCTTCAGCTTATTCAGAAATACCTTTTGTTGTTGTTTGCTTGTTATTTTTGTTTGTTTGCGTTTATCATCTTTGTACATATAGGGAAGTGTAAGTAGGGCTGGACAGATGCTTGCCTTTAAAACACAAGTATTTGAATTTGATCTCCAGAACCCACACAGCACACTAAAAAGATACTCTTGATGGCACATACTCACAGTGTGCTGGGAGGCAGAGGCAGGAGGTCAGAGAGTCTATCCTAATTGGTAAGCACCAGCGTGAGACCCTGTCTCAAAAATAAATAAATAAATAAGTAAATAAATAAATAAATAAATAAATGATGGCTCATGCCTCAGGAATGACCTATGAGAGTTTCCTCTGACCTCTACATGCATGCACTCTTACACTTACTGACACACATGCACACATGCGAAGAAAATCATAATTAAACCAAGTACTTGCAAACACCTTTTCATACTCAGCATAGGACTCTTAACAATTTTGTGATGGAGAATTGCTATACCAGTGTGGTCTTCTGCGTATCCACCGTCAAGAGCATTAATGTAAATGGCACAATTACAGTGTGCAACCTCACCTAAGCCTCAGGAATCATGGAGGAAGAGGGGGCAAAAAGAATGTGACAGCCAGAGGGACCAGACACCTGCTTCTAGTTAAGGCATCCTAGACATGGTAGGAGAGCTGCACTGATGTAATCTCCACAGTTTGGAAGTCAACGAAGGAGGGAGAATCAGTTTTCTTGGGGGACTAGAGATTTTTTTAATCCCAAATGGGCATCCCTAAACACAGGTACACACAAGCACCACTAAATGGACTCAGTGCATTTTACATGTGTATACTTATAAATGTATGTATGTATGTGTATGGAACAAAAATAAAAAAAGAGGACAAGAAATTGAGAGGGAGTGGGGGGACATGGGAGAAGTTGGTGGAGGTCTGGGAGGGACGGAAATAATGCAGACAATACTCATGTATGCAATCTTCACACCCAAAAAAATGTTTTAAGTGTATAAATGAGGTAGACAGCATTTCTCCAAGGCTGAGTCTCTGGTATCTTGGCTGGGAAGGGTCTCCCTGATTGCTTGCAATAACGGCTCTATCTTGCTAACACCTAGCCTACAGCCTCTTTAAGAATCATGCAAATTTCAGAGCCCATTAAATATGAAAAACTATATTTTAGAATTAATGAAGTCATCTAGACACTTAATGATGGGAACTTTCTACTTTAAAGAGTTCAAATAATTCAGATTGGAAAATGTAGAGGCTTTATAGTTAGACAGAGCCCAGTTTAAGCTTCTCTATCTGCCCACCATGTTAATCGGGGACGGAGGAACTTCTCTGGATCTCAGGTTCCTTATCTGTAAAACCTGCTTATGAGAATTATAAGTTGGATATCATAAATGAAAATGCATCTCACTGAGTTGGTTAATTTTAAGAAGATGAGTGCATTGAGATACCTCTGTTTTTAAAAAATATATTTCGCCTTCAAGGAACCCATCAACAGCCTGGCTGTTGCTGCTTCGTTTTTTCCTTCCTCTCATTACAAATGTGAATTTTGGCTCTTTGTCCTCCTTGTGTGACTATGAGTTGAGGCTAAAGCCAAGTGCTACATCAGCAGCTGCTCAGAGTCTGATTTTATTTTCTCCTTGTATACTCCTTTGCCGTCTAAACTTTAAGCAAATGTTAACTCAGAGACTAAATCACAGCTTAAAATATAGTTGCTCTGACAGGCGGTCATCTATTTTACATTCTGTATGAGCTGCAGCAGCCTCCACTATGAGGCTAGATAATTAAAATCTAAGGATTAGCATTCTAATTCCTGGTGTTAATTCTCCATTAGGTTTATGGTAGGTCACAGGAAATCAGGTTCTCATTTTATGAAACAGAAGAAGAGAGGAAGCCTGACCGGAAGCCAATATACTGCTCAGGCCAAGGGGGACTGAAGCTGATTAACCATTGACTTTATTTCTGGATTTTTTTTTTCCAGTTGCTTTTTTAAACAAAATTCTTAACTACTGAAGAATCAGGTTTGAAGAAAAAAGCACCCCACTGTTTAGAGTAAAAAACACGTTCTATAGTTCTATAGTCCCTTGTCTAAAAACACACACTATTTATTTATTTATTATTTATTTATATGTGTGTGTGTGTGTGTGTATGTGTGCATGTTCACAAGTGTCATAGTGCGTGTGTGGAGAGAAGAGAACACCTTGTAGGAGTTTGTTTTCTCCTTCATCGTGTGGGCCCTGAGGACTAAACTCAGATCATCAGGCTTGGTTTTAAAAAGTGCCCCTCTCTCCAGCCCTCTCTCCAGCCCTCTATAGCCCCCTTCTTTCCCAGAGGGTGGAGAGGGATTGCACTGAACAGAATCTCTCTGGAATTTTCTTATCCCACAGGATGGCAAAGCCAGGAAGAGCATGTTGCCTTCACAGACATCTACTGTTCCAGTTAGAAGAATTTAGAAAAATGGATGTTCTCCCCATTCGGTGCTAACTTTCTAACACCAGACAATGAGCAAACTGGAATCAAAAGTGGATGACAATTTAGTGTCTGCTTGACCTGGTGTCTATTCAGGGTCTATCACACAGGAGTCAGTTTTGGTTGATTGATACGATGTTGCAGGTGTTATGGGCAGAGAGATGAGACACAGAGGCTCTCTCGTTTCCCCAGGAAGCAGTTTGTTGTGCTAGTACCTAGCTCTGTTGGTTTGTACCCAAAAGACAGAGCCTGGAGCAGAGAAGACCCAGACTTTCATTCCCTCTGTTAATTTCCCTTTAGAAGTCAGTTTCTTTCTCTCACATATATGGTAACACACATCCTGATTGCATGTTCCACGCTACAAGATCATAACAGGTAGAACTGTGTACATGCACTCAGACAGAGGCCACATACACACCTTCCTTTTTCTTTGTTCTGGGGGGTTCCCACCACAATGACAATCATTAGAGTGCAAAATGTATAAGAGAGGAAATTAGATGTTTAAAGGTGATCCTTGAATTCTTTCTGAATTACACTGATGGAATAAAACAATTGCCTTGACCTTATAAATCACCAATAGCATTTATCATTAGAAATACAATGTACAATGACCTGAGTTCAGTTTCTGAAAGCCACAATGGAAGGAAAGAACCAAATACCAAAAGTTGTCCTCTGACCTCCCATGTGAGAGTGTGTACATGCACACACACACACACACACACACACACACACACACACACAAAACATCATCATTAATAAAATTAAATTTAAGATGGCTCTGAGTTTAAGAGCATTGGCTGCTCTTGCAGAGGACCTGGGTTTAGTTCCTAGCACACACATGACAGTAAACAACTTTCCTTAACTCCAGATCCAAGGGATACAACGCCCTCTTCTGGCCACTGTGGGTACAGCATACACATGATGCATTTACATGCATGCAGGTGAAACACTCATATGCATAAAATAAAAATTGTTTAATAAAAAGAAATTTAGCATCCAAGTCCTTACCCCAGATCCTTGACTCCAAATCCTCAAGATTAGGGCCTGGAAATCTGTCCTTGTGGTGATCACTCTCAGTGATTCTTACACTCAGGCAAGTTGCTTAAAACAATAACAGATTTGATGGTGATAAAACAACCATGGTTCATTTCAGACCAACTTTTGTGATTGGAGATGTTAGACTGTAGTTCTGGGAAGTAAAGTAACTTCGAAAGGAAGGATTCTTATTTTGAGCTTATATCAAAAGCCATCATTTTTCACTTCATCACTTCTAATTATGTAGCAGAAAAGCCTAGATTTATTGTTCTGCCTAGACCCAAAATCTCCCAGTGCTCAGAACATTTGTTTCTCTGTTTGTCTCTCTCGCTCTCTCTTCTCTCTATCTCATTCTCTCATATCTGACTAGCTATCTAGCTATCAATCAATCATTTATCTATCATCTGTCATCTATTTATCTATCTTATATATAAATAAAGATTTTATTTTATGTGTATGTTTGCTTGCTGTGTGAATTCATGTGTACCTTATGCAGGCAGGTGCCCAGTCCTGAACCATCCAGTGTTGTTGCCGGAAATCTAACTGTGGAGTCCTCTGCAAGAATAACTTGTTTTTTTAACCAGTGTGCCATCTTGGAAACCCAAGTCTCAAGTATTTTTAAAAGATGTTAAGCTGGTATCCGTTAAGTGAAGGAAGAATTTAGTAAGTCAGAAGACTTTTCTGTCTTGGCTCATTGCATTATGCCCTTTACTATAAGGATAATCAATCAATCAAAAGCTATTTTTAAGTAACATAAATACATAAAATTATCAACCTTTTGGGATACAGGTAAAGGAGACACAGCTCCACACTGTTACCCTCAATGACCTGAAGAATTCCCCTGGAGTTTTAGGGACCTTGACTCAGGCCAAATCAGGATCTGTAGCTACTGCTCTGCAAAGAATTTTGGTCTAGCCAGTGTATGAAGCAGAGCTAGAGGTTTTACTGAAGATCTTAAGCACAAGGTTTAAGAGCAAGGGCCAGTGAGATGGCTCAGTAGGTAAAGGTACTTGCTGCTAAGGCTGATGACAAAGGTGGTTCCCTGTGACCCACACGGTAGGAGAGAACCAACTCCCAAAAGTTGACCCTCACATGCAGGCCCATGGCATGCTGAGGACCCCCTTCCCCAACCTCCCTGCCAAACAGAGAAAATAAATAAAATGTAATTACTTTTTTTGTTGTTTTTTGTTTTTTGTTTGTTGTTTTGTTTTGTTTTGTTTTTGGTCTTTTTGAGACAGGGTCTCCCTGTAGCCCCAACTGGCTTAGAACTCATATGTAGACAAAGCTGGCCTTGAACTCACAAAGATCTGCCTACCCCTGCCTCCCAGCTGCTGGGATTAAGGCATGTGCCACTATACCAGGAATGAATTTTTTTTTTAAGAAGAAAGTAAGACACACCCAAGTGTGGTTAAGGGTTCCTCAATAGAAAGTTGTGGCTCTTTGATTTTGGTTTTTTTTTTTTTTTCTGAGTTATTTTAAATACTTTATTCATTATTTTTATTTTATGGGTATGAATATATTGCCCTCCTGTGTGTAATGCATCCTTGTTGTGCAATGCATTGGGTTCCCCTGGAACTGGAGTTATGTGGTTGTTAGCTTCCCCATGGATGCTGGGAATCAAACCTGGGTCCTCTGCAAGAGCAGCCAGTGCTCTTAACCCCTGAGCAATCTCTCTGGTCCCCACTCTTTGTTTTTACAACAGTCATATACAGGATTTTGGTGGGGTTTGAAGTTATTGTCTTGTTACTGGATGGTTCCTCAGGAGTACCTGATAGTATTACCAAAGATAAGATAAGTCTAACCCAAAGGGATTCAGTAAGATAAGCTATCTTTACTGTAAACAAAGTTAAGTTGTGTTTGAGATTTTCAAGCAAGGTCTGGGAAAGAAATGAAGTCTTCTCAAGGTCACATACTTGCAGGCCTTAAGCTGGGTCTTTGCTACTTTAGCATAAAAGGTCTATATGGAAGGAATATTAATTCTATTTAGTGGCTTTTACAGCAGATGCTGATTGTGCAGGAATTCTAGCTTCTTGTCTGGAGAGAGGCTTCATTCAGACTCCAAGATGACAGGCTCCTCTCCCTCTTTATGTGCGTCACTTCCTTGCCTTGCTATCCTGCCTCAAGTCACATAAAAGCAAGAGCATTCATTTACATTATATTTTCCATGATTTTCCTATTGCACTATGATAAGGAGATGCCCAACAACCATGCCAGCCTATGCTCAAATTGTTGCTTTCCAGACATCCAAAATTTGGCTACCATTAGTTCATCTCTAACTACATCTTCATTTCTAAAAAAAGTAAATTTATTTATTTTCAGTTTTTGTCTATGAGTGTCTTCCCTGCATGTATATGTATATGTGTTCATGCAATGCCTATGGAGCTGGAGTTCTGAAGAGAGGGTTATTAGCTACTGTGTGGGTGCTGGGAACCAAACCATCTTTCTAGACCCTACTTCTTCATTTTGTCACTCAGATTTGAGTCAGATAAATCATTATAAGTAATAAATATTACTGAGCAACATGATCGCTCAATCCCCATGGAAATAAATTTTGAATTTCCGTGCTAATTTTTTTTCACATGTATAGAACACAGAACTTTTTCACCATTGGCTTTACAATGTTATTTCCTTTCTCTAGAAAGACTTGTTATACACCATATAGGTCAAATAACAGAATTCTACTAGGACAAAAGTTGACCCCCACCAACATAATCACATGTGTCCTATATCAATGATGCCTGCTGACTTGTTTATAATGAGATTTTTCTGTAGTGAATAGCTCAGTTTAAGTATGTTTTTCTTCTATTTGTGAATTGGTATTTGTCTGTCTGAAAACCCATTTTGTTCTGTTTGCAGAGCACCTTTCACTTGCTAATGATCTGTACAAATTAAACAGAAAAGGGGAGGAAAAGCAAGGTTAACTCTTTCAGGTGTCTTTGCTGTGAGTGAATGGTAGGCAGAAGCCTGTGGCCTCAACCACCACCTGCTCCCATGAAAATTTGCCAGACATAAAGAACCAAGGACCCTACCACATGCATGCACGTGCCACCTGGAAATGCAACCTGGTTGGAGGGAAAGTCTATTCACAGCTTCCTGGCAAACTAAGAGCAATTGTAATAGATTACATGATTTCTTTATCCTGTGCAGACTGGCAACTGCCTGGTTATATTGCACTACAGAGTTCAGAATCAGAACCTAGGCTGTGATGAGGTTTTCCCAGTGTGTCTCTGATTAGAATCTCATCCCATACTGACCGAGTTGTACACAGATGTGATGCAGGGCCAAAGACACCCGGGACCTAGCACCTTCCCCAAGGTGTGAAATACCCAGATGAGAAGTAAAAAATGCTGAATTTTATGGAATTATCTTTGTTCTGTATTGCCTCTTGTTCACCAACTTCATTAATTAAATTGGTAGAAGGGTATAAGGAAAATGGGAGAGGACTTAGGCTATGTGTACAGTTATTTAAGATTAGTTAATTTGGTGAGTTTGTGCATGTGTGTAGGTGTGTTACTGGCACAAGTTTGAGGATGATAACCATTAGGCATCGGGTCTGATTTTTCAAGCCAATTAAAAAATTAAAAGGCAGGAAAAAAAGTCTCAGACCAGTAGAGAGTAGGAAGTAAACAAATTTTTATTGACAGGTGAAGAATCACATCCATACATACACATACACGTACTGTACAGAAAGAAAAGGCTCTTCGCAAGAGGAGAAAGGAATTAAAAAATAGAGAATCCAATGCCCCCTCCCTTCCCCTGAGCTCCTGCTCCCATCCCCATCCCCTACTCCCCCCAGGACCTGGGTTTTAAGGGTTCTAATGTTTTTTCCCTTTCCCTTAATTGTGGATTGGTTAGCTTAAGCAAAGAAAGAAAGATTGATAGGGTTATGGCTTCAACTGAAGTAGTATCCAAGTCAGGCCTCAGTCTTATCTGAACTGGCTTGGACTAGTTGGCCTGAAAAAGACCCTGTTGACTAGAGGGACAGCCCCCATGCTTTGGTTTAAGACCAAGAAGCAACAGGACATATACCATCTTTGTTACTGCTCAGTGACCCTGTTAGCACATCAGGGATTTAGACCCTTACAGGCACACTTGTGTGTTCATGAGCCTGTGCATGAGCGTGCATCCATGTGCAAGTCAGAGGACAACTGTGACTTTTGTCTCCCAGGCACCCACCCTTCCTTCCTTCCTTCCTTCCTTCCTTCCTTCCTTCCTTCCTTCCTTCCTTCCTTCCTCCTTCTTTCCTTCCTTCCTTCCTTCCTTCTTCTTCCTTCCTCCCTCCTTCCTCCTTCCTTCCTCCTTCCTCCTCCCCCTTCCTCCTCCCCCCTTCCTTCCTCCTTCCTTCCTCCTCCCTCCCCCCTCCCCCTCCTCCTCCTGAAGAGAGCTTTCTAAGTTCTCTGAAACTCACAAAATTGTATTACTGGCTGGGCAGTTCAGGGATCCACCAGTTCCTTCCTCCCCAGCACTGAACTCTCAAGCAAGCACCATCACGCCTGGCTCTTTTATGTGAGTTCTGGGAACTGGACTCAGGCCCTTATGCTTGTGCAGCAAGGACTTTGTGAGCCTGAGCCATCTCTCCAGGCCCAATACTTCGTTTTTAACACACAGTGCTAGAAAGTTTTAGGATTCTGTTTCCCTTTCCAAAACAGAGCTACTAAACAGTGAGCACTTGAATGTCTTAGGACTTGAGACTTCTATTTCTCCCTTGTTTCTGCGTGAAGAGGGCTTCTGATGATAATTATTATAAAGAGGATTTTGTGGTGGCTTTGAAAATGTTCAGTGTTGTAAACAGCATTTTCTAACCCAAAGCCAGGGGAATTGACTAAGGAGACATTCGTGACATAAAACAAAAAGCACAACAAAAGGTGACATCTCTAAAATGAGGTTGATGGATGTGTAAAATAGAAGGAACAGAGGATCCCTGTGTGCACTCTTCCTTTCCTGGTCACTGACTAAGAGATTTCCTCTGGGCAGCTAGGGTGGGCAGAAGGTCCCCCTCCCCCTATTCATTTCCAACACTTAAACAGTTTCTAATGGCACTGGTTCATTTTCCTTTGAGTAAATGGCCCAGCCAAAGGTTCTCATTTTTATTCTAATGAGGTTTACTATGTGCTAAAAGCAATTTTATAGAGTTCCAAACAAATCTTGGCCTGTATTTCTATAAATAACAAGTGAGAATTTTCCAAAGAAATGAGTTCTGGGTTTTCAGCCCAGTCGTCCTGCTGAAGCAGCTCCTCCACTTCTGTTATTCTGTTTTTAGATTTCATTAATTTTGCTTTATGTGTATCAGTGTTCTAATTGAGTGGATGTAGGTGCACCACATGTGTGCAGGTGCCCACTAAGGCCGGTAGAGGACACTGGACTCCCCGGGAACTGGAGTTACAGGCAGTTGTGAGATGCCATATGAGTGCTGCTGGGATCTGAACTCTGGTCCTCTGCAAGAGCAGCCAGTGCTCTTAACTGCTCAGTATCTCTCAAGTACTTGTCGTGAATTTCAAAATTTTAATCCCTGACCTAGCAAGAATACCATAAGGCCAAGAAGGACTGTGTTGTACCAGATTATATTTATATAATATAAAACTATCGCTTTACTGTCTTGCATTTCAGAATCCATAGTCAAAGATGGTATAAATGCAAGTTTACTTCTCTCCTGGGCATCTGGATCCTATTTAGCTATTTCAGTTCCATATTTTAAACCACTGAACAGTTCTTGTTGAGTTCCAAATACCAAATTCTTAGAGAAATTGCTTTTCTTGGCCAATGGCAGGAGCATGTTCTGCCTTATACACTGTACTGAGTCAAAGACCCAAGTCCAGAGAACAACTGACAGAGAAATCTTAACTTCCGAATTCCCAGGACGCAGGTGAGAATGAGTCTGCAGACAGATGCCTGAAACTCCAGCTTGTCTGTTTGACTGATTCCTTGCAGGGATCCTCTTTGAATTCTGTCCTCTCTCATTCACATTTTATCTACTGAATATTCATAGTTCTGAATATGCAAAAATTAATTTAAATAACTCCACTCCATAATTTTACCTTTTTCTAAAGGAGCTGAGACGAATAATTCGCTAATATCTCATACCTAAAATAATAATAATCACTCATGCCTAAAATCCCAGCATTCAGGAAGCTGAAGCAGGAAGATTGTGTGTTTATGTGAGTTCTGTGCCAGTCTGGATGCATGACATGTCTAATGAGACTTTGTCTAAAATTGATAGATGATAGATGATAGATAGATAGATAGATAGATAGATAGATAGATAGATAGATAGATGGATAGATAGATAGATGGATAAAATCTATGGTTCAAGACAAGAGCACTTGCTGCTCTTACATTGGACACAATTTAGATCCCAGTACCCAAGTCTAGCAGCCCTTGGTGCCTGTAATTCCTGCTCCAAGGTATCCAATGCCTCTGGACACTGTGAGCACCTACACTGAGATGAACATACCTTTACACATACACATACTTAAGTTTTAAAAATTCTAAAAATGTAAAAGGGAAGAGGGGAAGACATTTTATAGCAATAATTTTCAAATTTTTATTTATTCATATATTTATATTTTGTGTGTATGAGTAGCGTTTTTTTCCACATGTATGTATATATACCATGTGCATGCAATGACCATAAAAGTCAGAAGAGGGCATTGGATCCCTGGATCTGGAGTTATTAGACAGTTGTTAGCACCATGTGGGTGCTGGGAAGTGAATCCTGGTCCTCTGTAGGAGTAGCCAGTGATTTTAAAGACTTAGCCATCTCTCTAGCCATACAGCATTACTTTTAATACCTGCAATGTTAACTTTTGTCTCTGAGAAGAGAAAATGTTCATGTCAACAGAATAACTAAGGATGTAGTAGCTGTTCACTAATCACCTGCAGTGCACTACTATAGTGCCAGGCATTGTGGGTATCGGGAAGAAGCAGGAAGCTATATTCTCTTTGCTCTTTGTTCAGGTAGGTTTTCACTCTCAGCATGTGGCTAGTGTAACTTTTATTTCGCTATTAGAATTGCGTCAAGATGCAGATAGATTCTCTGTGCAGATGCCTGTGTTAATGTCAACACATTTCCATTACAAAGGAAGATCAGGAAACCAAATTTACTTCATGCTCATACAGTTTAAGTGACTCAACAGACACCATGGGAAATCTAGTATATTTGTATATACAGAGAATCAGCTTCCTGATAGCACCTGGCGCTGCTTGCCTGAGGCCTTTTTTTCTGGAAGTAGTGCTGAAAAGTCCTCACAAGCAGGGAGCAGGCCAGCAGTTCCCCTTCTTTGAGATGATTCGTTTTTTTTTAAATAATAATTTATTGAGAATTTCATACATGCATATAAGGTGTTTTGATCAAATCCACGCCCACTCCCTCCCCTCCAACTCCTCCCAAATCTCCCCATCACTTTTTTCTGATAACTCCATGTACTCATTCTTTGATTGATTTATTTATATGGGTCTTTTGGCTACTCTTAACATTCCCCCCTCTCTGAAGAGGTAACCCTAAAATCTTTTAAGGATTAGATACAAGCTCCGAAATACTTCTGACATTTTTGGCCTTTGGAACAGAGTATGTTGCTAACAGGCCCAAGGACATTTTGGCTTTTAGCCAAGAAACTGGCTACCTTTCTTTGGGGTCTTTTTACCCTAACTGCCTAGCCAATTCCTACCTCCTATTTTTTTATGTTGTTGTTGTTTTTAACCTTTTATATTGTATAGTTTTATTTAATGTGCTATTTGGTATTACTGTCACAAAAATGTTATCACTTATTTACACACAAAGCCGTAACAGTATGCAAACAGTATGTAATATCTCATAATCCTCTAAGAGGTTTGATTATATAAATACAATTAAGTATCTATGCATATGTACTTTTATGTCTTGAACAATTTTGAACTCTTTATCTCAGAAACATTTGCATCCTTCAGAAATGTGAATGATAGGATATGTTTAGATGATTGTAAAGACTGGACTCTGGAAAGAGTCAGCATCACAGCAGGCAGTGAAACCAGAGCAGGGAGGAAAGCAGAGATACTTGGATGTGCTAACAGAGGGGGGCAGCCTGTGCTGGGTTTGCAGCAGTGAACACAAGCAATGCTTGTCATAAGTGACTGTGGATGAGAAGAAGTACAAGCATTCCTAAGGTTTTGGAACAGAATGCTGGGATTTGGGGTAGCCTGTATTGGAAATTATGAAATAAAATATCTGGATTTAAAAAAAACAGAGAAAAGTGAAAATTACTGCTAGTTTTCATATTAAAAAAAAAAACAAAACCTGAGGACATCATGAAGCTTCAATTATCAAGAGAAGAGGTAGAGAGTTTTAACATATCTTTGAAATTCCAAAATTATTTTACCTTTAATGAGCAAAAATTAAAACCAAATACAGAATAGTGATTGTTTTTGTTCGCTTCTCTGTCGATTGCTGTGATAAACCACTTTGACCAAAACCAGCTTGTGGAGGAAAAGGTTTATGTGGCTTAGAGGTCCCCATCACAGTTTATCAAGGGAAGTCAGGGTAGAACTCATTGCAGAAACTTGGAGGCAGGAGCTGGAGCATGGATTACAGAGGAACACTACATACTGGCTTGCTTCCCTGGCCTGTGCTAGCCTGTTTTCTTATACAACCCAGGACCAGCTGCCCAGGGGTGGCACTAGTTGCACTGGGCTGGGCCCTCCCACATCACTCAATCAAGAAAATGCCTCACAGACATGCCCCACAGGCCAATGCAATAGAGGAATTCCTGCAATTTGTGGGGTTGTGGTTCTTCACAGGTGTGTCAAGTAGACAACTGAAGCTCTCTAGCACGCTGATGAATAAATTTATTCAGTGATTTGTTTTCCATGAAGAGTATTTGTTAAGCACCACACTGAAGAAGGACTTTCAAAGCACTGGATGAAACACTTTCTGCCAGTTAGGCATGTCAGTTTGCATTTTACTTTTCATTAATGCTCATCACAATATTCTTATCACACCATCCTCTGAAGGGGTCACCTAAATTGCCAACAGGGATGCAGACTGCTCTGGCTTCTTCCATGCTGAACAGGGACGCAGGGTGAGGCAATTGGAGTACCCCTTCAGCGGGTCTATCTAAAAGACTCCCAAATTGCATAACTTTTATGTCTAAGGGGAAAAGAAAGTCCTTGAATTGTGAATAGATGATGTGAAGGAGAAGTAAAGGCAAGAGTAATTAGCATTACAAGTTCTAGACAGGGAACTAGAAAAAAGTCAGAACTATTGTGCTGGACAGCTTTAGTAGTCAACCTGACAAACCTGGGTAGTGGGAGCTTCAACTGGGGAGTTGCCTCCATTGGACTGGCCTGTGGTCATTCCTGTGGGGTATTTTCTTGATTTTTGAGTGATGTGGGAGGGCCCAGTCAAGAGCTTTGACTTTCACTGTCACAGTCACCCAACTTTGTGTCTTTAATATTACCTACAGGCCCTGATACCTAGTAATTACATTTCGAGCTCAGACTTTGCTCTCAAGTTTTAAACTCCCTATGTAGCCAAGGATGACCTTGAACTTCTGATCCTCTGCCTCTATCTCCTGAGTGCTATGATTAAATATGAGTGCCAGCACTCCCAGTTTATAAAGTTCTGGAGATCAAAACCAGGGCTTCCCACACGCTAGGCAAGTACTCTACCATCTGAGTTATGTATATATGGATGCCAGAGGATAAGCTGTAACACTCAGACACTCTATCCATTTCCTTTGACACAATATCTTTCCTTGGCCTGGAGATTGCTAATCAGGCTATACTGGCTGGCCCTCAAGCCCCAGGTATCCTCCTGTTCATACTGCCCCAATGCTGGGGATACACCACCACACCTGGCAATTTTTCATGGATTCTGGGCATCAGACTCAAGTCCTCATGCTTGAAAGACAAGCACTGAGCCACTCCCTGCCCTTAATAGTGCTCTCTCCACACTCTCCTAGGAGTTGGCCCATCATTCACTTCCTTTCGGTAATTTTAACCAATCAGTGCATTCATCACTCAACAGATATGCATCATATCCTATGTCAGCTGTTCTTGGAATTGGGGATACATATACTTCCTCTGTCTTGATGTTTAAGTACTTGGAGCTTTTACATTGTAGTATTTTTAAGGTATCCTAATAAACTTTACATCTCAGATTCTTCCTATCTGTGGTTTAAGAAGAAAAAAAAGAAAAAAGGAAGAAAAGAAGGAAGATGAGGCTGAAATCTGGGAAATCAGTTTCATGGTGGCTTAGTCCTCATTGGTCTAACAAGGTCACCTAGCTGCAAGGGATGCTGGGAAATAAATGTGTAGAAGAATTTATTGCTGACATTGAGAAAATAAGGGGTGTTTTGTTGCTGCTCCTGTTTTGCTTTCTTATCAGAAACAAAGGTACTGAGTTCCCAAGTCAGACACATAACAGTCTCACACAGACAAGGCATGAAATAGTTACCCATGTTTTAGACACAGCCTCAGTCCTGCCCACTTCTGAGCATTTTAAACAGAAAAGTACATTACTATACTCACTTGTCTTTTATATTAGAATAAGTTTTATTTATTGACACCAGCTTAGGAAATGACCCAGAGTGACCTCGTAAGACAGTATTAA
Organism: Nannospalax galili; assembly: GCF_000622305.1. Taxonomy (NCBI): domain Eukaryota; kingdom Metazoa; phylum Chordata; class Mammalia; order Rodentia; family Spalacidae; genus Nannospalax; species Nannospalax galili. The sequence goes on along the minus strand of NW_008349083.1, from coordinate 1,857,063 downwards.
TTTGCAGTGACTCTAGCAGAAAAGTTGGCTGCCTTTTAACTTAATAACTTGAGAGCTGTCAGTATCCTTTGAAGTTAATGATAGTTGTAAAGTGCAAATAAATTTTTTTCCTCAAGGAAATCAAACACTTTGAGGCTAGTAAATGAATACTCTGTCAACTAGGACTATTAATATATGTATTAGGGGAGGGCAGAGGGTGGGTCGATGTTTAGAATTTCATTGTGATTTTCTTGTGCTGTGTTTTGGCTTTTAGTTTATAGTATGTCCAACAAAATTTCCCTTTAGAAATGGATTTTAAAACACTTAATAGTTTTCTGGAAGTTGCATATTAGAAGCAAAGATGCTTTGTATGAATGCTTATGTTGGAAATGCTTCCACTATAAGTATCGGCTCCAGGGTGCATGCATTTGCACAGCAGGACTTTCTATGGCAAATGAAAGTTCTGTTACCTGCCTCAGACTCTATGCCATGGGAGATAATTTTCCAAATAGGTATATGAAGCCTTATTTTAATTAAGCTTTATTTTCTTTAATGAATGAACTGGATGAAATAAGGGGTGTGGGATTTATTGGAACATCAGAACGTAAGGATCAGGCACTTTTTGTCTGTGTTATACAATGTAGCAAATGAGGTCATTCCCAAGAAGCAGCCAGTCCTGTTGGTGTGTGCAAATGTTTCTTATTTCATTCTCAGATGATCCCTGGGGCAGAGGCTCCTAATGAGGCTGCAACATAGGAGCATAACTGCATTTCATGTGCAAGGACGCCGCTCCCTGAGCTGCTTTCAATAAGCAATGCCACTTAGGAATCTATTTTTCTCTCCTTGCTCATTTGTGAGTTTATTTCTCCTTAATTTACTGATCAGAAGAGATGGCAGATGGATGTCCACAGATACAGCTGCTTCTTGTGGGTGCTTTTCAGATGAAGGTAGCAAGAGGGAGCTTAATGCTGATAGGTTTGGTGAGTTTCATTTCCAAGGGCAGAACAAACTCTTCTGAAACCCTGAGGAACATGCTCCACCCACCACTATCCATCAGTCATGAGGTGTTCTATTGCCTTTCGTCTGTATTAGTTATAAAGCATTTGTTTTTATTTATTTATTTATTTATTTTTTAGTCTTTTTGAGATAGGGTCTCCCTGTAGCCCCAGCTGTCCTGAAACTTGCTATGTAGACCAGGCTGGCCTTGAACTCAGAGATCCACCTGCCTCTGGCTCCTAAGTGCTGGGATTAAAGGCATGTGCCACCAAGCTCAGTGAGTTATGAAGCATTTGAAGTCTGCAAAGATCTTCAAAGAAGAGGCAAGCCAATGCAATTGAATAGTTTTGCCTTCTCTATAATTTAATTATTGATATAACTTGGTCAAAATCAGGCTAATGCTTCACATGAAAATAAAAAATTCTTTCTCGTTATTCCTTTTTCAGGACGACCTTTTCCAACAACAATCTTTTCGGAATTCCCATACTTGGTACAATTTAGTGCTTTAAAATATACCTGATTTCAAGAGACACATTTTTTTTAAAGTGTAGATTTTAGGATCTTTTCCTTGAAAAGGATGGCCTGGGCAAGTCCAGGTTTCTGTGCTTTCGGTCTGTTTTATTTGTGGTCTGTTCATCTGTTTTTGCTCTGTTCAGGATCTTACTTGGTTTGCTGTTGGATAGAGGTTTCCCTTTGGCTTTTGTCTTTTTGAAGGGAAGAATTCAGTCAACAAAGTGTTTCAGCAGAGTTTATTTAGCAATGTAAACACTCCAAAAGAAAATTGCAGTGCAGTTTAAAAAGATGGGGAGCTACAGTTGCGTCTAAGTTATGGAATTTAAAGATTTTATGAATATTTATGAGGTGGATGTTATATTGATGGGATAAGTTGATCCCTTTTCTCCCAAATTATGGTGGACCATGTCTCTCTTCTAGGTTATTTCTTCCCTTGATTCCCTAGAAAAATCCCCGAAGAGGAGTGGCAAAACCACAATATAAATGATAATGAAGTTGAAGTCTTTTGATGTGCAAACCCTTTGTCAGTGCCACAGTGGGTGAAAATGCCCTGGAGCTTTATTTTCTGCCCTAATAGGAGCAACCTATCTTTTGCCTCCAGGATACCTAATTGCAAGGGGTCCTTGACTCTAACTATTTGGAGACACTGGATAGCGGCAGTTTCCTGATTACGTCCTATCTAACTCCTTGCCTATCCTGTAAGATGAGCAAGTGCTCTACCACTGACCTACCTCCCAAGTCCTCGATTTTCTGACTTCTTAACAAGCATTTGAAGTTATTCAAGAGGAAAATTCAAGGAACATTCCTCCCATGGGAACAGACAGCATAATGGATCTTAGACTAAAAGTACTATGCTCAGTATTAGCTTTGTAGTCCCCCGTTCTGTTCCCTCATTATGGAGTATTTACTACCAGAATGAATTTTAAAAGCATTTAGTATCCATAATAACATAGGCGCTGGTGTAGACTATTTCTCTCTTCATAAAATGGAAAAAAAATAGCTTACAGAGCAATAAAGAACCTTGCCTGAGACCATTTTATCTCCAGACTTTACAGGCGGTAATTAGATGCATCTTCTTTGTTCTTTGCCACTGGGAAAAAGTACGATGAATCTTTTCTTGAGCATCTAATTTGAGAAATTGGTGAACATACTCAGATTCCTAAATATGCTGAAAATATAAATCAGAGCAATTCTATCCACAGAGGTTAAAAGGGTTACGTGCTCTTAAATGGGAAGTCTTGCAGAATTCAATTTTCTCTGGTTTGTTAATACGGGAATAGAGGTGCCAACAGATTTGGTTAAATTATGATTTATGAGATTGTAACTTCTTGTGTGTGTGTGTCTGGGAGTCATGTACACATGTGTTAATGTGGGTGTGGAGTCCAGAGAACAACTTTAGGTGTCATTCTTCAGGCCCCATTCACTTTGTTTATGAAGTGCGATGTCTCACTGGCCTGGAATTTGCTAACTAAGCCATACTGATTGACCAGTGAACTCCAGGAGATCTGTCTTTCTCTCTCTCCAGCGCTCCGATGACAAGCATGTGCAACCACATACAAACTTATTTTATACGAGTCCTAGAAATCAACTCAGGTTTGATGAAGCTTTCTCCCCAGTCCTAGCCTTCCTTAACGAGCTATATAATTTTTTTTTTTTTTTTTTTTTTTTTTTTTTTTTTTTTTTTGAAAGGGTCTCCCTGT
>NW_008349083.1:1816693-1853632 GCF_000622305.1 Nannospalax galili | reverse complement strand
TGTCTTTTTTTGTCTTTTTGAGACAGGGTCTCCCTGTAGCCCCAGATGTTCTGGAACTCACTATGTAGACCAGGCTGGTCTTGAACTCACAGAGATCCACCTGCCTCTGCCTCCCAAGTGCTGGGATTAAAGGCGTGTGACACCATGCCCAGCACTATATAAGTTTTTAAAAATTAGTTTTGACAAGGTCTCCCTTGTTCCAAGTTGCCCAGAGTTCACTGTGTGGACCAGGCTGGACTTGGTCTCACACCTGCCTGTCTCTGCTTCCTGAGGGCTGGGACTAAAAACCTGTGCTACCATGCCCTGCAATGAGCTATATTTTATGTAGGACACATAGGGTAATGTATGTGTTAATGTGGTAAGCAATTTGGAAATTACACTGGAAAATATAATCAGTGCCTCTCCCCACCACCACAATTCACACCAAACAAAAGGATTTTGGCATCTAACACGCAAATTCAATATGATTGAGAAAAGTACGCTGATGAGATTCATTCCAGTAATTTCCTGCATCATGTATCTGTTTTGCAAAGCATGCCAGGACAGGATAATGAGGCATGTGATCCTGCTGGAATACGAACAAGCATTAAAATTAAATCCAAGTCAACAATAGATTATGAGGCTAACATTATTAGCTGATAGATACATATTTAAAATCATTACCTTACTAAGGCTACAACTCAGAACTTTTGATACTCTGATATTATCCAAAGCATTTTACTTAATCTCCCTGGATCATGTGGCTTACAAGCTTTTCTTTCACAGCTGCAAAAATTATTTAATGACGTATTTGTCACTGTCTTCTATTATCTAAGACAGCTCCAAAGTTGTTTATGGGTTTCTCATGGTCACCATTGAGTAAATCATTCCAAACTCTTGCCTCATCCTGGAAGTACCAAAAAGATAACCTCAATCCTAAAGTATTCAACTGCCTTTCAAGTGAATGATTTGTGAATCATTTTGAGGTCTGCAAAAATCTGTGAAGAAAAGACAGGCTAACTTACTCCATAGTTTCTATCCTCACACATTTCATCAGAGTTCTTTCTTGACTTGAAATATAATCGGAAAGATTGAAAACTATATTAACATTTCTGTAAACACTGCCAAATTGAGCCTATTTTAAGACCTGGATTTGTGTATGTGTGTGTGTGTGTGTGTGTGTGTGTGAGAGAGAGAGAGAGAGAGAGAGAGAGAGAGAGAGAGAGATGCTAATTATTAACCTAAAATTTGTTATATATCAGACAATGCTTCAGATTTAGAAATTTTATTAATGTACACAAAGTAAAATAAAGATACATTTCAAAAGGTTGAGACTTTGGAAAATGCATTCAGATTCCTGAATCTGAGGAAAATATAAATTAGAATAATTCCATCCACAAAGGTTAAAAGTTTTTCTTGACCTTCAGTGTGAAGTCTTGCAGACTTCAAATAACTCTCGTTTACTTACAAAGAAGTAAATGTGCCAGGAGAAGAGCCCCATTTGAGGTCCGAAGCCTGGGAGGCATGCTGGACATGGTTTGCTGGTCTGCTGTGGCTCAGTTTCCAAGTGATTTAACCAATTTCAGCATGTGCTCCAGAATTCAATGGAATAGAATTCCTCTACTTCTGGAAAGTTGGAAATGACCTTCATTTTCAAAGGAGCTTCTTCCAGAGAGATCATTTATAGGCATTTATTGGAAAATAAAGACTCCTTGGCCTTTTCCCAGACTTTATAAACTAAAATATTCACAGGGAAGTTTCTAGAAATTCTATATTTTTAAGGAACACCCCTGATGACACTTACTAGTCTACAAACTTGGGACTAACACTCTGTTACATGTGTTAGGTGGAATTTTATTTTTCGATTATATTCTGTTTCCATAGAATTTGCACTAAATTGAAGAAACATTCATAAAATACTTCATGCCTGAAGGGGTGAAAAACAAAAACCAGAAAAGAAAAAAAAAAAAAGAAAAAGAAAAGAAACTGCCACCCTCCACACGCAGTTGGAAAATATAGCAAAGCAGAAGTTTAAAGAGTTATCTCTAGATGTCAAGATTAGGCACGCATTTCCTTTATGATAAAAAATTAAAATTTCACAAAATAAAAGACTATCCCTTTCAAATATTTTCGGTGAAATAATCATGAATTTGAGGGAGGACAAGCCAACGTAATGCTCGATTTATAGCTCTCTAGTACCCACACTACAGTGTACTACTGGCATTTGAGAAGGCTGTGATTTGTCCATCCTAAACAAAACAATCCCTAGGTTATCAAAGGATGACGGGATGAATAAAGTAATTTTCCCTGAGTAGTTGGATCAGGCAAGGAGCCCATTGTTTCTTAGTGGGGGAATCCTTTGCATGATTTTGCATTCCTCTGGGCAATTTCTTTGTGCCATCAATCAAATAGTGACACTTGGCTCCATTTCTTTCTCATATAGATAAGTTTTTCTCAATTTTAAGAATGATATTGCTAACCTGGTCTCCAGAGTAAGACACTGCCTTAAAACAGGATTGTTATAGAACCGTACATCATTCAGATTTTCTGCTAGATGAATAGTTTGTAGGTCACCTCACTCCCTTGTAACATTGGGTATTTGTGTGACTGTGGGGATAATGGTGTTTTCTGCTTTCTGGCACTTTTGAGAGGGTTACATGAGTTATGTGCTTGTTACAAGCTTAGCCTACTCCTTGGCCGGTTGTACAATAAATGAGCTATCATGGATATTTACTTATAATAGAAACACCAGGGGAAAGCATTAAGAAATAAATAAAAACCATCTGTGTTCTTACTGAAACGGCAAGTGAGAATAATCATTTCTGGTATCTTCTAATCTTCCCTCTTTTTGTTTAAACCCCAAATTCATAACTGAGTGCTGGAGAGATGGCTCAATAATTAAGAGCACTTTCTGCTGGGAAAGGGAGATTTGGTTCTCTTTAAGGATGTAACACCTGGTAGGTTGAGCAGACTCCAAGGAATGGACCCACACCCAAGAGCATTCGGAGGACACAAATTAGACCTGATAGGTCTGTTTAAAAAAAAGAAAAATAATAATAGAAGACATGAAGTTGAAGGCGGAGGAATAAGCTGGGGGTAGAGATGATGGAGGAGGTCTGAATATGTCCAAAATAGATTGTATGAAATTCTCAAAGAATCAATAAAATATTTTTTAAGATTTTTGATTTATTTTTATTTTATGCATATGAATGTTATGCCTGCAAGTATGTAAGCACACTTGTGTTGTGCAATGTCCATGAAAGACAGAAGAAGGTGTCAGGTCCCCTAGAACTCGAGTTACGGACAGTTGTTAGACTATATGTGGGTGCTGGGAACAAAACCTGGGTCCTCTGCAAGAACAGCTAGTACTCTTAACTGCTGAGCCATCTCTCCAGTCCCCTAAAAATATTTCTTAAAAAGAGCACTTGTTGCTCTTGCAGAAAACAGGAGCATGGTTTCCAGCTCCTCTTGGTGGCTTACAATTGCCTGTAACTCCAGCTCCAGAGGATCCAGTGCCAGCTTCTAGCAGACTCTCACCTACATGTGTGCACACACACTCACAGACACATATAGACACACACAGGCACATAACACAGATGAAAATTCAGAACTGTATCTGCTCTTACATAGAATATTTTAATCTCATTTTTAAATGTTATATAATGAAAATAATTTTATGTTCCTAAAAGTTTATTTCAAAGCATCATTTCTTTAGCCACATTCCTTTGCTTTTGTAGGAAAACATCATACTTTCTTTAAATAATATTTTATGTTTTAGTATAGTGGTTATTACCAAATTACTTATTTTTGAGATGACTATATTGCCTAAACTTGTAATTAAATATCTGTGTATATGCATGACTGTTTCTTCGGAATTAGATTTGTGATTGATGAGTCAAGTGATATATATTTTAAGTTTTTTATTACATGTACTCTGTACATGGGGAGGGGCTGGCATGCACTTACCACAGCAAACACAGGGAGGTTAGAAGACAACTTGAAGGAGTTGGTTCTCTTATCTCACCAGGTGGAATCCAGGGACGGAACTGAAGTTGTCAGGCTTGATAGCAAATGTCTTTGTCTTCTGGGTCATCTTGTCAACCTGTCAAATGGTATGATTTTAATATGTATCTAATGCATAGTCTGATGTATTGCTAAAATGCCTTCTGGAAGCTTTTTTGACAATTAATCACTTTTAATACCATATAACGTATATTCACTTTCATTTTATACCCTAAGTGGTGATAGCTTTGTTTTACGTTTATTCCACTGAATTCAGAAAGTGCTGGGAAAATACTTTTCCCTCCTGTATATGGCACGAACATTTGAGTTGCTTAAAGCATTTTTTATTGCTCCTTCCTTTTCCTGCTTTTTTTGTGCTGCTGGGGAATGAAGCCAGGGCCTCATCCAAGATCAAGAAGGCTCACTCTACACCGAGTTCCATCTCAGCCCCTTGTTTCTTCAATGAACTGAGCTAACATCTGTGGAACTTCTTTTCTAGGAAGGCACATTGCATGTAGTGAGGGCTAGACCAGCCAAGACCCAAGCTGACATCAGAGGTGTCTGAGTGGGTCCACTGACATCTGCTCAGTTGCCCTGAGGTCTCAGAGATGAATCCTAAAGCTTAGAAACCTTGGAATCTCTCTTTAGGACTATCATCCCAAGAGAGAAAGATCTTAAAACTGGAGCTTGACAACTTCAAGTCTCATCCCCTGGAACCGACATTGCTTGAGCATAGAGATGAAGAGATTTGTAAAAATGTTCTTGTTTCACTTATTCAAAACAATAGCCACTTTCATTTCTTGGCATAAAGATAGTGACAGGTTCACTGCTGATGCCTTCTGACAGTCTGTGAAAAGAAAAGATATGGCTTGTGCCACCGCTGAGATGTGGCTCCTGAATTTATACGATGGTAATGAAGGGGCTGGGATTTACCTCTGAGTGGAGGCCAAGTCCCCCACTTCTTCAGCTGATGCTTCCTATGTTTACCACATCTGCACATCAGACTTTTATGTTGATCTATCAGTATTTTTGAAAGCTTTATTTTTTCATTGTGTGTGTGTGTCTCTCTGTGTGTGTGTGTGTGTGTCTGTGTGTGTATGAATACATATGTGTACACATGAACGTGGAGGCCAGAGGATGACATCAGGCATCAGATGTCTTTCTTATTGCTCTCCAGCTTATTTTTTGAAACAGGGTCTCTCAGTGAACCTGGAGCTTGCCAATTTGGCTAGACTGGCTTGTCAGTGAGCCTGGGCCATACCTTAGTCTCTTTTTCAATGGTGTTGGGGTTACAGGAGTGTGTTACCATGCCCAGCTTTTACCAGGGCAGAGGATATCAAACTCATACTTGTGAGACAATTATGTTACTGACCTAGCCATCTCCTCAGCCCCCCAAAGCTTTATCTTTGGAAAGTTTGTTTCGAAAGCAAACATCAGGGGTTGTAAAGATGGCTCAGTGATTAAGAGCACACACTACTCTTATAGAGGACAGGAGTTCAGTTTGAGGAAAGCTGTTGTCTCTGAGCTCTGTGGGTTCTAGTACTCATTACACATAACCTATACACAGACACATAATTAAAAGTAAAATAATCTTTAAAAAGTAAAGTTTATTTTTACTTTCATGTTTTGTCAAGCTTTGCTTCAGGTATGTATTGTGTATGGAGAATATTCACCCTCCTATCTCTCTACCCTGTTTTCTCCTTCCCTCCCATCTCCGTTGGTTCTGTGTGGTCCCCTAGACAGTTTTGCTTCTACTTTCGCTCTCTCTCTTTCTCTCTCTTTTATCCTTTTCCCCATAAACAAAATAAGTTAGTTCTTCATCGCAGAAAAAATTTCATTTCATATATATATATATATATAAAAAACCTATGTTGGTTTCAGAATTTATCACATTTTTTATCTCTAGCATAAGTATAAAATCAGGACTATTTACCACATATAAATAAAATGATATACTGAAAGCATCTAGGCCCTCTACGTCCCCCTGAGCTCTCCAGAGCTCCACCTCCAGGAAGTGGAGGGCTGGTGGAAGACTTCCTGATAGCTGAGGCAAGAGAGACATCAGAATCAGACAGTAGGTACTATGGGTAACATCCTCCAGCCAAGGATAGCCATGAATGCCTCCCAGCGCAAAACTGTAAACCTAATTCATTATGAGAATTCCATGTGATCTTTTTTTGTTTTAACCTTTGGTAACTCAATTACACAGTTCCTAGGCATGAACTTTCTAGATGTCAACATCCTATTGCGATGCCAAGGCTAGATAATGTCACAGGACCTACGACCTTCTTTGTTTTTACTCTTTACTCTTGTTCTTGGAGTAGTATATGTGGAGGCTCTTCTTTACTGTGTAAACATAATATGTCTTTGTCATGGAGGAGAACGACCTCCAGAGATCCACCTAGAGTCAAGGGAGGATGCTCTGTGTCCTATTGAACTTGGTCTATGCTGCAACAAGGTTAGCGGCCCAGGGTTTTGAAGCACCACCTTTCCTTCATTCTTAGGCTTGTTGTGGCTCCCTTTCCTCCCGTAGATCCTATGAGTCTGCACAGTCCTCCTGGTGTAGTTACCTAACATGGATAGAGCCCATTTGAGCAGCTTCTGTTTTGTACCATTTCCTTAATCTGATACAATGGTGATTTGAATAAATTCAAGGCCATTGAACATTTTTAATGTTTCATTATCAAGGAAAACAAAAACAGGCGTTTTGGGCCTTTGAACACTTTTTTAAAAACTCCTCACAGTGTCACTATTTGTTCTTGTGGGGTTTGACAGTTATCTGAAGAGCGGCAGCCAGATTTAATCTGACAGCCACAGATGGGGACGAGTGCTACCAATCTAATTATCCAGTAATCTAGTCAGAAAGGGAGTGATTCTAGGTCTTTCTTTGGCAGCTAATCACATTTCCCGTGCATTAAGCAGCAACACACGCAGAGCTTTAGGATCAAGGTTTTGGCCTGCATGGGTCTCATGAACTTCATGCTGAGGAAGTTTCTTTGTTGACTTTCTGCACACTGATCCTTCGGGATTTGTTGTCTTATTGTCTTCCCCTTTCATTGCTGAGGGTGTCTTCATTGAGCTTCTAGTTTGCAGTTCAACAAGCTTCTGGCCTTCCAAAGTCAGAGCACAGCTGAAGAGGCGAGGTGCATACAGGGACCTGCTCTTTCGTCTTCTCCTGCAAGGATAAATAAGCTTTCTGAGGCAACCCATGGGGGACATATAAGAGAAAGATGAAGAAGTGATTTTCTTCAAGAACAAATAAAGTATTGGTAAACTGTTTTGCTTGATCCTTTTCTGTCCCTCTCTGTGTGGATGAACTTGGGGTTTACTTGAGAAAAGCCAAGGTAGTAGTTCATAGATGTTTAGTCTGTTAATGTCTCTGAATATCAGATTGAAGTCTAGGAAAGACTGGTTATATTGCATTTCTGTGCTTGTAATTTAATATGGAGTGCAAAGTCTGGAGAGAGAAAAAGAGAGAGAGAGAGAGAGAGAGAGAGAGAGAGAGAGAGAGAGAGAGAGACTATTTAATACCCTGGCAGTTTTCTTCTTGTAGAAACCTCCATTTAGGATAATTTTATTATATTTCTGCTTTAAATACAGAATGTATTATGAATAGTCTGTTTCTGATACTCTAATATTGTGGACTGCTGAAGGATCATTCTATTAGCAGCAGGTCTCTGTGCTTCAACTGTCATTTTGAACGCTTCTCTAATCTTGCTTAATTGTTGATTGGTCAATCTGAGTCTCGGCACTGGAGCTTAATAGAGGAGATTCTCACTCACTAATAGGTTTATAATGTAGTAATTTACCCGAAAGTTATCCTTGATAAATGGCCTTGCAAATGGCCTCCAGAAATCATAAAATAAAACCCGAACTAGATTTACAAAGAGAGATCACAGGAAATGCTATGATAAGTTTTTGTGTTACAGTTTTAGAAAATTTCAATCACAATTTTTACCCTATAAACTGGTTTTCTTTGAGAGACAACGTCTCACTCGATAAGCCAATATGGGTTTGAATTCACTCTGTAGCCCAGACTGGCCTCAAACTCTCAGCTATCTTCCTGCCTCAGCCTTCCAAGAACTGAGATTGCAGGTATGCACCACCATGCACAGCTCTAGCGGAAATTTTCATGGGGTTGAAAATGCTCTTATTCCAGTAATTAGGGGTGGTGGGTGCCCCTGTGGACCACACTGTTCAGTTGTGACCCTAGGCACATACAGTGACTAGAGTGAGTATATCTGAGCTTACAGTTGGAAATGCGAACACAGAGGCTGATGAGTCTAGGATGAAACATGTAGGCTGGTTTCAGTGCTGTATATACAGATGAGAGAGAGAGAGAGAGAGAGAGAGAGCAAGAGGGGGGGGAGGAAAAAAGAAAGCAGTAAAAATGAAGGGGAAAAGTTCACATTTCTGAAACAAGAAAGTTTATTTCAAGCCAAAACAACTGATGAGTCCTTCTGGAACAACAGAGGCGATGACACAGCTCCAACTTGGACTGTCTTGTCTCTTCCATGAGGGACCGCACAGAGATCAGGAGGGAGGCAGGTGGAACTTTCACCTAGGCAAATCTAACAAAGTGGAGAAATCTTTCACAAGTTGATAGCAGCTCCTTCCCATCCTCAAGGTTTAAATGAAGGGCAGAGATTTGTTGAAGTTGATGTATATTTTGAAGATTTCACTCAGCGGTCAACAAAATCCCTAAGGTAGACAGAGGAATCTGTGGCAGTTAGTTGAACTTTTGTGTGTTAGTGTGTAGTACCCCATCTTTACACTAGGTGGCTATGCTTAATCAATGTGAGATTAAACAATCTGGAAACCTGATGTTAGCTTGTTTGAAGAACTCAGGTTCATAATCCCATCATTTTACTTTGAATGATCCCCTCATTTGTTCTGGGTTCATGTCCACAAATATTTATTGATGGATTTTTGTTCAAGGAGTCCACTGAAACTCTAAACTCTAGTTATACAATGTGTCATCTGCTGTTATGGACATTACCACTGTTTGACTGCCAAGTGTAAATGGAAGAGGTTTAGCTCTGAAGGGCTGTTGTTCCTGTTGGGCATCTTTTTTTAAAAGAAATTATGTGGTTATTTTTATGTATATGAGTGTGTTGCCTGGATGTATGTAAGTGCACCCGTGTATGTGCAATGCCTGTGGAGGTCAAAAGAGGGTGTCAGATCCCCTAGAACTGGAGTTATAGGTGGTTGTTAGCTGCCATGTGGGTACTGGGAATTGAACCTGGGTCCTTTGCAAGAGGACCAGCTTCCTGTTGGACATTTTTGCTAATACTTCCATGAATCTGAATGTATATTTCTTTTTTTATTACTTATTTTTATTTTATGTGTATGTATGTAAGTGCACCATGTGTGAAATGAACACAGAGGTCAGAAGAGGATGCCAGAGCCCCTGAAACTGGAGTTACAGATGGTTGTTAGCTGCCATCTGGGTGCTGGGACCAGTTTGGTTTCTCTGCGAGAGCAGCCAGTGCTCTTAACCACTGAGCCATCTCTCCAGCCTCCTGAATGTGCATTTCAACCCACCGGGGTCATTGATTAGAATATTTATGAAGTGGAAATTATATTTGAAAGCTGTGGAGATGGCACAGTCAGTAAAGTGCTTGCCAGGCAAGCCTCAGGATTTCATCACCTGTACCGATTTGTAATCCCAGCACTGGGGAGGAACTGTAGATAGCAGATCTCCGGGGTTCACTGGTCAGCCAGTTTAGTCTACTTGGTGAGTTTCAGGCCAAGTGAAAGACCTTGTCTAAAAATAATATAGCCACTATAACAAAAACAAAAAAAAAACAAGGTGGATAGCACCTGGGAATGATCCCTGAAATGGACTCCATGTGCATGTGTATACATATTAACATGTGCACACAGGTCCAAAAGTAATTGTATTGAAGCTTGCCAATATTGTATTATCTTATATAAAATACTTCCATGAGAACATGAGGACTGTTAAAGGAAATTAATATCATGTTGGTTAATCCCTACAGGAATATTGCTTAACCATGTGTGGCTCTAATCTTACAGAGTCAAAATGAGGGGAAAAAATGAAATCTGTTATGCCAATAACTTGTCATGATTCTGGGTCTTTTAGTTTAACTGGTGGAAATGAAAGGAATGCTGGCTCTTTCATTTCTCAATGCTGTGTCTCAACACAAGTTCCAGTCACTCAGGAGTGTGGGAGACTCAGAGTGCCAGTTGCACATAAAGAGCTTATCTGAGCGGTGGCATGTCTAGATCTTTAGAGATGTGGCTTCTTCAGGGCTTTAATCTTGAATCACTCAAGTGATTAGGATCTGCAAATCAGTATGCATCATTGATTCTACTGGACAAATGAATGTCTTCTGAATGAGTCAACGTTTTAGAAGTTTAGTTTTGTGTCTTATTTATTCTTTGCCAGTTTGTCTGGTGCTGTCCAAGGAATGTCCCAAAACAAAAAGATCTCTGTATAAAGAACAAGAATAAATTATTTTGTTGCCATATCTGAATGATTACCCTACCCTTGATCTAGTTTCTGTACAAAAATTGCTTTCGACATTGAAGTCAGATAAACTTCAATGAGATAATGACTTCAAGTTTTGATCCAATGTATAAAAAAACTTTCATTAAAAAACTTTTAGTATTTCCCAGCATCTTTATTTTATTTTATTTTTTTCTTTTTGAAAAGTCCTTTGGGAATAAACATTCTTAAGTTTAGAGAGATAGTCCACTTTAAGTTTCTGACTGTGCTATCTTAGACGATTGGCATGTCCCATGATCTGGAGAGATCAGTTCAGTATTTAGCAGTGTGTACTGCTCATGCAGAGGACTCAGGTTCAGTTTTCCTGGTGCCCACAGTGGGTGGCTTACTACCACTTGTAACTCCAGCTCCAGGCGATCCACCACCCTCTTCTGGATTTCTCAAGCAACTACATTCACATGCATACACTCCCACACAGACATACGCATATACATAATTACAAGTAAAAATAAATCTTTTAAAATAAATAGCCTCCATAGGGATATTGGTATTTCACAGCATGGATGACATACTTCCCATATTAGCATTCCTCAAAGTTTTTGGTCTGTAAGTTTGCTTACTTGTTGTGGCTTTGTGGAGGCCAACTCTCACTATGTAGTTCAGGCTGGCCTTGAGCTCAGCCAGTGATCGTCTGGCTTTATCCTCTTAAGTGCTGCCATTATAGACATGAACCACCCCACATAGACATTGTCCAGTGTTTAAAGGACTTTTTGGGTTGAATGAATTCTCACTGATACGCCTTCACATAGTTTTTACATTTACATTGTATGTGACTACTTCTCCAGTCCACCATTTAGGAATTCCTTCAAAGCCCTGCCTAACTTTTAATCTGTTTAGGCAACCTTGGTCATGCCCTTTGTGGTATTCCCATGAATCTGTACCATCCAATTAGAGTTAAAAATTTGGCCATATGCCTGTCTAAATTGAAATTGAAATTAAATTCAGCTAAATAAAATTAAAATTTCAGTTTCTTAATTATTTTACAAGTCACAGTTCATGTGCTCAGTGGATGGCTGCATGCAGACAGTGGCTTCTAATTGGACAGAGGCAGAATATTTCTGTATCTCAGGAAATCCTGGAAGATGTCATTCCCTGGCATGTCTTATGCATCACTAATGAGAATTTCTACAACAATGTAGAGACAGAGAGCCCTTGCGGCCACATAACCTCAGGTTCAATACCACAAGCAGCAAAGTCAATAACATGTCTGTGACTGTCAGAAGGTGTGCACATGTGTAATTATACCTCATCTTGAGTTCTTGCTGCAATTAAATGAAGCCATTCAAATATTGGTTTTATTAATTCTTTAAAAGGAACAGGGCAAATAGCCTCATGACAGTTTGGTCTTTTTATTTCACTATAGTTAACATACCTCATAATGTCTTTTGCAAATACATTCACCTTTAAACACTGTTGTAAGTCTCTGAACATTTTTTTTCTTTTTTGTATGAGTACATGTGTGTGTGTGTGTGTGTGTGTGTGTGTGTGTGTGTGTACATGTTCACATGTTTCTGGGTATATTTGTGTGGAGGGGTCCACATGCACATGGGTACACCTGTGTATGTGGGAGCCAGAGGTTGATGTTGGATGTCTTCTCTGATCACTCTCCACATTGAGGCAGGGCATCTCACTTCAACCCAGAGCTCTCTAATTGGGCTATTGTAGCTAGCCAGCTTGCTTTGGGGATCCTCTGACTACACCTCCCAAACACTGAGATTTTAAGCAGGCCACCACACGCACCCATCCTTTGTGTGGGTGCTAGAATCTGAGCTCCAGTCTTCATGCTTACATGACAGTGCTTTACCTGCTGAGTCACCTCTTCAGCCCATCATTTATGTTTTTGCAAAGATGTCTCACTATATTGCCTTTGGCTGACTTTGAATGTACTGTGTAGCCCAGGCTGATTTCAAACTCACAGTAATCCTGCTGCATCAGCCTCCCAAGTGCTGGGATTACAAAAGTGCACCCCACACCTGCCTCTGGTTTAGGGCTTTAGTTTGTTTATTTTTGATATATCCCATTTCTACACCATGTCCATCAAGAGCTCCTAACGCCTCCTTTTCCCATCTAATAGTAGTTTCTCCACTGCTCTTTTTCTGTCCTTCCCTTCCTTTCCCCATTCCTGTGGTTCTAAAGATTAGTGTAAGAGGGAAGGAAGGGAAGAGAATTCATCATGTCTTCTTGAAGATATGCTGTTTTAAAATCTCCCCTATGATCTGAAGTGTGTGGAAGAGTCTTCGGGGCCAGTGTGCTAACACACATTTACTTTCTGCCTGTGTGCACATGTAAAAGGTTAAGTACATGTTCCCGGCGAACAGGTCAGCCTGAAGGAACAGGTCAGCCTTCTCTTTTCTGTTAAGTGTCAAATGCTCTTGAAGATTGCTGGCTCTTCATAGGCAATATCCCAGTCCCATAAGCAATGGGTATACTTTTTATTATGTGGTTCTTCCCCTGGGGAAACATGAAAAAATGTCTACTCACTCCAGATAGGGAGCTGACAGCTGACCAAAGTGCAGATACCACCAAAGTCCAACTTGGTGAGTTGATTGTGTTTATTGGGGCTACCTATAGGAAGAGTGAGGGTTATTTACGGGAAAAGAAATGACTCAAAAGACAGTTACACCAGGCATGGCGGTGGCACAGGACTTTAGTCTTAGCACTTGGGAGGCAGAGGCAGGCAGATCTCTGTGAGATTGAGTCCAGTTTGGTCTCCATCACAAGTACAAGGCAGCTGGGGCTGCAGGGATATCTTGTCTCAAACACACACACACACACACAGACACACACACACACAGACACACACACACACACACGACAGCTGCATCGCCAAAAGCCTCTGCATGGGTGACAGCTCATGAAAACAGGAAGCCTGGAGAGCACTGCACAGCCTGCAGGTGGTTCACCAGGTTGGAGTGTCTCATCCTCTGGGTGGTTCAGTTGGTCTGACCCATTACTTTCTGAATATGGTTTGAAACTTCTAGCCAGGCCAGGTCACTTTCAGGGAAATTCCTTTAACAGTTCAGGCAGCATAAGCAATCTGAGCCTCTTTAGGCAACTGTGCCTGTCTGAGAATGTCTCTTAGCAGTCCCTGGGGACTAAAGGGCCTTAGTGAACCTCATCAGTTCCAAGGACTTCCTGAAGCTATTGCATACACTTGCCCAGCCTAATAGCTTCCCTGCAGGATAGACATTTTCATCTCTCTTTAGAACATTCTGTTGTTTCTCCTCCCCTTGGAACATCCTGCTTCTTAGTCAGATTTCCTTCAAGATGGAAGGATTTATCTTGGAGCAAATTGCTGTGCAACACTTGTCATCTTTAAAATCTAAGATATATCAAAACCCAAAAAGAACTGTTTGTGGTTCACCATTTGCCCTTGAAGCATGCATATGGCAGAAGCCTTGATGTCCCATCCTCAACTCTGTAGATAGAGGGAGAAGTTCATTCACAACTATCTGTGTTAGAATAAAATTCAGTGTGGAAATAAACTGACAAAGAAAAAAAGTTAAGTTACTCGCTTCTGTCTTTTTGAAAATTTTATTTTTATTTTATATGTACAAGTGTTTTTTGCCTGCTTGCATGTAAGTGCACTCATGACATGCAATGCCCATTGGGGCCAGAAGAGGGCATCAGATACCCTGGAACTGGAGCAGGCTCTTGTTAGCCTCATGTGGGCTGGGAACTGAACCCCAGTCCTCTGCAAGAGCAGCTAGTGCTTTTAAATGTTGAACCATCTCTCCAGCCCCTCCTTACATCTTTATTAAGATTCTCAGGAATTTCAGCAATCAGGAGTTCATTGTACATTTCCCAGGCTATCTATTCAGAATAGGAAGCAACCTATTTCAAAACCATGTTTAGAAAACTTTAGGTTTGAAGACTGAATAGCACTCTGATACAAATTTGAATTTTGTCATGGCTGTTTTGCTAATGTTTACATAAACTTGTTATAAAATGCAGGTAAACTTATTAAGTGATCTCCTTAAAAATACTTAAGCTGGGGTCTGCCCCATAGGTCAATCTGATATTGGTAACCTTTCCATTGAGGTTGCCTACTCAAGTGACTTTAGGCTATGTCAAGTTGACACATGAAGCTAAGTAGGCCATCTGTAAATTTCTATTTCTTCCCCTTACTTAATAGGACAAATTTTCCCCGGTCATTTCCAAACAATAAAAAGTCAGAAAGGATCTGGGGGAAACCAAACTTCCATGCTGTCCATATTTCATTCTCTAAGTTTTCAGCTGCACATGAGTTACTTCCCTTCTTTAAAACCTGGGCTTGCAAAGGAACTTTATCATTCCTTACAACTCTGGAAAAATTCCTTAGGAAACAGTGCAACATCACCATCTATTTCAAAGTCTATAATGTGCCTTTGAGCCTTTTTGTCTGAACTAGTTTGTGACTATTTTCAACCTTTGCTACAGAATTAAAATTACCCTAAACAATATTGCTAGTCCAAGGCTATCAGCATCTGTCACTGATCTACTTCTATAATAGAAGTAAAAATACTACATATTGCCATGTCATTATTTTATTGGCCATTATTTTAAATTTCCATTCAATTATTTTTTTAATTTACTATTTTTTTGTGTGTGCATATGTGCAATTTTGTGTGTCTGAGTATGCACATGCATGTGGAGGCCACAATATAACTTCAGATGGCATTCTTCAGGCACTGTCCGCCTTGTTATCTGACACGGGGTCTGTCATTGGTACCTGGGGCTCACCAGCTAGGATAGGCCCCAGGGATCACCTGCCTCCACCTCCCCAAGACTAGGACTGTAAGGGTGTTCCACTATGCTGAGAGCTGTTTTTAATGGTTATTCTCACTTCTCAACTTGAGATACCTGAGAAGAGGGAACCTCTTTGGAGGAATTTTCTCCATCAGATTGGCCTCAGACCTTGTCTGTGGCATTTTCTTGTTTTCTCATTGATGTAGGAGGGCCCAGCCCACTGTGGGCCCTAGATAGGAGGGCCTGGGCTATGTAAAAAGGTAGCCGAGCAAGCTAGGGGAGCAAACCAGAAAGCAGCATCCCTCTGTGGTTTCTGCTTCAGTTGTTTCCAGATTCTTGCCTCGAACTCATGCCCTGGCTTCCTTCCATGATGGACTATCACCTATAAGCTGAAATAAACCCCTTTCTCCCACAAATTGGTTTTGGTCAGTGTTTTTCAGCAGAGAAGCAACTTAAGACATATGGATCCTAGAGCTCAAACTCTGTCCCTCATGTTTGCAAAACAGGGCTCTATGACTGATCTATCTCCTCAGTCCTCCCTTTAAAAAATTGTGACAAGGTCTTTCTTTGCTACCCAGGCTGGCTTCAAATTCCCAGTCATCTTGTCCCAGTTTCCCAAGTGGCGTTTATTTACTTTTTGGATGGGCAATATATTCTCATGGCCAAAAAGCAGAGTCTTTTTCTTGCCCCATCTCATCATGAGGAAAGTTTTCCTCCTGAATCCATGAGTCTTGGCTGTGTTTCTCTGGAGGCACAATGTCTGTTTGATGGAGTTACTAGTTAGGGCCAAGTAAATGTGTCATCACCCTCGGACTATGTCATCAGACTCTAACGCATGACATCTTTAACACATACAGGCACATTCTTGCATTACCTTGACTAAGTACATGAAGTAAACATATAATTTGTGGCCTGTGAAGGTGTGTATTACTTGGAGTCTCATAAGTTGTAAAGAAAAAAATGCTGTCATGGGTGATGGGTGTTTATTGCAAGCATATGTGGGAACTGAAGGAACGTAATGAAGCATCCAGCCAGTTACTAAGTCCTTTGAGAGCTCCAGTGCTCCCCAGTCTGAAATGATTTCATCTTCCACTAAGAAGCCTTTCCAGGTAGCTTTTGTGTGCATTCATTTAATCCTCCAAGACAACAATTTTACTATGTCAGTACCTAGGGTACAGGTCACTTGGGTGGTCTCTCAGCACACCCATGATTGTGTATGTGTCTTCCATATCCACAGGTACCTTCTCTAATAGGCATGAACTTCAGCTAGACAGAGGGTATTCATTGCCTATAGCCTCAAACACTCATGGATATCATTTCGTGTTATTTTAGAAGTGTTATGTAACACAAAAATAATAAATAAAATATATATTTAAAAAAATTTAGATCCTGGACTTCATATCAGATGTGCCAAATCAAAAGCTCTGAACGCGGAAGTGGAACCCAACCAGTGGGATGGCTCAGGAGAGCCTGACAATGTGAGTTCAATCTCAGGAACACAGCTTGGAAGGAGAGAACTGATTGTATACATGTAGTAGCTCTCTCTCTCTCTCTTTCTCTCTCTCTCACACACACACACACACACACACACACACATATATATATATATATATACTATTGAATATTACATAGGATCTCCCTGGAGCCCCAACTGACCTGGAACTTACTATGTAGACCAGACTAGCCTCCATCCCACAGAAGTCCACCCACCTCTACCTCCTGAGTGCTGGGATTAAAGGCATGTGCCACCACACTGGGCTATGTAAGATACATTTTTAAAAAGCTGTTTTGAGGGTCTAGAGAGATGGCTTAGTGGTTAAGAGTACTGGCTGCTCTTGCAGAGGACCTGGGTTCTATTCCAAGTACTCACATGGTGGCTAACAACTGTCCATAACTCCAGTTTCAAGGGTCAGATGCACAACACAGGTGTACCTACCTACATGCAAGCAATATACTCATACACATAAAAAATACTTTTAAATCTGTTTTCCTTTTTTGCAATTAGGGAAAGAAATAGCCAGAAAGTTAGAGTATTTGAATTCTTTCCATGAGAGTAGCTGTGAATACTTTAAAGCCAGGTAAAGAGGGCCCCAGGACAGCAGAACAAGTGTTAGTTAAGTGTAGAATCTTAAAGTTACTTGCCCAGTGGACAAATGAATAGAATTACAAAAAGCAATTTAATTACTGAGTAAGAAACCACTTAAGTTATTAAAAGGCAATACTACAATTGTCCTACAGGTACATTGGCTAAAAATGCCCAATTTATTAAAGCTAAACTCTCCTAAGGCTTTGTAATAATCCACCCATCTATTTATTTGGAAAATTTAGTAGTCTTAACCACATTCCAGGAAATTATTAAATATCATGTTGTATTTAGAAATCCTGGCTTATTCACCAGGGTATAAATTTAATTTATTTTATAGACCTGAGGTTTTGCTATTTCTCTCTGCTCCAGGATAAATCCCAACTATTTATTTGTTGGTTAGTTTTGGGATTAGTTTAAAAAATAATCTAAAATATTATTATCAACTTATCGGACCCATAGGCCAGCAAGTTGTTACACAGAAGAGTGCAGGGCACAGTAACAATCTTCTTGGATGAACAGTTACCTCCCCTGACATGGAGGATACTGATTTCAGAAGGTCTGAATAGAGACTTCTTACTTAGGACTCTTCCTAGTGTAAGGAGACTAATCTACATGTATCATTCAGAATGTGTCATATTACATAGAAAGAACAGATCTATTTTGTAACTGTAATATTGGAGGCTATGTTACTTTCATTCCGTTGCTGTGATAAAAATACTCTGGCAAGGGGTCTGAAGAGATGGCTCAGCAGTTAAGAGCACTGGTTGCTTTTGCAGAGGACCCCAGTTTGAGTCCCAACACCCACATGGCAGCTAATGACCATCTGTAACTCCAGTTCCAGTCGATTCGATGCCCTCTCCTGATTACCACGGGCATTGCATGACATGAGTGCACTTGCATACATGCAAGGCAATACATGCATACACATAAAAAATGATAATAAATAAAATATTTTAAAAAACACTCTGGCAAAAAGCAACTCATGGGAGAAAGTAAAAAAATTCTTTTAGTTTGTTATCAGCTTACTTAATGATATAGTGCGGTTTTCCTTTGATAATTTGTTAATTTATATGCACTGTGAGTCATGAAATACCAATCTTGTACCAAATTTTAAGGAGAGAGCTCTTTTGGAATATTTCATAGCCCCCACCAGGGCAGCATGGATTCTACTGTGATGAGTGAGCTTCTCTAGGTAGCTGACAGTTCAGTGGCATCTCATTCAGCCAGTTCTGAGCATGTTATTCTATCTCTGTCATAAGTTTGAACACATCTTAAGTAAGGTACTTCCTCTGAGAGTTTTTACCTTTTAGCCCCTTCATAAGTAAGTGACATTTTCTTAATTTATTTTTAGCTAATTTAAATAATTTTCACGCAGCTCTGCTCACACAACCACAGTGTATAGAAGCATGGGAATGGATTCTCCTTGGCCTCTTTGGATGATCACTGACCACAAAATTTTAGAGAGAAAAAACTCACGCATACTTTTCTTGTTTATTTTGCTGTTACTGTTATTTGAGACAGGGATTTACTATGTAGTTCAGGCTGGCTTTCAACTCATTTCATGGTTTAGGGTGGCTTCAGGTCTTCAACTCTATCTCAAGTGTTGGGATGACAAGGATGTACTACCACATATGGAGAAAGCCTGACTTCTTGATAGTGATTGTGGTCAGAGGATGTCTTTAATTCCAAATAATTCAAATACACAAGAACTTCCCAGCCTGGAAAATTCTGAATCTGTGTTCATAATTTCCAGAACCATATTTCATCCTTTTTTAAAAAATTAATTCTCATGTTAGTAAAAAAATGTCCAACTTGAAGCTCCAGACACTTTCAAAACATTTGTTTCTGTGTTGGGAAGTGGGCAATGAAGTAAAACAAAAGCTAAAAATTCATGAAATGGCAGTTGTCTAAGTATCACCAAGATGTTATTTACAATACACAATACACGGAACTTAAATGAACACTGATGGTTTGTTGAATTTATTTCCTTAATGAGAAAAGCAATATTATTTACAGTTTACAATTTCTGTGTTTTTCTTCAGATATTTAAAATTTGCCAAAAGTTAATGGATTTAGACACCCCCTCTAGTGATTTCATCATTGCAAGGCTGGCATGGATAAAAGGAATCGACTAAGAGACTATCAGAATTTTATTGTTTCTATACCAGGCTAAGAGACAAAGGTGAAATATCCAGAGAGAAGTTCTTTTTTAAAGTCTTTAAATCAATTAACACCATAAAGTTAAAGGTGTTTGAGCAGGCAAAACTTTTAGAATCTTGTTTCTGGAATGACTAACATTTGTGGGGTGAAGTCTTCTAACACAGGTCTCGAAGATCCATATTTTGCTCTGAATCTCCCAACTCTGTGAAAATGCCAGCTTCACAAATATTAATTTTGTCCTCCTAGAGTTGTGAGGCTGACCTATGAAGGCCAATGCCGGTGTCAAGTCTTTGGCATAACAGACACAGAGGGTAGGAAAGGGGCCTTTTAGAAAGCAAGGAAGTGGGTAGCAGGAAGTTTCATATTCACGGGACTGTGGTACAGAGATCAAACTCTGTCATCAAATTTCACATGAAGGGCTGGATTAAGAAGATGGAACATGTCTGGGGAAATTGTTCAAAAAGAGTCACTATTGGGAAAATAAAATGAAAAGGTTTCATAAAGAATGACTTTAGTTGTTACCTTTTTCTTAGAAGTCTTTGTGATAGGGCCGCATGGTAAAGTATTAGATCAATATGAATCTTTCGTTTAGTTCCTGATCTGTTGCTTATTACTGATGAGATCTCAGATAAGCTACTTAAAACGCTCACAGTGACATTTCATCTTCTGTCAAATTGGGATAACCGCACTCACATCACATGGCTGTTCTGAGGATTATAGGTATTGAATAGAAACTTGTACCCTAGTACTCAGCAAAGATAAGGTACGTCTACCGTCAATTTCTCCTCTGCATCATGAGCATCTTTGTCATTGAAGATGTGAGTTGCTACTTAAAGTCAAGGGCTTAGGTCCAGCAAGAGGACTCAGAGGGTAAAGGCACTCACTGGCAAGTCTGATGACCTGAGTTGGATACCTGAGACCTGCAAGTTGTTTTCGGACCCCTCCCCCCACTGCATGAGATCTAGCACATATACCCAAACACTTATTAATAATGATAAAAAGAGTTTTTTAAATAAAAAAAGAATTATGCACAGACGGGTGCAAACATCTATGAAACTTGACTACCCAAGATCAGATGTACTGTCATTTCAGGTCTAATATTGTTTATTTACAAAGGAAGAATTCTAACCACGAACCAGAGTAACGATATGTACA
Source organism: Nannospalax galili (assembly GCF_000622305.1). Lineage (NCBI taxonomy): Eukaryota > Metazoa > Chordata > Mammalia > Rodentia > Spalacidae > Nannospalax > Nannospalax galili. The sequence continues at coordinate 1,832,990 of NW_008349083.1, read as the reverse complement.
CGTCAGCTTCTGAATAGTAATGTTTCTTGTGTTTAAACTTTAGTTAATATAATTACCTTCCTGTACCAATGCCATGCTAATTTTGATATCAGCCAATATTAGTTAGGGATATTTCTTTTACCAAATAACCCTCCAATTGTGTCTCACCCACTATCAGAAATTTCATAGCATTGTCACTAGGTATCATTTCCTGATTGGCCAGGGGTCAAATCTATTGATCATTATTCCATAATTGGGAAAATTAAATATTTTTGATAAGATATGAATTGTTACTCTCTACCTCCAAGGTCTGTTTCCTCATATCCTGTTTATGTCTCTGTACACATGGCCATGCACACATCCATTCAGTGTGTAACTTCTGTTCCCTGCTTGAGCTCTCAAAGGAATGTAGAGAATTTTGTCCCTTCTGAGTGGACTCAATTCTCTTTTCCATTTCTGTAAGAAGGTAGCTTGGCAGTGACTTGATTTATAGGAACCACAGAGCTGGTACCTCTGCTCTCCTCTCTTCATCATTATGCACACAAGGTTGAAAGGAGATGGTGGGCAAAGGACTCCAATTCCTTCCACAGAGATATCTGCACATCCATGTTCATTGCTGCACTACTCACAATAGTTATGAAATAAACAAGTCCATGTGTCTATCATCGGAATAGACAAGAAAATTTGATACATAGACACAATCGTATTTTATTCAACTACAAAAAACAAAGATGACATTTTCAGGAAAATGGATGGAATGAAAATTATTATCTTTTTAAAATATATTATTTATTATTTTTATTTTATGTGTATGAGTGTATTGCCTGCATGTAGGTAAGTGTACCCATGTCATACAATGCTCATGGAGGACAGAGAGGCCATCAGATTCCCTGGAACTGGAGTTACAGACAGTTGTTAGCCGCCATGTGGGTGCTGGGATTTGAACCAGGTCTTCTGCAAGAACAACCAGTGTTATTAACCACTGAGCCATCTCTCCAGCCCCTGAAAATTATTATCTTAAATATCCCAGACCCAGAAAGATAAATACCACATACCACATGTTTTCTCTCATCTACCAGTCTTATTTGAATTTTAATACATGTGTATGTGTGTATATGGGGTTGGGGTACAGGTCATAAAACTAGAAAGAAAAACATGAGCATGAGGAAAGAGATCTGAGGGGTGGAGGAAAATTGGACAGTAATACATGTTACAGGAAGGCGGAAGGGAGCTGGGGGGAAGTGGTAGAACAGGGAGAGGTGGGGAGAAGGAACTGGGGACAGGAGATCAGCCAGAAGGAGCTATGCATAGTGAAACCCATTATTTTGTCTGCTAAGTTAAAAAGACAAGAGTGGGAAAAATGGACAGAAATGACTGCATGCCATCCTTATTTTCATATTCAGTGTTTTTTACAAATGGTAAGATTAGTGTGTGTAGAAGTGTTTGGTGACTGAAGAATATAGATTTTGTAACTCCTTAGTGACATGTAGAAAGGACAGAGCCACAGTCTCCTGTCAACAGATATACTTAGCTCTATATATTTTAGCAGGTAAGCAGTAATGATGTGAAGACTGTAAACCTGAGGGGATCACTTATCTACAACTGCTAGATGTCCTGGAACTCAGGATTATAGACTGAGTGTGAGATTATTTTAGGATGTTTTGAAGATAAAACAAGGCTACAGGATTGTATTGGTCTGTGTGCTCATATGTGTGCTGTGTGGGTCTATTTTTAAAACATTGACAACTATTTTTATTTGTGTGTGTGTGTGTGTGTGTGTGTGTGTGTGCATGTGTACATGCATGGAGGTCAGAGGACAACTTGTATGAGTCAGTTCATTCCTTCCTCCATATGGGTTCCAGGCACTGAACTCAGATAATCATGCTTGGGGGCAAACTTCTTCACCCACTGAGCCATCTCACCAGCCTCTTAACAACTGTTTTTAAGGAATTTCTAGCCAAAAGAAGCTTGAGCCTGTTTAGCTGGTAGCTTCAGAAGACTGGGGGTTTTGCCATTAAATGAAGTCAGCTATTTTTATGGATGCTGTTGTATTTTCTTCCTCAGTGTCTTCATCTATGAAATAGGGATAATAACATCTGTGGTTATTTTGCCTCTAAAAATGAAAAAAAAAATCAAGGATCATGGCTCCTGTAAAGATTAATGAGGTCATTTGGTTAAGTGCTGCTTCTCACTGGGTGGAAGAAAGATGGCGGGTGAATACTAAGTAGCATTTGAATCATGCATGCTTTCAAGGAAAGAGAGCTGGGTCATTTAGCTCCCCCTCTGCAGGGAGCTCTAAAAGAAGGAGCTGGGGAGGAGGAAGCTGAAAATATTTCTTCATGACCATCTCCTGCGGTGACCTGTGGAGCAGCAGTGGGATTCTGAAAGACTGTGTGCTCTGTATATGGGCTCTGTATCCAATGGTGCTGAAAGCTACACCCTCAGAATGTTTGTCTATCAGGCAAGGTGAGCGAATGTGGATGGGAGAGGGTGAGAGCTGGCCTTCCCACCTAAGGCTCCAGTGGATAATCTTTGCCATTCTGATATCACTAACATTTTTCATCTGTGGGCTGTCTCTCTCCTTGATAGTTTATCTACGGTAGATATGGAAACATTCCTCAACACATCATCATATTACCCAATCACAGTCCATTTCAGATACTCCTGGTTGATTGGTTGCATTTCACATAATAATTCAAAAAATCAACCTTCCCCCATGCTGTGAATTTCTCCTTCTTAAGATATCTACATTGGCTAGAAAATGTGGTTTGAATGCAGCCTTATTTGTAGAAGGTCATTGAATTAGTTTCTTTTTTAATGTCTGTGATAAAACACCTGACAAAAGCAACTTAAAGAAGGAAGAACTGGTTTATTTCGGCTGACAGTTCAAGGGTATAGTCCATCACGCCACTCGAGGCAGCAGGAGTCTGAGACAGCTGGTCACATTGCATGCACACTTCGGAAGCAGACAGATGAATGGGGCCGCTCAGCCGGCTTCCTTCTGTTTCACTGTCTGAGCGCCCAGTCCATGGAATGGTGCCACCTACATTTACTGTGCGTCTTCGCACCTCAGCCAACCCTCCTTAGAAACTCCTTCACATCCATGCCCAGCTTTGTTCTCCAGGTGGCTGTAGATCCTGTCATGTTGACAGTATTGATCATCACAATCATTATAGCAAAACTTTAAAGTGGCACATGGGATGTTTGAGGGGCATTCCCTGTGAGAGACAGCAGCCATATTGGCACCAAGTGAGGCCGGGAAATAAAGCTGAACTGGACCCCATAGAATTGGCCTGCAGTCCTCACCACACTGGAATGCCTTCACTTGTTTGTTCTTCCAGTTTAGCATCTACCAGATGGAAAACTGATTCCTTTTACACAGACGGTGGGAATTGATGGCTGTTCCCTTTATCATCCACCTGCAGTTTTGAAGCAGTCTCTTAGCTTATTGGGTTGCTGTTCAACATTTCGATGTACTGTTTGAACCTACCTATCCTCTTCATGTTGTAATGGTATTGTCTTCTTACTGCTTAGAAGGCTTCTTCGCCACTGAGTGTTGAGCTCACTTTGAATACCATTATTGTTAGTTAGCATTAACAACACCTATTACTGTGTGTGACTTTCTACCCATTGCTAGGTGGAAATTGGAAATTCTCTGCAAGAGCAGTCAGTGCTCTTAGCCTCTGAGCCATCTCTCCAGCCACCTGAAGTTTATTTATTACTGGCTATATTGATTCATTGTTTGTTAATGTAGAAACTCTTTTATATATTTTATTTGTTATTTTTATGTGTATGAGTGTATTGCCTGCATGTATGTGAGTGCACACGTGTCGTACAATGCAGCAGAGGTCAGAAAAGGGCTTTGGATTCTCCCGGAACTGGAGTTAAGGACGGTTTGTAGCCATCATGTGGGTGCTGGGAATCAAACCCGGGTCCTCTGCAAGAGCAGTCACTGCTCTTAACCCCTGAGCCATCTCTCCAGCCCCCAAAATAAAGTAACTGAAGAGTGTAGAATTATATAGTAACTTTGACAACTGCAGGCAATCAGTACTAATCAACATACACTAAAAACCATATACATTGTCTTGCTGTTTAAGCATAGTGTTTTATATAGTGACTGTTACTGGCTGAATAAATGATAAAGGTGAAAACAAAGACAGATAAGAATCCATCTGAGCTGAAGCTGTCAATAGAATTATTGACCTCAGTATGAAAGTCACAGGTTTAATCATAAAACAAAGCTTTTACTTTACTTAGAGATGTTTGTTCTTTTAAAAGATGTATATAGTTTTATTTGTGTGTGTGTGTGTGTGTGTGTGTGTGTGTGTGTGTGTGTGTGTGTGTATGTATGTATGTGTGTGTAGGTGTCCTTAGCGGCCAGAAGACGGTTTTGAATTCCCTGGAGCTGGAGTTCCTGGCATTTGTGAGCTGCTGAGTATTTGTGCTGGGAACTGAACTCTGGTCCCATGCAAGAAGAGCAGGTGCTCTTAGCCACCGAGTCATCTGTCCAGTCCAACTTTTTTTAAAAGAAAATTCATGAACATGGCATCAGGATGAATATGTTATAAATTTTCAGCAATAATTGTCAGATTTTAAGCAGTGAAATGCCTTCTTTAAGAGCTCTGTAAACAAATTGCCCATGTTTGCAGGTGTATCGCTGAGCCCTTCCCTAACATGCCCAAGGCCACACTGACTTTACTACTTTGTGTACCTACAAATAGTTCACACAGGCTGACATCCCTCTGCCACTTCTCCAATGCCTTTGCTTTCTATACTGTTGATTGTGGCCACCTGGATGTTTGTGACACTCTTTCTCATGTAAGTTTGATTAGCATTTTCTTAAGTTTTAATGAAGTTGAACATCTTTTCAAGAACCTATTTCCCATTGAATATGTTCTTGGGAAATATATTTGATCATATTTCCTGCCCAGCACTGAATCTAAGCTCTATCATTTAAGAGTTCTTTAAATATTCTGGATACAAATCCCTATAAAATATATGGTTTATAATGCTTTTCTTACATTTCAGGTTTTTTTTTTAATTAGAGTACATTAATTGATACAATGGTGGGTTTCATTATGACATATTCAGAAATGTATATTAGAGGATTTGATTATATTTTCACCCCTATGATTTTCATTTTCCTCTGTTGAGTATCTTTTGATCAATTGATTCTTTTTGATTTCATGAGTTGTGGTTTTTCTTCTAGTTTTTTCCTTTTCTTGTCCATGCTTTCTATGTCTAAGATATGCCACTGAACCCAACATTGTGTAGCCCTTGCCCCACACTGGAGGAAGCATGTCACTGGGGGCAGGCTTTGAGTGTTCTTAGACTTGGCCAGATTTTCTGTCTCTCTTTGCTCCCTGTGCCTGCTTGAAGATGTGAGTGCTCAGCTTTGTGTTCTGGCCACCTCCTTCTGCCATTCCTCCCCACCATGATGGACTTTAATCCCTATGGAACTCTGGAAACTTAAATCAAATAAACTTTTTCTTTTATAAGTTGCCTTGGTCATAGTGTTTTATCATAGCAATAGAAAAGTGACTAATATTCCTGGTCATGTATTGTCACTTATTAATTCCCCCTATGTGTGTACTTTTATGCAGTTCTTTTTGTAATATAATAATAATAATAATGTAATAATTATTATTAATTTATCTTGGTGTTTTCAGTGCTGAGGCTTGAACCCACGGCCTTTATATGCTAAGTACACACTCTACTCTGGCAGTCACTGATCAAGGCATGGATCCCCAGTATCTGGAGGATAGGGTCTGTTTTTCCTACACTTATTTCTTCCAGCTCTGTGTGCATTGTTCCTATAATGCATACTGAGCTGCTTCCATGAGGCTTGGACTTGGTGGTGGTTGTTGCTGGTGGTAAGACCTGAGCTTGACAAAAATTAAACCCATTTTGTCACCTAAGCCTTTTCTTGGAAGTATACCGGTCTTCAAAAGACTCCAGAGTTCGAACACAATTATATCAGACTGATGCTGCCTGATGGGATTTGGATGGGAGTCAGAGTCCTGGTCTTTCCTTCTTTACCATCTTCCCAGAATCCTTTACCTGCTGGCCTTACATATGACTGGTGTGAGCAGCTGACTGTCATTGGTCAGTTGGTTTGGCATGCCTGTTTCCTTAGTATGCTGAAGAAATGGCTAGGTGTTTAAATAGTGGATTATAATGGCCTCTTTTATTATTTCATTATTTTTATTCTATTCTATTTTATTTTTTCTTTCCCTTCCTTCTGGAGCTCATTGTATTTTTTATCCAGAACAGTGTCCTCAGGATTCCCGATAGGATACTTAATTTAGAACATGGTAAGTCTTTTAATATCATTTATCCTTTTCTCTTAATTGTCCTGTTAGCAGGCTGTAATCCTACTTAAAGTATGCTTTTACTTAAGGGTGCTTTCATATTCTGAATTTAATCCTTTTTTGTCCTTTGACCATCTTTCTACATATTCATTTTTCTGCCGCTTTCTTTAAAAAGAAAGCCTACCTTCATTTCTCTGGAATTCTAAAGCTGAGCCTTGATGTTGGCCTAGCCAACAATACCTACTGGTGGGCTTTGCAGACTCCGGGGAGGGTTAGATTCCCACAGGGCTCTTCGTTCTCCTTGCATCCATCATGCTGCAACGCTTCTGTAGTAAATGTTCTGATTCAGAGAAGAGAAGATGGTGAAGCTGTCAGAACTGGAGCCCAGAGTACCCATTTGATGAAATCTTTAGCGTCCTCTTGTCACAGTGCAGTGTGGTTTTGTGCATCTTCAGTCTACATAGTTTCAATTTTGTAAACATTTTCCCTTTTCCTTATTTTACCGTAATTGTCACATTTTGTAGTATTTCTTCTTACAGGGAAAATTTCTTTTCTTAAGAGGGCGTGGGAGCTGGAGAGATGGCTCAGTAGTTCAAAGTGCTTGTAGCTCTTTCAGAGAACCTAAGTCCAATTCTTAGCAACTATGTCAGACAACTCACAACCACCTGTAACTCCAGGTCCAGGAAATCCAATGACTTCTGGTCTCTGAAAGTACCTACAACACCTGGCATTCATACACAAAGACACAGATATGTGCATATAAATAAGTTTCTTTAATACTAAAAGAAAGTGTATGAATTGTGATTATAATTATTCACATATATACAAATATATTTATGAAAGTTGTGGGGCTGTGACATTTTTAGAGATAAAAATAATGAGAAAGTACTCAGTTAAACCCTTGGTAAACTAGTGTGTTCTATATAAGTAATACTTTATTGGACTGGAGAGATGGCTAATTGGTTAAAAAGCACTGCCTGCTCTTTCAGAGGACCTGGGTTCAATTCTCAGCACATACATGGCCACTAACAACCATCTTTAATTCCAATTCCAGGGGACCCAGCAACATCATCTGACCCCCATGGGCATTGCACACACAGGTGCACTTACACAATGGAGGTAATATACACAAAAAAAGAATAAAAATATGTTTTTTAAAAAAGAAGTAGCAATTTATATGACCTATTTCTAAGTACTGGAAAGGATGAAGGGACAGTCAGATTAACTGCCATACTTAATTTTTGCTTGATGTTTTTGAAAAGTAGGCAATTCTTTAGATATGCAAACTTAGCCTAGAAGCACTTCTTGTGGTATAAAAACTGAATATGAGAAATGTTAGGATTTTATATATCCCTAAAGAGACTAAAATTTAGTGATGGAGCCAAGTAGTCAACAAAAATTGCAAATATACTAAATTCCAGCACTATGAGAAAATTGGAATTGAAACTGAATACTCACATCCCAAAACTCTTGCAACACTAATTTTATATCTCTCCTTATCCCCCAAACTATTATCTTTGAAAATCATCCATTTGGTTATTCTCTTTCTAAGCTGCATCACAAATATTTCCTCTCTGTCAGAGACTGGAAATGAGAGACCATGAGATAAGAGATATTTAAATAAGAGGGCCTGGTGGTCCACTAATAGATTTATCTTAGAATGCTTGTGCTACAAAGGTGCAATCCATATATATATATGTAGCCCCAGCTGTCCTGGAACTCACTATGTAGGCCAGGCTGGCCTTGAACTCACAAAGATCTGCCTGCCTCTGCCTCCCAATTGCTGGGATTAAAGGTGTGTGCCACCATGCCTGGCCAATCCTTATATTTTATTACTAGCATTAATGATATTAAACACAAGGTCTTTAAGAAAAGATCTTTTATAGTGACTGTGAATCTGATAGTTCTAATATATTTCTGAGGTTTTGATGGTGGATGACAATAAGATAGAGGATGGTGGGATGCCTGGAAGCAGACACCATTTGATGGACACAGCACCATGAGGCAAAAGTTGGGTTTCCTCCTTAATGACCCAGTAATGAAATGCACCTTACACAGTAGGCACACAAAATGTACAGAATCCCTCCTGTGGTGTATTAATAAAAGCAAATTTTAAGTTTAAATCACCTCTATGAACATTTTATGAGAGAGAGAAAGAGAAAGAATAATTGAGAAAGTTTTGAATGTCTATTATTACTTATGAACTTATGCAAGTTGACAATAACTCCTCAGTAACTTAGTAGCCTGTGTTGGCATAATGTAACAATTGTTCATTTCTTGTACGTTGAACACTTGACTTCTACATGATCAATATTGCCATTTTGTGGATGCACATCAAGAAATAAATTTCTATACTTCTGGATAATCAGGTAGTCATGGAGATATTTTATAGCTTTTAATAAATGTTCTGTCCTTACTATCCTTATAATTTGGTGGCATTTTTCCAAAGGGAAAAGATGTTCATCTTGGGGCTTAGAATGATACACAACATTGAGAACTCCATTGATGAGCCAGGGACCAGAACACCACCAAGACACTTTGGAGAGATGTGTGTGCCCTAGGGGTGTCAGAAAGACCACAGCATCAGGCAACTGTTGTTACTTCGCCCACATCATGGTTTCGGTGGGAAGCTGCTCACAATTTATTGTGATCTGTGTTTTTCACAGTTCATTTTCTGTTAGTTTGGTTGGGGTATGTATCTATATGTGTGTATTCATGCTCATGTATGTGCACATACACGTGTATGTGTGCGCAAGGCATATGGATATGCATGTGAACCCAGAGGACAACCTCAGACTTTCTTCCTCAGGTGCCTCCATCTTGTTTTTTGTTTGTTTTGTTTTTTAGAGACAGCATCTCTCACTGACATGGAAATGGACCTCCCTAGGTAGACTGGGCTGACTGGCCAGACAATCTTAGGGATCTATGTGTCTCTGCTTCTATAGTTCTGGGATTACAAGGGTGTGCTACCATGCTGGGCTTTTTATATGGGTTCCAGGGATCAAATTCATGTCCTCCTGCACAGTAAGCACTTTACTGAGCTGTCTTCATAGTTTCTCTGTAGTTAGTTTTTCATGTTATATCCCAGATAAAAAGCATGTCATGGTTTTGGTAAGCTTGAGTGTTCTGAAGGAGGTACGAAATTCTTTGTCAGCACAAGGATGCGTTTCTTGGGTGTAGAATTATAGTGGTGGGGGAAGAGCTCTGTGAATATTTTTAATGAATTAATGGTCTAATAATTAGAAATTTTCTGTGGCTTCAATTTATTTTAATGCAACTTTAAAGACAGAAATATCAAAAATCACTTTCTACAAAATCCTGCAGCTGGGGTAATAAGTGAATGTGAATCTTGTGAAAATAAGTGCGTTAGCTAGTCACCATTTACCAACAGAAAAGTGATAGTGTCTCTGTTTTATATCTTAAAATTTGAGGTGCTGAACTGGAGCTTGGGGTCAACTTCACTTGTTGGTCTTACTACTCACTATGGTTTGTCATACTCTTTCAAAGTTGAAGCAATAACTCTTCTGCACATATGATTGTTAGACAGCTCAGGAGAATTAGTCTGATATAGCATAATCCAGAAATAAAGAATTAATGTAAATTTCCTCTTATTAAACAGCAATTTATCATTATCAGATGAAAAGTGAGTCTTTTATATTTCTTCATAGCAATAGATATTAAAACAAAAAGGGATTTGGAAAGGTGCTAAAGCATTTTGGATGGTGTCTTTGTTAGTTTTACTGTTTCTTTGATAAAATACCCTGACAAAGGAAATTTAAGTGAGATAGGATTTATTTTGGTTCACAGTATGGGATTATAATCCATTATGGTGTGGAAGTCAAGGCAGCCAGAGAGTGAGGCAGTTGGTTATGTCACACCCACAGCCATGAAGCAGAGAGTAATGAATGGTCATTTTCTCATGGCGTCTCCATGATCCCCAGCCCAGGGAATGGTTCCATCCACAGTGGGCAGATCTGATCCTCAGCTCAAGGAATGGATCCACCCACAGTGGGCAAATCTGATCCCCAGCTGAGGGAATGAATCCACCCACAGTGGGCAGACCTGATCTCCAGCCTAGGGAATGGTTCCACCCACAGAGGGCAGATCTTCCCACCTCAGTTGGCTTCATGAAGGAGGGCAGGCCCAGAGGCCTGTCTCCTAAGGGATTCAGGCTCTCATCAATCTCACAGTTGAATTAGTTAGCTCAGATGGTTTCCCCATGTATGGAAGTCCAGTCCTCCATGTAGACAGAAGCTGAACTCAAAATATTTCTTCATTCATAGGATTCATTTCTAGACACCAGAAAGGAATGATTTTATAGACAACCTTTTCAAACTCATTCTGGATATTATTATAATACAAGAACATGTTGGGGAGGAAATATGAAAACAAAATAACAACTTCAAAAAGGAGAAATCAATCCTTTGAGTTGGTAGTAGGAACAAAGAGTTTTGAATAGCCAAACACAAATAGAAAGAGTAGCAGAAACTGTTAATTATGTTGAGTGAAAAATGACATTCCATCCTTCTAGAATGAAAATACCTGCTGACAAAATTCTTAGGGTAAATAATGAAGACTACAGGAACTCTAGTGAAGCATGGTCAGTCTTTTAGAAACCAGTTCTTACTGGATTTCTGGAAGATACATTTTCAGCTTGTTTATTCTGGTGTAGACTGAGCTTCCTCTCCCTTAAGATTTTTACTAGTATTTTGTGAACATGAGACCATGGAAGGAAAAAAAAAATTCTATCTTGCTTCCAGGAAAATGCAATCAATTATCTGTCAGTGACTAATTGAATTCTGTCACCTCTTTCATATGTAAAACAGCAGCAAACTTGAAAATAAATAGTTCATATAATTTAAACTTAATTGGATTTGATGATTCTATAGTTTTTCATCAAAGAAGCATTTCACTAATTTAGGACCTTTTCTCTCCTCCCCTTCCTAGTCCTTATCCTCTCTTCCCCTCTCGTTGTAAACAAGTTAATTTGCCAGGTCAGAAATGACATCCTGGATATAAACATCCCACAATCACTCTTCTTCCTTACAAACAGAATCAATCACACTATAAACAGTTGCCTTAAAGAAGTAAGCACTTCCATTGGCCCACATTTCTCTACTGGGTTTTAAAAGTTTGTAACAGTGAATTTCATTTCAAGAACTGCTTGTTGGTAACAAGTTAGAGACAATTTGATCGTTTTCATTTCAGACTTTTTCTATGCTCCAAGAACAAAAAAATTAATTAATTATCATTCATATCTAGCACTTTGCTAGGGAGCCTGTATGAAGCTATCCAACTGTGCAGTTCAGATAAAGTTCCTAATCTTAATTAAATACCAGTGCCATTATCTGAATGTACAGGGTCATATCTAATGTTTAATAAAAATTTGTCTCTATTGGTTCCCCATATCACCCACAGTAAAAGCCAGTCCTTTGAGCAACTTACAGGGCTGTAGACCTTTTCTGGTCTACAGTTAACCCTCTCACCAGTGCTTCTAATCTTCTTCTTGCTCACACTGTTACATTAACTGAATTCTCTCTTGTTTGAGGAGCTCAGGGACATATTCTCCCACACAAGCAGTGCATGTGCCATATCTTCTCCGGACCCAGCACTTCTCCCAAATGTTCATTTACCCCCAGCCCTTCCAAGCATTTGTTCCAAGTTATCTTTTGGATAGATGGGCTACCCTGGTCACATCAGAAAGGGTGACTACCATACTCCAGTCCCATTCTATCCTTGTTTTGACTTTAATTCACCACTTTAGTATCTAAATAATTTCTTCTTCATTCTTTTAAATCTGAAGGGACAAGCTTGGTAGAGTAGGACTCTTTGTTCTCAATTACCACTACTGCCTTGCCAGGGCAGAAAATACTTCTTGGCACCCAGGGGGCATATACTATATGTTTAGCTATTTGTTTTACAAATGAATAAATGTATATTTGTGGAATTTTATACCTTCACAGGGCTTTTAAAGTTTTTTTTTTTTTTTTACAATGTTAATTGACAGGTGCATTTGGGGATTCAGAGTTCTACACGGTAAATAGATGGCATAGAGGAAAAGATATCTTCTTTCTATAACTGAGTGGAAAGAATGGCACGGAACCAAATACATGATTATATAAAGCAAGTTTTATCTTTAAATTTATTCCATTAGCTGAATATTAATATAATTAACAATATAGCATCATATTCATTGCTCCCACTTTTATAACTTTTTGTGAGTAGCTTTATAAACCTGCCAGGAGAATGTATTTTATTTCTCTCAGACTGATTACTTTGAGTAGAAACAATTTTAATACCTAGCTTGTGAAAATAAGAATGAGTTCACCATAATTATTAGTCACTAGTTCCCAATCCATTCTTTTTGAAATTCAGTGGTTTACCTAAGCTCTACCAACCCATCCAATTTAGTGATCTACTAGTGTCAAGAATTATCCTGCTGTCAATCAACAGGGCAAATGAAAACAGAAGCAGGGAGGTGGGGAGATGTTACAATGGGTAAATGTACTTGCTCTATAAGTGTGAGGATCTGAGTTCAAATCTATAATACATAGGTGAAAATATGGGCATGGCTACTTCTACCAGTAACCCCAGGATTATGGGCGGCAGAGAAAGGAGGAATCTGGGGGCTAGCTGGTCAGGCAGTCGAGCCAAAATGGGGAGCTTCGGGTTCAGTGAAAGACCCTGTCTCAAGGCAGTAAGGTGGAGAGCACTGGAGGAAGAGCTGGCATCCTGCTCTGACCACTGCATGTGCCTATATAGACAGGCACACACATGTGTAATCACTTGCATGTGCCATATACACACATGCTGCACACAACACACAACACATACACTAAAAAAAGGCAAAAGCATTGTTACTGATTTGTCTTGTGTTCAATAAGCTAGTTGTTGAAATTATCTGAAAAAATGAATATTACTAGTTCACATTTAATCTAATTCTTCCACTACCTCAAGAAAACCTGGAAAAAAGCAAACTTGCTCTCCTGTTCCTCAGGAAATTGAAAAGATAACAAGAGGGAAACATGGGTGATAACTGCATGGGCTCTGGCAATCTGAATGTGATGAAATTTAATTTGGAAGAATAGAACTCCCTTCCTATGATATGACATAGGTTACACATACATTTCTTGGCTAATAATTCATTACTTGGCTACATTTAACTCTTCAAGGGTTATACTACCTACCCAAGGGATTCTTAACATGAAGTTTGCAGAGCAATAACAGCAGTGTACAGAAAGAGCTGATTAAATGTGTTTGGTCCCCGTTTTAGACATCTTGACTAGAACTCTGAGAGTACAGCTGAGGATCATTTCTAAACAAACATTCCTGCTAATTCTGATATGACTACTTTGAATTAGTACCCATCCTTTCCATAAGTGTAGAGCCCCACTTGTGTAGAGGATGCAGTGACTCGTGCACAACCTTAAGGTGCAAGATACATATTCTTTTGCAAGAAGAAACCCTGAAGATGACTAGCTGCAAAGAATCTGAAGGGATCTCTGAAGGGACACTCCACTGGCGGTCGTCAAGATTATCTGTTGAGTTTCACAGAGGGGATACAATCTTCCTCTGTCTTTTGAAGTCATTTTTATGTGAAGAAATCCCAAAATCTGTATTTGAAAGTTTAACTTTATAAGACATGGCTAAGGAGTATAAATTAAATACACGAAATTCATTCATCTTCTAAGGATGGCAAGTTACATCTAGGTGTAGCACTAACAAAATCTGTTCTCCTTTTGTAAAATCACACCTCTCTACCCATTTTGATGTAGGAAAGGATGCATAAGCAGTTTATCAGAATGAGGCTGGCTTGAGGCTGGAGAGATGGTTCAGTGGTTAAAAGCACTTGCTGCTCTTGCAGAGGACATGAGTTTGGCTCCCAATATCCCCACTGGGGTGCTCATAACCACCTGTAAATCCATCTCCATGGGATCTAATTCCATTTTCTGGTCTCTGCAGGCACTTGAAGAATATATGCATACTCATAGAGAGACAATACACACACACATACACACACATACACACAAATAAAAATAATGAAATAAATCATTAAACGAAGATGTAGGACAGCATATGCACCCCTAACACTGCTTACTGCTTTGAAGCCATGCAATAAGCCACTGATTCAGTCACTTAGATATACCTCCCATTGCAAATTAAATTAATTTCTTCATGGGTAGCATATGTTTGGTATTATATATTGGTCAGTAATCCTGATGCTAAAACATAAACCTCTCTAGGAATTTCAAGCATGGTGTGTTTAATACAGGAATCATATACGAAGATGTTGGAACTAGAGAAAGAACACTGTGAGGATGCAGTGACTAGGGATGAGTCCAAAGAAATGGCTGTTCCCCTCAGGCTGGTCAAACATAACCAGAGAGGTGTTGCTAGCAGATCTTATGGGCACACTTGTGTTTAATTTTTTTGTAGGACTTTGCTACTGTTGGACCAGCCACCAATCCCACTTCAGGAGCTACTACATCCTACTACTGGCCCAGCCTGACCCTGCTGGTTTAGACAGGCATGCTGGGGCAAGCTGGCAACTGAGCTTGAGCTGCCCAAGATGGCTAGAACGTGTAGCTGGCTGCTGAGAGCAGCCAAAAAAACTAAGAAAAATTATACTTTCTTTTTTGCTTGCCTTCCAGAATCCCACTTGTGCCTGCCTCCCTTTGTCATAGCCAACTGGAAAGTATGGGAAATAGAGTTTCTAGGGTCCCAGTCCCTGAACTACCTCAGAAAGGTCATAGTTGGACTATTGGTTGGACTCATTGTATCATAGAATTCCAGAGTTTAAATGATCCTTAACAGTCTTTCTACTCATGAATGAAGGTGAAATAAATCTAAGGAATAAGTCCTTTATAACATTGATCATTTATTTTTCTGAGACAGATATCACTATGTAACCCTGGGTGGCCTGAAATTCACTATGTAAACCTGTGTGGCCTTGAACTCTCAGAGGTCCTCCTGCCTCTGCCTCCAGAGTGCTGGGCTATAAAGGCATGTGCCACTATACCCAGCATGAAATAGATTATCATATTTTAGAATGATGTAAGTCCATTATAAAATAAATCTACAGTCCTTTGGGAGGGAATAATATTGGAAGATTAGATCCCTACCTATTGGGGTACTAGATCCCTAGTACCTATTGGGTACTTCTGGGGTCCACTAGTACCCAGTTTCTCAGTGTTAGTTCGGTGAATTCCTCCATGTGTTGCTGGTCATGTTCTTGGGAAAACATCTCTGAGCTGAAGGAAGGTGTTTTAGACACTTAGGTGGATCTACTGCTATGGTAGGAACATACGCAATCATGCCCATTCCCAATGTTGAGCACATCTAAGGTGTGGAATATGTTCCATATGGAGCAGCCTGGGGGTTGACTGCACCTTAGCGTCCACGTTTCCATATGCTGTCCTTCCATCCTTCTCCTCAGTTCCTTTACATTACCCCTCCCCCCCTCCAGTCAAACCCTGGTCACAGGCTCTGCTTCACAGCCCTCTCACATGGCTCAACAGCCACAATCTTTTTTTCTCTCTCCTCTATGCTAGCTTCACACAGTTGCCTCACCAGACAGTCGGAAACCGTGAGTCACAGAATGTCATCTATGTGTCTTGTGGAAGATCGCGTTGCTTGGTGGTAACAAGCCTAGAGTGCTGACCCTGCAGTCACTGTATTACCACTTGGAGTACCATAAAACAAATTCAATACCACTTTTACCACCTGAATAATTTCCCTTAGGGCCCACTGCAGTGGAGTCCAGAGTTGATCAATAAAACTGTAGAATTTGACAACAGATCTCTCCCTGGAGTATTCGAAGTCTGACTCCTAAGATCATTTTGGAATTTGTGGGTGATTTTGTTAGACTTTCATCCTTCTGTAGACTGTTGGTTCTCTCCTTAGGTCCACTATTTCCTTCTTAATTTTTCCTTCCCATGTGTATTAGTCAGAGTTCTCTAAATAAACAGAACTCATAAAATGAACACATATAAAATTAAATATATACA